>NC_143576.1:78466674-79066674 GCF_048544385.1 Mastigoproctus giganteus | reverse complement strand
GCTTCACGTGCGAAATCTTCCAGAGATGAACACCAGAGGTCAATTAGTGGTAGCTATGTGGTGCTCTTGGAAGTCTCAAGTTTTTGCTAAAATAGCCAAAATAAATAACTACTTAGCATTCTCTCGTCACTTAGGTGATCTTGAATTTTCCAAGATGTCAACCTCATAGACTCGCAGGCCTTCTTAAACTATGGGTCGCGACCCCATTTGGGGTCGCGTAGCAAAATTCTGGGGTCGCGAGAGATTTTAATGTCAAATATTTAAATACACGATTTGATAACATCTAGATGTGTATTTGTGCAGAGTCACACTCACACACCTGCACACAAACAAAGGGAGGAATGCGCGCGCACACGTGCAGCGAGACTATGATTCAATAACACTGACTAATGTGAACTAGTGTAGTATTGACGCTCTTCTAGTGTAGTCAATTGTCAGTGTTCCGCCGTAACGAGATTTTAGTTTTTTTTATTTATTCGGTAATTAATAAATCAATTATTATATGCAATATGTTATTTTTATATATTTATTGCATTTTAGGATCAAAATAATTTTTGGCCATGGATAAATGGCTGAACTTAAATAAGAATAGCAATGACGCAGATAATAATGCTACAAACTCTTCTCAGGCAGGACAAAATATTGAAAAACAGGCATCTTATGTGCGAAAAAGAAAATATGATGAGTCTTTTCTTCAATTTGGCTTTACATTTCAAAATTGTAAGGGTAATGAACAACCTCTGTTTGATCTGCAATGAATTATTGACTCCGGAAAGTATGAAACCATCAAAATTAAAGACATCTTGAATCAAAGCATGTTTCGTATGTCAATAAACCAAAAGAATATTTTGAAAGACTGTATAAATCTTTAAATAAAGAAAAAAAATCCTTTGAAAAATTTATAACCGTTAGTGAAAAATGTTTACTAGCGTCATATGAAGTTTCATACTGTATTGCTAAAAATAAAAAGCCGTTCACCATTGGAGAAGATCTTGTATTACCTGTTGCTATTAAAATGTTAGAAATACTACATGGAAGTAAATATGGTGATGATATTCGAAAAATTCCTTTGTAGAACGACACTGTCTCGAATAGAATTTCTGATATTAACAAGGACCAATTAGTGCAACTTATTACAAGAATTAAAGAAAGCCCAAAATGTTCAATTCAGTTGGACGAAACAATTGATATTACTAAATTGGCTCAGTTGTTAGTATATGTCAGGTAAGTTTATAAAGAAAGCGTGGAGGAAGAATTGTTATTTTGTCGTCCTATGGAAGACCATACTACAGGGAAAGACATATATTGTAAAGTTGACGAATTTTTAAAAACTGAAGGTTTAGAATGGAAAAATTGCTGTGGAATATGCACAGATGGTGCAAGAGCGATGACCGGCAAAAATTTTGGTTTTAAATCATTTTTTCAAGCTGCTCATTATGATCATATAACTTTTACTCACTGCCTTATTCACCGAGAGGCCCTTGCAGCAAAAAAATTAGCACCAGAATTGAACGATGTGCTTCAGGATGCTGTTAAGATTATAAATTTTATTAAGAGCCATGCCCTTAACAGCCGCTTATTTTCAAATCTCTGTAAGGATACGGATTCCAACTACACAACTTTATTATTACATGCAGAAGTAAGATGGTTGTCAAGAGGTCAAAGTTTAAGAAGATTATTGCTATTAAAGGACGAGATCGAAATATTTTTAACCGAACGAAAATGTGAACTTGCTGCTTTTTTTCAAAATGACTTATGGCTATCCAAGCTGTGTTATTTGTCAGATATTTTTGCGAAATTAAACGATCTCAACTTGTCTCTCCAAGGAAAAAATTGCGATATATTTATTTCGAATGATAAAATTGAAAGTTTTATCAAAAAGATCAACATTTGGAAAAGTAGGGTAGAAAAAAATTCGTTCGAAATGTTTTCCAGTGTCGACAATTTTATAATCGAGAAAATTCATTGTAAAACTTTTATTGCAAAAATTATTGTAGATCACTTAAAAGCGCTAGAAACACAGTTCCGTACATATTTTATATTAAATATTGATTTCCAAAAAATAGTTTGGATTCAAAAGCCGTTTTGGATTGGCTTAAGTGAGATTGATCACCTGCCACTTAAAGCTCAAGAGGAATTTGCTGAGCTTTCGAGTGACTCAAACTTAAAACTACAATTTCAAAAAAAGTCCTTGACTGAATTCTGGATCGGAACTAGAACTGAATTTCCCACAATCGCTGATATGGCGTTAAATGTACTTCTGCCATTCAACACCACATATTTATGTGAAGTTACTTTCTCAGCTTTAACACACATTAAATCCCAGTATCGTTCAGCGCTAAAAAATGTTGAAGAGGTCTTACGTCCAGCAGTGTCAAACATTCCACCAAGATTTAATTTGTTATGCAATAAAAAACAGGCACATCCATCTCATTAAATTTTTTACTTTAATTTTAATTTAATACTTACCACTCAACGACTGCGTTCGAATATATTCGAGCGAACTAAGACGGTCAGAATCCCCTTTTATTTATGTTATTGCAAAAAATGCAATTTTGATGAAAAATAGGGCATATAATTTTTGAAACTATAATAAATACAATTTTACGATTTTTTGTGCAATTTTTAATTTTAGATTTTTGTATGTTTCAAAACGAATTCTAAAACTATATATTTTTATATGTATATTGTTACCTAATAAATAAATCATCAAAAAATATTAATTTATCTTTCTTTTATATTTATATGGGGTCGCCAAGAAACTCGCAATCATAAATGGGGTCGTGAGTGAAAAAAGTTTAAGAAGCCCTGTCATAGAGGAAAGTTAAGGACAAATAATATTTAACATCAGACATTTTACTACTAGTAATTAACAACTCTGACTAAAAGAAAACTTCTTACAACCGTCTACATCTCTCTTCCCTCCATAATTTGAATTTATATTCGTAGTTCTAGAGTTATAACAGTGAATTTCTCTCCCATTCATTTTACTTTCTCCTCTCTTGGAGCCTTATGCAGATTCTTCAGATCCCCTCTGCGGTGTCTAATTAACAAAGCTTTTCTAGTCCACATATTCGAAGTCTCTTTGGCACCCTTTTTGATTTCCTTTTGCCAATTTCACAAGACCGGTATACTCGATATCTTTTGTTAGGTGCTTTCTCCATACTTGGACATAGTATTCCAAGTCAGCCTTAACAAATACCTTGTACAATAATCATAGAAATATCTGTATAAAAATTGGAAACAGCAATTTGAAATTCCGTGTGACAGGGAACCTGTCACACTGACTTGCAAATATCACCGTTAGCTTTTAGAAGGCTTTGGGATTCTTCCTCATGTACGAAGAGTATGGTCCGCCGTTTGTTGGATTTCTAAAAACATTTTTTTCAGAAGAAAGAAACAGTGAAAGTGAAGGAGCTAAATTAGTTTTAATTTTATTATTTTTATGAGCTCAAGAAACTATTTGATGAAATAAAGACGACCACAGGATAGAGTTATTTCAGGAAGAGGAATGTGGCAAAAGCAACTGTAGTCATGGGCAAAAAGTGCATTTTTCGTGAGATATATTGAGAAAGAGACTGAAGTGCTATTATGGATTTAGTTTGTTTGTCGCGACATCCCTGTCATGTGATGGTTGTAACTACAAATCAGTCTACCACGTGAACATTAATTTCCAGCTCATCACACTCTGAAACTAAGAGGAGGGAAGCTACATAAATACTTGTTTAGTAACTATTAAAATAAAGGAGCAAATTAATGTTATTTTTCAAATTGAAAAAAAAGTGTAAGAGAATAAGGCTTTCCAAAACGAAACTTGTTTTTATGTATTTCGACGCTCCCAGCCAAACATTAGCTTCCCTTCATCAAACCCATAATTTTTCATGAAGTTGCAGTAGATAATTTATTCCGAATTAGTTCCCATCTGTGGTAATGATAACAGAATCGTTAACTGTTCTTCATAGGGTCTAGCGCACTATATCTGTCGTGCAGTGGTCAATCGCAATTTACATTTCTGTATCTGAATGTGCTTAGTAATTACAAACCGCCTCGTTGGTTGTGCTGTCAAATTTCGCACAGGAGATTTCAATTAAGTAATTTTTATGGAGAAATAGTTCCACTTCTGTAAATCAAACTGTTTTCTGGTCATTACTAATTCTCTATTAACGTAACTGTCGCTAAATTGCGTAACAACCGCTTAGTAATTAGTTAATATAATGCTGAATATGCTCTATGAATTCTAAGCATCACGTTAGCACCAGCACCTTGGTCATCTGAAACAGTCCAGGCTATTTTCGTGCCTTAGAAGAGATCGGCCATTGCTTTACAGTCTCTGAACTTCTAAACGAATAACAATTGTAAAATTTTGGATTTTTTAACCATCAGAATCGCTGGAAGCTAAATTAAGGCTTAGGCGTAGTTTCTTTCTACCTAAATTCCTGATTTCATATTTGCCAGCATGGATGAGGTGATCTCCAAGGACCATCCACTTTGACTGACTCCATGCTAATGTTAATCGATCGCAATATATCGTTTCTTTTGAGTTTTCATTATTGTAATTGACTATCTAGTTATATAAAATGAATATGAGGTTCCAGAGACGAAATATAATGTAATCGACAGGAGGTGCTCTGTTAGTTACCTGTTTGTTTTTGTATTTTTAAACTTTCCTATTTATCCGAAATCGCACCAAGATCCAAAGTAAGACTGGACACATCCAGTTAGAAGGCCACTGCAACCTCCCTTAATTTTATTACTTGGGGCTCGTTTCGATGTCCCAGTTTGCCTTTTATGTAGACAACGCATTGCCTCGGCATCATATTCCGAGTCGTTCGCTGCATTACCGCGTTATTTACGAGCACGTGCTTTCTCCTCGCCGGTAGCTACAGTATACCGAAGCTTGAGTTTCCTGAAATGGGCGCAAAAATGGCAATAACAGTCCTAATTAGGTGCGATAAAAGTATCGCGTTCTCTTAGTCTGGACAATTTCTCGGGCAAGGCGCACGTGCAGCGAAGGAGTGTGGCAATTCGTAAAGAAGGTGGAATTTAGATGTTAAAGTAAAATGCCCTGTTTTCGCTGGAAGTGCATCTCTTTCCTCTGTTTTCTGGACTGCTTTAATAGTGTTGTTTGGTAATCCTGTCAAAGACGTTGATAAGATGGTTGGCGATAAGAGGATAAACATCTTTGTGCGTGATGGAGACATAAGCGGATGTTAGGCATCTGTTTGGTATCTCGTGGCATGACATTTCTGAGACGTCTTTCTTAAGGGTAAAGACCGTAAAAGACGAAGGGCGAATGTTCTGTGTTGTGGAATTAAGATTCGATGAATGGTTTGCCCTTAACACTATAACCAAAATACTTGATTGTTTTAAAAAGTGCCATGGTTAGTGTCTGAGTGATTCTCTAAGCATCATCATTTTCGCTCAGTCCATTATATCTTGGAGTTCGACAATCCAAAGCCTCTGTCAACTTCAGATTTTATTAAAGCCATTTCGCTCTCATTATTGGTGCATCCGTAGCCAGGTGGGCAGGAGCAGCAGTGCGTAGCACACGCTTCTTGATTAGACCGGGGTTCGAGCCCGTCACCACCAAATACGGAGGATGAGGAAAGGTCATGGAATGACCACCGCATTTCCCGGAGCAATATGGCCTTAGTTGCTAATACTCCTAAAAACCAAATAACAAACTAACAAGCTCTCATTATTACTCCGACATTCTTATCCATACTTTATTTACAGTCGCTGATTATCTGAGAAAATTGTGCATGTAATGCGCAAGGCTGCACAAACGTCGTGGTTGTTCGAAACTAATAATGAAAGACGAGCTTGCCTTTTTAAAAGGCAAGCTCGTCTTAGGCTAGGGACATGGGGATGGACAACTAAGAACATAACGCCAACTTGTTGTTTAGACAACGGAATATAAACTACTGTTTGGATGAACTTTGATGGTTCGTATTTTTTACCCATAGCGGTATTAGTACAATGAGGGTAGTCTATTTTTGATTTTATAGGTTCGTGGACGATTCAGAAAATAATTTAATAATTTGATGCGATCTGGAGAGTTCGAAATTAATTGGATTTTTTCATTTGAGACTATGTTTTCGAAATGGTGGGGTGAAATGAAGTCATACGTTGTGGAGTGTCTAGTGTTCCAATGAGACGAAATTCTTTGTTAGCTGACATAATTGATTTATAGGAATGGGTGGATAAGTATTTGGACGTGCTAGACAATGAGGTAGTTGCTATTCGTGGTGTTTCGTGTTTAAAGGCTCCAGATGCCAAGCGTTATTGTGATCAAGCAATTCGGTGAGCTATTTATAGGGCATTTTTTCACTGCGACAGTTCTTGTTAATTTGGGAAAATGTGGGCCCAGAGATGAGCCTTGAGAAACACAAACTTGTGTAACAGAAATCGTTTATGATAAATCACGGAGATTCTCCACATGTCATTCATTTGGAGTGACATCTAGAGAAATGGTCAAACACTACAGGAATTCTTAGACTTCTTCAATCGAAGTTGTAGTTTTCTGATTTCAGTTGGAGGGAGTAGGGGTTTCTCTTGAATTATTTCAGACCATCCAACATGCATATCGGCACGTGAACATACGCTTGAACAGACAACATAAGATGACAGATAATTTCTCGGTACATCGATTACTTTGATCAATATAGCGCCATTTAACTGATTCGCTACGGTGGTAATGGAGGGAGAATACCGAATTTTTATTTTGTTTTAGATAATAAGGTTCACAGAATCTAAGGAGAGAGAGATCCGCCATATATAACATGAACAAAGTTTCCCTTGTCAACTTCAGAAGAATCAAACTGACAGAAAGGAACCAAGTTGATCAACTGGAGGTCCTAGGGTGAAACATGTGAAAGCTGGAAAAACGCTACTGAAGTACACTGCTTGGCCACTTTAATAGAACCACGGGGTTCTATTAAATTTGAGATTAATAATTTAATAAATTTAATAGAACCACGGGGTTCTATTAAATTATATTTTAGTTATGCACAAACATATGCATATCGAAGGGGCCATATGGTGTGTGCGATAACTTGTAGGAAAGCGCTATAAAGCAATGTGACCTGACTAGTACCCAAGTCAGTTGGGAACGGACAGAATCTCAAGGATTTCCACGAGGTGTTCTTGCTGGAGCGCGTTTAGCACGTTCTGCAGCAGACAGGTTGGGCGCACTTATCGAGTGTTCAGTGACTAATGTCTTTGAAGTCTTTAACAAATGAAACCGTCCTTAAATAGCGCGTTTGCAAATATTTATAATTTTTGTGGTCTCCTGATCCCACTGGAGGGCGCCGTGAACGCCAGAACATCTGAGCATCGTTGAGATCAAATACATCCGGCAATGTTGAATGTTTACTCCTGTGGAGAGGGATATTTTTAAGGTGACAGTGCAACCATTAATCTCCCCAAATCTGTGAAAGTGTTTCGAGGAACATGAAAAATACTTCAAGCATCTGCCCTGATAAGCCCAATCCTGCATCTCCATTTTATTGAGCTCTGTAGAATGAACTGGAAGGGGTATTCTTCAGCCTAATCCTCTGTCCACCTCACTCCATGAGTTGAGGACATCGAAAAGGTAAATATTTATTTCGCATGGAATGGTCTAGTATTTCTTTTCAACACTTTGACTCCGTGTCACATTATGTCAAAGCAGTAATTCGGATCAATAGCTCTTGAACATGCTATTAACTCACGGGCCTAATTAAGTGGCTGGAAGATTATTTTAAAATTAGTATTTGAATTATTGATTTTTAGTTCAGATCACAAAGTTTAAAATGACGTTTATGGATAGGAGGCATCATAGCTAGTTTAAAGCGATAGGATGAGATATTTCTAAAATGGATTTTGAGATGAAAATAGGCATGGATTAAATGAAGGATTCAAGTATATTTTCCAAAATATTTGTTTCATAATCATCATCATCATATATACTGAGTAGTCACTTTATTAGGCACATCTTCCGTTTTCATGAAATGGAAACTTTTAGCTCTTTCTGTAACATCATCACATGTTGGTAGCATGCCATGTAAAGTAGATGGGCAGATTCACAGGGTGATTGTTTGTATACAGTTCATAGTGTGCACAGTGCTAGGGTCAGGTGCCACGTGTGGTTTCCCACATCTGCGTCGTATGTACGCTGTGAAGAAATACAGTACTACTGTAAATGGCGAGGAAGTGTTGTGTGTTGAATGTGTAGATTATGTTGGGTTCTGTTGCTATATCCTGGCATTTGGCTGCAGGGTCCTGGTTAGACCCCACGTTGCCCGCACACACTGCTAAGACGAAATATTTAAGTGATTTTGAACATGGCATGTTGTTAGTTCCAGACACACCGGTACTGCAGCTCTGGTGAGAGACTACGACTGTCTTCCGGGTGTATCGAGGTTAATCTAATAATATTCAGCCAATGCCGATCCAGTGGTCGGAAACACCTCGTTGATGCGAGTAGCCAACGAAGTCTGACAGGACTTGTCCAGGATAACAGTCTTTTTCTGCGAGGATTCAGACTCTTCAAGGATAAAGAACCAACTCTCTATTAGATAAGTGTACCTGATAACGTATCCATTCAGCGTAGGTGCCGGTTGATGCTCCCTAAATTCGCAGAATGTTCCAAATAGCACAATTTCAAGCGATCCAAAATATGAAACGAGCTGACATTAATGGATTACGAATGATTGAGCAAGTGAGATAGGGGAGACAAAACCAAAACCACATATTTAAAAGAGTTTTTGGAGATGTATCTGTTAGTGATAAAAATTGGCATTTTGTTGTAAACTAACCCGTCTGAATATGCATTTTCAGTGAAGAAGATATCTAAGAGATCCTTCCAAATATTTGAAATGTAGCTTAGATGATTTTACGTGTAATTATTATATTAAAATGTGATTGCTATTGCTGCATTGAGCATAAAATGTAATAATTGAGTTAAAATATTATAATTGTTCAATGCGAAGGAGATTATTAGAAAATTCTCCAGTTCGAAAGTGACGGATATAGTTTCGTTCAGAAATTACATTAGCGTAAAGAAATCTTACTTTGAAGTAAGTAATTAATTACGAACCAGTCAGCTGTGGTTCTGATGGCGAATGCAATAAAAGCGAAGTTTTTTTTTTGTTTTGTTTTTTTACTATTGATTAGTTGACAGCGCAGATTAATGATGCATCATCAAATAAGTGGATATCGTGCAACAGGCTGATAATTGTCTTCAGGAAAGCTTCAAACAACGGATAACTAATCGCTTCCTCCAGCGTACAGAATATATTGGAAGGATAACAATTAGCTGAATGCAGGAAGATCTGTGTTTTTCGATCTCTCTGAAACTTTAGGTATATCATTAGGAACCTCAATACTCAATCATTTTATTATATGATTCTCACAGATTGAATTTATCGATGATATTCGCAAACATTTCAAAAAGAAAATTTTCAGTAGAAAGACTGATATAATCGTAAAGGATTCAGAAGTACTTTGTTTTGATCATATAGAAAAAATTAACCGTTGAAACCTTGGTATAAGGAATAGATCCTGATATACCAATAGTCTTGCTATAAGGACACATATCAGATATCTTCCATTCCATGAAAAAAGTGTGGAAGGTCTGGATTCGAGTCCTGTCAAGATGGTAGAAATTGTTGCTGCGTTTTGCACCCTCTGCCAGAGTTGGTCGGTGCCATTAGAAGATTGTTTGGATATTACACATCAGACAAATCAACGATAGAATGCCGGTAATTTACAAATACGCACAATACACTGGCGCCTCATAGCCGTAGTTGCTTTAGCGCAATAAAACAACAGCATCATACCTCTTCTCAAAATACGAGAAAATCGGGTACCACAATATGCCAGAAAAGCAGATAATTATATCGAAATTGTGAGATGAAAATCCGAGACAGAGAGAGAAAAGAAAATATGCAATTCTTTCCCGAAATCGACTAACTTCCTTCGCTGTTGACAACTTTGCAAGTTCCTCTCTTAGGCACGGATTCGAACCAGGACATTTTTCATACGGTGGGGAAGGAGAACGATTATAACCACTTTGCTTGTTGGGAACAATATCTTTACAAGAACTGTCTGTTAGTACCCTTGCAACGGAAGCACCATTGATAGTAACAGCCAGTGTGTGCGCCCGCTATTGGGCCTTTCAAGCTATCCTTGAAGAAAGAACGCCTCGGTCGTCGGAACCTAAAACAAACGGATTCAGAGCACTTCGAGCCTGTTCTAAGCTAAGCCTAACCAAAAACATAATCTATTCTTCTTACCACCTGTCAAACTGAGTAATTGAATTTTCTCGTTTTATCCAAAGCATTCCAGAAAACTAAATTCCAAAAACATTGACCCATCGAGCACTTCGAGTTCATGCAGGACCAACTTCAGCGCGTATGTTGCCACACGTGTCATTAGTCTATCTCATATTCTAAATATTACTGAGTTGCAATTAATCAACTTCTTCGGTATTATCAGTAACTTCTACTTTAAAGGATCGGTTCTCTTTGTTTTTGTCCGTTACTATGGAAATGCCATTTGGCCGCTGGGTTGAAGTGCTTTATGTCGGTGCGCCACCTTACCACGCAGTACCAGTCATTTCCCTTCGAAGTGCGAGTTTATAAAAATGCACGCATTAACTACGACCAACTCCATTGTAAACCAGACAATTAATTGAAATTACTGATAAATTTGAATGCAGCATCTAATGGTTAATAAATAGCAACACCCTAATGTCGCTGTTTTTATAGCAGACTCATTAATTTCAACTTGTTCTATAATTTGTGACACGCTTTTATGCTTGATACTTTTGTCCAGATATCAAAGGAACGTGACAAATGATTTCTTGCCACGTGATGTTTTTAAAATCAATCGATTTTTGCTTGCTTTCCAGTATTGTTGTACATTTATTTTATTGTAACTTAATCTTTTGCTTCAAAATATAGAAAACCGTTAAATTCCAGTGACGATTTCCACCTGATCGTTTGGTTCTTCTGAAACTGTCTTTTGGCATTATCCTTCGGCTGACGAATTTTTCAGAGTTTTATATTAACGCTGATTTCGAATTTTGCTATTTGAACAAAGAAAAAGCTACTTATTTTCAAAAGTTCAGTGTATAAATTACCCGATGAAAAAGGTGAGATAGAAATCCCAGGTTAGTGATAATATTATTTCATCCGTGAATGGTAAATGCAAAATATTTTCCATAGTAATTTTCATGTATAAATATTTATATCCTTTATTTACAACCTAATTAAAATTGTTAATTTAATTAAGTTGTTACTGGGTAGATAATTAAAATTAATTCACGTGTTCCCTCAACTGTTCAGTTGCTCAAAACCGCTTTATTGATCGCCAGTGTGTTCGAGAGATCACCGAAAGGGGTTTCTTACTTCACGGTTTTGCATTATTCTTGTTGAGAACAGTCTTCTCTGTTGTGAGTGGTGCAGAAACCTGAGGGAGTTGGATAACTCGGTCAAACGAAGCTCAATTCGTTAGAAGAAAATCTTACAAATTTGGTAAGCAGATAGAATTTTATGGAGTTAGCAAATAAAGATTCTGAAAATGGTTCTCTTGCTCTAATTATTTATTAGAGATGGCACTCCCATTTTGTGGTTTCAGTCGGTGTAGATTTCAACAAATAAGGTGCACTGTGAAGATTCAAAAGCGAAAAGATTTCCTCATTGATGGGATATGAACTCTAATTTTCAAACTAACTCTTGTATAACATAAAGTCCGCTTTATCTGCATCATCTCTCTGACCTTTATGCTTTGATTGGAATTAGTAAACAGCAGAATTATTACACCAGTGACAAATGTTTGTTATTCAGTGTCCATTCAAAACATTATTACCAACTCCGTACTTCACCAATCGGCCTCTCCTCCCCTTCTGGTGGCACGCACGTCGAGGTGAGAACCGGTAAATGTTATACTGCAGGTTTCTGGCGTGCGGTATATACGAAGTGATTGATAGGACCGGGCAAAGGACTTCGGAAATGGGTTGATTATCGGTACCGGTTAAGGATGGCAGTATTACGCAAAGTGCTAATCTTGTGGGCTGTTCGAGGAGTGTTGTAGTTAAGGTATTCCAGCGTGGACGGACAGTGGACAGAGCAACAGTCGCTGGGCTAATGGCGGGCGCCCACGTCTCAGCGATGGTCGTAGTGAACGTAGGTTATGCACTTTGTAGCGCAGGCAACCGCCACTGCTGCTTGACCCATACTATGTCCACTAAATCTATTCAGCTGCATAAGAAGCTACCTAACAAACAGACGGATCCTGGTACAGGCCCCTTACTGCAAAGTAGATCGACAGATACACCGAGGATGCCCCCAGGGCTCAGTATTAGGCCCCCTCCTGTGGAACTATGTATTGGATGAGTTCCTCTCCCTCGACTTAGGGGGTGTACAGGCATTGGCCTATGCAGACGACCTATCCCTAGCCCTTACTGCAGATTCAAGAGCCCAACTAGAAACTCTCGCGAATGCAGCAGTAACCACACTGCAAGAATGGACGGAAAGGCATCGGCTCACCATTTCGGCCACCAAGACTAAATCCATCTTACTTAAGGGCTACCTAACCCCAACTAGACCGCCGCAAATAAGAATCAACAATAGGACAATTAAGCTAGTCACAGAACTAAAGTACCTGGGAGTTATCCTGGACCGTAATCGGTCTTTCACCCCACACCTAAAATATATACAGGCTAAGATGAAAAAATACGCTGGCATGCTTGCCAGAGTCACACGTTGCGAATGGGGCCTGAAAAGGCGCACACTTGCGATCCTTTATAAAGCAGCCATTATCCCGGCAATCGCATACGCCTCCGGCGTCTGGTTCCACAAAGCCTCAACAGCGGTAAACCGCAGACGACTGGATATCATACATAGACCCATCCTATTGACCCTCACCCGAGCATGCAAGACAGTCTCTACTCATGCACTACAAGTGATCACGGGCGCTCTCCCTCTTGATCTTGAGGTGATTCGCAATGGCATGCTTCAGCAACTCAGACGTGGCAAAGTCACAACCTTCCAGGACCACACTACGGACCCGGCTAATAACTGTGAAGTTGAGAAATACAGGCTGCAAACGTACTTGACATCGATATGGCAACAACGCTGGACGATTTCTGACAAAGGAGACATCACGCGAAGGTTCTTTCCGAACTTGCAAAAGGTGTACCCAAAATATCCGACATGGCTCTGCCCTGGTCTCCACGTCACCTACCTTCTCACAGGACATGGAGCTATCCGCCACAAGCTACACCTTTTTGGACTGACAGATAACCCAGCCTGCGCATGTGGTTCTCTCGAGACCTGGGACCACCTGCTACACGAGTGTGAACTGTACGAAGATCTGCGTGGACACCTCATCACACGAGTCCAGTTCAACCCCAAAAATCAGGAGCACTACCTACTGGAGGACGAGGGAACCTACAATGCCCTAACCAACTTTGCTCAGTGCCTCTTTGTAAGACGCCAGACTCTTCCTTTGCCGGAAAATCTAGGACAACTAGGATAAATACAACAACAATCACAACAAATGATGAACCAAGATAAAACTGGACTGTGCCTGAACTGCACTCTCCCAAATACTGACCGATGGAGGACACCGATTCCATTTGAGAACTGTTAACCAAATGCATTGACTACAATCGGACCTTCGGGAGTCCACCCTGACTGTGACTGAAGCCTATCCTACTGAATATCCACTAGTGGATGGACCTGGATCCCACGAGTAACTACTTAATAAAAGACCAAGCATGATCTGCACAAATGTCATACAGACCTGGACTGAAAACCTGGACAGAGATATCTTCACTCCACTCCTGGGAATACCAAATGGGGCAGCCCTGACGCCTTGGCGCCCGACTGAAGCCACCCCACATGTATGCCCTGTTGGCAAATAGGCCAGCTCCCTTGCCTGGCCTACTTTCTACCCGTCCCTGGCGGGGGATGAGGGGACAGCCCTGCTGTCACCTCCCCTTCTCGCCACCCCTTCTTTTCCTTCTGGTGGGGCATGGGCATGCCCCACTGTAAACTGGAGTTGTCTTCCCTATCGGCTCCATACTTCTATCTATCTCCCCCCCAGTCTTCAGTCTCCCTCCCCACTCTACCTGCACGCTAGTGAACGCCCCACACAATCTAAATTCCACAAGTGAAAATCAATTTCGCCCAACATTTCTTTTGACCTCCTAGCACTTCCTCCTCAACGTGATCACATTTTTATTTATTTATTTTTTATTTATTTTTATTTTATTTTATTTATTTATTTATTTATTTATTTATTTATTATTATTTTTTTTTTATTTTATTTATTTTTTATTATTTTTATTTTTTTTTTAGGTCCTAGCCACTGAAATCTCAGGAAATTAGGTGGCAGGACCTGCCAGAGTGAACTATATTCAAGTGGATACCTGGTCTGCCTCCACGGGGCGAAAGTGGGGCAACGTCGGGCCTCAGTAGAGGTCTGGCGGCTAAATGACCAGATGAACAACGGTACAAGGCATCACACATATACAAAGTCCATACACTTTTAAATCTCTGGCTTTTCCAGTAAACTGGTTCACATACAATGTAACCTACGCGGAGATGGGGGAAACCCCTGGTGCCGCTTGACCCTAAACACACTTTACACTTTACACTTTACACTATGTCCACTGCTATGACTATGCGCTTTAATCAGAGGATGACCAGCGTTGTTCCCAAGACCACGATCTGACGTACCCTTCTCCGTATGTGCTATCGGAGTTTAGGCCCGTCAAGATACCTATGCTTACAGCAACTCATCCATTTTTGAATTAGCTTCACCAAACCGATCCATATTTGGCACCTACAGAATGCAGGAAGTGTAAGCTGTACATTAATCTTTTCCATTTCATTACACAAGTATTAATTTATCTCAAAGATATCTAGAACAGGTGTTGCTACTTTAAATCCCACATATTTAATAATTACAACAGATTCTAACTCAATCTTTCTTATGGTTCAGCAGTGTCTTGGACAACAGAGGTAGGATTTTCGAGGAATTTTTATTCACCTACAATTTAAATCTGCACAACTTACCCAACCAACCGTATACCATCTCAAACGTCCATAGAGAATCAGACATTGATTTAACCATTTCAACGCTTGCCATTTCCTCAAGAATCTCTGATTGGACCATACATATTGACAACACAAACAGTGACCACCGAGCAATCACTTTTAAGGTATCTCTCCTTCCAAATACTACAGGTCCACCTCCTTTTCCTCCTTCAAAAGATCTTAGAAGATTTTCTATCAAAACCATTAAATGGCCTTTATTTATGTCTTCAATTCACCAGGATTTTAACGTTGACATTCGCCGCTCTTTGAACCAGTTCAGTGCCTCAAAACATGCATTCTATGTACAAGTTGCCTTACTTCGTGCTACAGAACGCTGCGCTAAGAAGAAAATTAGCAAGCATACTACAGTTCTATGGTGGACAGCTGAACTTTCCACTCTGCGCAAAAAAGTACACAAAGTACGCAGAGACTTTCATCGGAGAAGGTCCTGGCCTGAACCAGAAGTCACCAGACTAAAAAATATCTATGAAGGCCAGCGGAAAGAATATATAAATACAATTGCAAAACAAAAAAAAACTCGTCCATCGCTAACAATGCCTGAAGTTTGCATCTGTAAATGGCGTCATTGGACCATTAACAATTGGAAAAAAAAGTTTCCTTTTTCTGATAATCACATTTCCTGCTATGCCGTGTGGTTGGAGGATACGGTAAAAAATACAGAGAACAGAAACAGGCAGGTGGCGGTAGTATTTTGGTATGAGGAACGTTTTCCTGGGAATCTTTGGAGTCCTCATACTCCTAGACCGCATTCTGAATGCTAAAAGCTAGCTGTTCATTGATGTTGACCAGGTATACCCTTTCATGGTGACTGTGTTCGCTGATGGCACTGGTGTGTTCCATCAAGATAATGCGCCTTGCTACGTTGCCGGTATTTTTCGAGAGAGGTCTGTCGAATAGCCAAAGTTACTTCCAGGTGCTACCGTAGCCGCCGAATTCGCGGGATATGAATCCCATGAAACTTCGTTGGGATTACGTTGATCTGTAGATCCGGTTTGGATTCTCCATCAGACTATCGCTCATCTACGGGACAGTCCTGTAGATATGGAATAACATACCTCCTGTAACGTCCAGAAGTCTTGTAGAGTCCTTGTCTCGCCGTGTGGTGGCGCTACTGGCGGCCATTTTTCACCATAACGTACGGTCAGTAGAGAAGGGTTACCGAGGAAGTTACCGAATATCTCTGGTTCTTGGTTCGTAATTATCACACGAAAATAGTCTTCAGACTCATATTTTTAAGATTATTTTCTGATTAACCGTAAGAATATTTCTTTTTTTTAATCTGCGATTTTTTTCCTTGTTATTTTGTCATATGGAATTTAAATTCTGTACGGAATTTAAATATTGTTAATAAATCTGTTATGGTACTGTTGCATATTTACTTTCCTTTTGGTCAAACCATCGACGCAATGCTAAAACTAATCATATTCGGTATCAATGTACCCCAATTCGTAAAGAAATATCAAAAAATATGCAGATAATGAGAATCTTAATTTTTTTTACAAAGAATTTTACCCTCGATGAAATAGAAATGGCTGAAAACTAATATCTATCAATCAATTAATTCCATATGAGCCTCAGAATAGACAAGAATGCAGGAATTAGTTGAAATTGATTTCAGAATAGTGAGTCGAGCTCGATGATGATGTCAATTAATGTTTCTTACTCCTGTTTGTGGCAACCTCTTTTCTTAAAAACCAAATTTTAAAACCATTCCGTGACTCCTCTCCAGTTATAACTTCTTCGTTTCCTTCTTCCTTTGAGGCTAATTTGTTGGCACAATGCACGATATTTTTCAATAACTTGTAGAGGTCGCGACCCATTAGCTGAGAACCGAGATAATAGTGAGGAAACAGATGTCTAGTGAGTTACTTTGAGATGCGTTTTTCTTTCTCTTCACTGTAGCCTTTTTGAATAAATTCTGAAACCAAAACCATAGCAGTAACAAGTTGCTGATGAATTGGAAATTTCTACCACAATATAAGAGAAAAATATGATTTGGACTAGACAGACTTTATAATTTACATTTTCGTACGATCAGGGAAATGTAAAATTTCTGAACCAATTCCAAAATATTGACCAAAATGTATTTTTGAGAATCGTCTTCAAAAACTAGCAATTAAAATAAGATTGACTACGCAAGAAGGAATACCATCAGAGAGAGAAGTATCCTTGAATGTTATTTAAAAAATAATAACATTCCGGAATCGAGAAATTAAGATGAGAGTAGGAAGAGAATAATAAAGTATTGCAAATCCATGACTCATGATTCATTTGAAAACTGAATGACGAGCATATTATTGGACCGCTTTCCTCCAATATAATCCTGTCATTCCAGAACTATCCCCAGAAATGAGAAATGCAATTTTAAGTTAGCTTCGGACTTTTTCGAGAAAGAAATCCCCTAATAATTGGTGTCGTAGGATTAAGAAACATCTACGATACAGAAATATCTTGAGTTCAGCTGTATTTCCCGCTAGTGTAGTTTATGGTCTCCCAAGTGGGAAAATATAGCGTAAGGAAATGCGCTCGGTTACCTTGGTAACGTGCTTGCTGTTTCGACTGCTGTGATGGACCATCTTTATCCAACCTATGTACAGGAAACCTCGTCATTGCACCAACGTATCAACAAATGTAACTCTTTCTTTAAAAAATAGCGCAACTAGCACGTACTTAATTTCATTCAAAATAAATGTAGATCTAGATTTTACCAAGGGATGAATTTAACATATTTTATGCAACGCTTTTCCAAAGAAGGAGAAAAACTTCATGCTTCTGACATTTAACGGATCAATATTTCTCCAGGATAAACTTTGAAAATTTATCTTAACACAGAATGAACTGAATTCAATTCCCAAACGGACTAATTTCCCGAATCACTTTGGGTATTGCAGAAACCACGAGTTTTGGACACACTTGACATCAGACACTCTATTGGTCTTAACCTCAAGGTCTCTAAATCCATTTAACTTCAGAAGTGTTTATCTTCTGATGAACTACGGTGTATCTGCGAAGTGGAGAACATTTCGTCCCATTCTAATGAAAACTAAACTTAATTAAATATCATTAAAGACTGAACACACGTTGTGCAAGATATTATACCGGTCTCCCTGTTTGTGTGAATTAGAGCGTACAAATGCAGCGCATGTGCGAGTTTAATTTGTTAGCTACACAGAGCTAACAATTAATATATTGAACTCGGTTAGAAAAGCCATTAAAATTATATATTGTCCTTCAGCTTGGAAAACCCAACATATCGAAATATGCGCGCTACTTTTTGGGTTTCGTGCAGGAGATCCTGTGCACTTGTAGTTCTCCACTTCCATAAACGTGCAAAAAAATGTATGATTTTACATACTCAAGATCTTGAATTCTATAATATTTTTAAGGATTTGAACTCAAATTGAGATTTTCTTTGGATTTCTATGTTGGTTTTAAGTTAACGGACTTCTTACTTACAGAATATAAAATGTATTCGGTTTCTAGATAATTACTTCTAGAAGAATGGGGTCGCATTAATGACTAATCTCCCGGTGAGTGAGGGGTCCATTAAAAGAATCTTATAATACAAAACGTATTATAAGAGAACAATTAATTACTCAATTCAACAGGAACGAGTTCTGATTGGATATTAGAAAACTGTGCCTTGTAAAGATAAATTAGCATGATATGAATATGCATTGTCTTTGCTTTGGTCATTAGTTACATAACGGGTTGCCGGTTTGCTCACACCATTCTTTGCTGCCCATTTTCTCTGCACAATTTGTGAACGGCACTCGAGAAAACCTCGAGAGAATGAATAGACTCAATCTCTTCCCATCTTTTCTATCTTGAAGACGTTGGAACTCGTGCTTTATCGGCATTATCAACTTTGTAAACAGTGGACAGCTTTGTCGGGCATTCATGAACTTCCAGCCCACTTTACCCCTTCCTATTGATTGTGTAACGTACTTCAGCCACATATTAAACTGTATATTTTAACGAAAGTTATTCTGGTTATCAATACCTACCGAAAATACATTTCATTTAAATCCGAGCAAATGATTTTCTCCCCTGGTAAGCGGTTATATTAGCTGACGTTGTTAGTTTTAAATTTTTCTCGGACCTTTTTACCAATTAGTACGATACATAGAAAGAATTACGTTTATTATATCGCTTTTTTGCCTTATCGCGGTTTACGCGTGTGCAATTGAAGTGATTACGTAACATGCCGATTTGTTATTGACCTTCGACACGTTGCGTGTCCAGTTACTGCTGTTTCTTCTTAAAGTTCGTATGGATTGTTGGTATCGTTAATCCTCGAAAGAAAGAATTGTATCTCTACTCCTACCAATCGGACTGTTTTACAATAGATCGTTAACCATTTTTTTAGTTCTAAATTTTTAAAAATTTCTTCGTTTGTTTTTAGTGGTTTGTAACTGTTTCTAGAAACTTTACTTTCTCAAAGAAATAGTAGTCAATCCAATTAAGTGATTTTATATCGCTTGTTTTTTTATGTGTTGTTTTTTTTTTTCATGTACACATTTCCGTTTCGATCAATAAGCAACGCTTGAACGGTTGCATTCCTGTTCCATTGGTTATCAAATAATCAGGGTTCACAATCGATCACAATAAGTGGCGGCCACTATATTTTTCGTTACTGGTGTAGTTTAATTTTTATTTTGTGTAAATTTTTGACGCGATTGAGCAAGATCAGTCATGCGGGGTCCCATTAGGGGTCCTGCGGCCAAAAGCCAGACCGCAACAACAGAACCCAACATACTTCTCACATACCACACACTTTTTTTTTTTCTGGCTTTTACAGAGTACTTCATAAGAGTACTTATGACGCAGTTGTGGGGAACCACTGGTGGTGCCCCCTTTTTAATAAGAGGGTTTCCGGCGTTATCTAATTGTGTGTTTGGAACGGCTTGGTGACATTAATCATAAAAATTTAGAACCCAGACATCGAACCCACTTTATGCTTAAACATAAAATTAATTTTTATTCTTTCATTTGGAAATCTTTCATCTGAAAAACACATTCATAATCTACTCTTGTGTAACGTGCTGCAAGAACACCCCAGACAAACGAAAGTTCTCCGTACGTTTCCCCTTTGCAGGCCCTATTTTTGACAGCGGGATGCATCTTAAATAACAAGAACTGATCTGGGGTCACGCACCCTTTTTTGTTCTTTTGTAAAATGTTAAATCTGATTGCTCCCTCTTTCCGTGCGCATTAATTCGCGAGCTTTTTATCATCACATTCGCAATGTATTTCTGCCACTTAGAGAGAGAGAGAGAGAGAGAGAGAGAGAGAGAGAGAGAGAGAGAGAGAGAGAGAGAGAGAGAGAGAGAGAGAGCGTAACTGGGCGGGAGCGTAACCGTGGCAACCCGAACACAACACCCGACCATTTTTTTTGTTATTCTTCGTCGATATTTAGTGTAGTGTCCACCGGTGTTTCTAATTTCCGTCTTGAGCACGTGCAAAACTGCCGGGCTTTGTTGAGAGGGACTCTGAATACCACCCGACGAATGACAGCGTATGAAATCACGAAAAGGTCACAACGGCGTGGACATTAATAATTATGACCGATCTCACCTTCACTTTGCGGAGATGGAAATGCGCTGTCAGTAGCTTCTTTTCCATTATTGAAAACACGCCCGCGCGCACACACACAGACATGCATGCGGGCCTGTTGGTGCACCCTTAGTACGCAATTCTGATTTATTACGATACTGGATGAATAGCGTGGAAGAAACACCCGATTGAAGGTCGATCATTTCCTTGGACAAGAAAAGAAATCGACTTTTAAGAAAACTGATTTTCTGTAAAGTTATCGTAATCACAAGGAACTGAACAATGACCACTCAAATAGAAAAAGCTGTACTGATAGCGATGGTTAAGTGAAATTAAATAAAAATATGCGCCATTTCTCTTGAAAAAAATTATAGGTTTATCGAGATGAACAAGGTTGTTGTACGGTTTTAGGCGTATCAGCCACTTAGGCCATTTTGCGCCCTATATTTTGTCTTTAAATTGCGGTTGACTGCTTGCCGGATGAAAAACCAGAGTTTCCGGGATGAAAACCTTCGATTGAGACCGAATGGCTCATCCACGTTGTGCAATTGCTCTCGTCTGTATGCATAACTGCAACGCCTTTTTTCGTCTGCTTTCGTCCCCTCACCGTACTTTCGTTTTTGATTAATATTATGCACAAATCTGACACGACGGTGCAAGGTTCAGTCTCCTTATTTCAGTAAGAGGATTTTAATTTTTTAAAAACACTCTTAAACGTTTTGTTTAAGCTGCTAAAGCTTAAAGATGTCAGTGGCAACCAATCTCCTCGTAAACGTAAAGTTTAAAAAGATTCTGTCTGTTTGGTAGTACATGGTAACACAGATTGTGCAAGATATAAAATTTGCAAGCCTGTTTTCAGTGCAAAATACGATACTATTAAGCAGTGAATCTCCATGCCGATAAAAGGAAGCCAAAGGTCAATTTTCTAGCAAGGAACTCATATTTTTATTATTTAAGATTCAGAAGATAAAACTGACAGCAGCTGTTCAATGGAAGTTGTATAAAAATTTAGTACTCAGTAAAAATTTACTAGATAAGACAAAAATTCTGTAGAGGAAGTAAGACATTCGGTTTCCACCTTTTAACATTTTGTGTGCCGGCTTTTTTTGCTCATCAAAAGAAGCAGCAACCATATTGAAAAACCTGCTTTTCCTTTGTGAAGTTTTCTAACTCTACGAACTCATCCCTACGACCATCCTTATTGATGGTTTTTAAAGGGTTGGAGTTTACTAAGATCTCATTCCCCTTCCTCGATGGAGAATGACCTAGACAGCTGGGGTTGAATATTGGAGGAATTATTTGATTACAGTTCTAAGGAAAATAAAGTTTCAAAGAGGAATGGAGTGTCCTGTTATTAGTAAACTATGAACATCTTTGCTCTTCGTGAATAGGTTATTGATATGCACGAAAACTGGTGGGGATCTAGTGAAATCAAGTTCTTGCTTCTCCTCAGCGCGATTTGTAAATGCCACTGACGCTGTATTTCACTGTTCTTGAGAAGTGTGTGGGCTTACACGAGTAAACTGCCGAGATCAAAATATAATACATCTATGATATAATGTCCAAAGCAGAATAGGATTTTAATATAAGCCTCCTGATGCACGCGGAGGTGACAATCCAATTAACTCAGCACCGTTTCAAAAGGAGAGATTAACTAGGGTTAATTTAATGCAGAATACGCACGCGAACAGCATCCTAACCTTCGGGCTACACAAATTCTGTGGCCACTTCTTGTTCTGGGAGTAGTGTAACGTGGAGTATTAATTATTAAATATTTTACGCGTGGATACGTTCTGTAATATACCTGCGTGTGCATTACGATGACAACTCTGGTTACTTCCGTAACGTGATATTGTTTTATTCAGAGCATAAAACGACTGAACATTACAATAATTAATTTAATGGTCTGCTTTTAGCTGGTGCGAAATTCATTCATTTTTAATCATCCTATTTCAAAGCATCATATTGTACGAATGCGAATTACTAAATTTATTAATTACCTCAAATTATTTCAATAAATACATCAGTTATTATGTGTTACGTACAGTGGCGGACAAAAAAACTATCACTTGTGGATTTTGCAAATAATGTGTTGTGCGCTGCATTGTGGGTCGCAGAAATGTTCGAAATGCATTTGTTAGATGGGATATACGTATATCTCTGTGAATGAAATCCAATAAAAAGACTCCACCTGATACATCTAATTGCCATAAATATAAATATCTCCCAAAGGGTAAAATGCGTAGTTAATGGAAATATGAACATGCAAAAGGCAATCATCACAACCAAACATACATTTTCTTGCATTTACGTGTACAAACTGAAATGACAAGTTAACGTAATAGTATTATTTGCTGTAAATCAGCAAAATAAGTCCTCAATATTTTGTTGTTCCTCCTCGAGCTTCAATTACAGCCTTACAACGAACTGGCATAGAGTTAATCAACTTCTGGATATACGGTTGCCCAATTTTGTGGTACCACACCCTTACAATGCTTTCCTGCAGCTGAATCTTACTTGTTCGATTTTTCTGAGCAATTCTAGACGATATTATGTACCAGCAATTTTCAATAGGTGTTCAAATCTGCACTGTTGCCATTACAGTCCAACTCTAATGCCAGCATTTCTTAGGTATGATTGCACCTTAAGGGAGAAAAACGAGGGAAACCATTGGTATAAGTATGTTTTAAGTCTTGAGAGACAAGAAGACAAACTCATCATTAAATCTAAATAGCATAAAACGTACCAATTTTTTTATGTGGCAAAGTGCTGAGTCCTGTTGAAAAATGCAGTTTTGGAGGACTGTGTGTGGTGATCCCTAATAACGGGTTTCAGACACTCCTCCAAGGTATCAGTGTAGGTTTCTGCATTCACCATTCTGTTAATAAACTTAATTCGCCTACCCCTTTGCTTGTTATGCATCCCCAGACCATCTGATCGGCGGAGGAACTTTACAGTCGGTGTTATGTAGTCAGGATGGTATGCCTCCGATTTTCGTCTTCTGATATATCGCTTCCCATCCGAGCCATGCAGTTTGAAATTCGATTCGTCAGAAAAGATGACGGTGTCCCATTGCTCTTTTGTCCATGAAACATGTGTTTTAGCCCAAGCAAGTCGCTTCTTCCTCATTTGTTGGGTCAACAAAAGCTTCTTGGGCCGATAGGCATGCAGACCACATTCCTAAGAGCCATCTTTGAATAGTTCGTGCACTTGTTTCAATAGCAGAGGCCATCTCAAAGTCCAGTTTTAGCATGGCGATTATGAAGGAAGGCAGCCGTTTCAAATATCGATCTTGGGAAGGCGTAGTTACTCTCTTACAGCCTGATCCGGATCTTCTCTTCACGTCACCGATTTCACGCTTTAATTTCAGCACCCGGGATACTGTTGACTGGTGGTAGTCTATTTTATCAGCGATAGCATGCGTAAAAAGCTCTTCCTGGGACAGAGCAACAGCTGCACTTTTTTTTTTTTCTTAGTGTCAACTGAACATAGGGAGCCATACTCTTACACCTCCACAAAACAGGATACTAATGAGCGTGTATACCCTTCCAACGCCGTATTTATAGAAACGGCTGATGCAAAACCTTGCAATTACTGTAACCAAGTCACAAAGGAGGTTAGGTAGGCGAAGGCAGATTACGAGAAGTCTTTGGCAACTGCTAAGAAAAACAGCAAGGATTTATTTTCTTATATAAACGATAAAAGGAAGTGGATGTATCTGATTGGTCCACTTGATATCGATGGTTCGGCTGTTGATGATCTTGCTAAGATAGCAAACAAACTGAATCAGTATTTTGCATCTACATTCACACATGAGGAGTTATTAAGGATTGAAAATGTCAGAAGGTTATCAAATTGTAGAGGGTGCTTAATGATTTTCTAATAACTGAGAGCAAAGTGGAGGAGAAATTGTTGATGTTAAACATAAGAAAAAGTACCTGGGGTGGATGGGATCTATCAAGTTATATTGTTTGTTTATTTGGTGTTTAGGAGCATTAGCAACTAAGGCCATATTGCTCCGGGATATGCGGTGGTCATTTCCTGACCTTTCCGCATCCTCCGTATTTGGTGGTGACGGGCTCGACCCCGGTCTAATCAAGAAGCGTGTGCTATGCACTGCTGCTCCTTCCCACCTGGCTACGGAGGCGCCCCCAGTTATATTACAGGAGACGGCAAAGGAAGTAAGCAAACCCTTAGCCATAATTATGAGCGCATTCTTGGACTCAGGGGAGGTACCCACGGACTGGAGGTGTGCAAATGTATCCCCAATTCACAAAGGGGGATCGAAGGGTGACACGAGTAATTACAGACCAGTTAGTTTAACTTCTGTTCCGGGTAAAATAATGGAGTCACTGGTTAAAGATGCATTGCAGGATCATCTAGACAAGACTGCAGCAATAATTCAGACACAGCATGGGTTTGTTAAGGGAAAGTCTTGTCTGACAAATTTGATAGGATATTATGATGTGGTTACAAAGGAGCTGGATGCAAAAAATAATTTTGATATCATCAACTTGGATTTCAGGAAAGCTTTTGACACTGTTGCGCATGAAAAACTATTGTACAAATTGGAGCAGAATGGTATTAAGGGTAAGTTGCTACAATGGATAAAAGGATGGTTAAGTGGGAGAAGACAGAGGGTGGTAATAAATGGGTGCTGCTCTTCTTGGACTAATGTTATTAGTGGAGTCCCACAGGGTTCGGTGTTGGGTCCACTGTTGTTTTGTGTATTTATCAATGATATTGATGAAGGTATATCAGGCTTAATGTCGAAGTTTGCAGATGATACAAAGTTGGCAGGGTTGTTAATAATAGTGTGCTACTGCAACAGGATCTAGATAATTTGGGCAAATGGGCTAAGAAGTGGCAACTGAAGTTTAACCTTGGCAAATGCAAAGAACTGCATATGGGTAGAAGTAACCCCAGAGAAACGTACCAACTGTGTGGTACTACACTTAAGGTGGTAGAAAATGAAAAAGACCTGGGAGTAATTGTGCAGGCAGATATGAAGTTTTCTGAGCAATGCAGACAGGCTGCTAGGGCGGGTCAAGGGGTTTTGTCAATGATATATAGGAATTTTGCTAGCAGGGAAAAGCAGGTGATTGTCCCTCTGTATAAGGCAATGGTCAGGCCACGATTTGAGTACTGTGTACAAGTCTGGAGGCCTCATTTTAGGAAGGATGTAGATTTGCTTGAGCGTGTACAGAGAAGGGCCACAAGATTGGTGAGGGGAATGAAGGGATCCTCTTACCAAGAGAGGCTTAAGTTCTGCAAATTGCAATGGCTGGAGACTAGGCACCTGCTGGGTGATCTGATTGAGGTGTCAAGGTCTTGAATGGGTTGAGCACGCTGAATTCTGATGGGATTCTTCCACTTGTGCAGATTACGAACTTAAGGGGGCATAAATTCAAATTGAGGAAAGCCAGATGTAGAATAGATGTGCGGAAATTTGCCTTTAGCTAGCGGGTGGTTAATTGCTGGAACAGACTTCCATCTGTCGTTGTGGAAGTTGATAGGTTAAATAAATTTGAGGAACTGGACAAATATTTAGAGGGAATGGTTAGGTGCTTTTTTTTTTTTTTTTTGGCTAAAGCTGCATAAGCAAATACACTTGCTTTCTTGCATCATGTGCCATTACTACTACTACTGTCTGATGCAATAGAAGCGTTATCTGACGCAATACCTTTTGCTTTGCGACAAACAAAATGACTGTAATCAAATAATAGCTTATGCGTTTCACTACAATTGTTACTTTTTTCAAAGATTATTCAGTTTTTTGTCCGCCACTGTATATTTAGCAATGATCCAGCAATTTTCTGAGGAAGATTATTTACTTCTTTTGCTGTTCCCTTTTAAACAAAGTCCAAATTGGTATAGTTTTTTTATATAAAAATACGTGGAATTCGATTAAAAGCCACATCGAATTTTTTTTAAAGCTGTAAACCTTTGCTTCCAGGCAATGATCATTTAAAATTGTAATTTTCGCATTATGGGAACACATTTGCCTAATTTAAAACTACTTTTATCTTCAAATATTCGTAGCCGAGTGGACAAAGTACAAAGTATGCTGAGGGTCAAACGGCACCAGGAATTTCTCCCATCTCCGCGAGTGTTCGCTGTATCGAGGGGCAGTATTCTGTCAAGACCAGAGATTTGAAAGTGTATTGGATCATGTGTTGTGTAGTATGTTTTGCCCATTGTTCTTCTGGCCTATTGGCCGTCGAGCCCCTGATGGGACCCGACGATGTCCGTACTATGCTAACGAGGAGGCTCGCCAGGTGTACCTTGAAATTTATACTCTGGCAGGTCCCGCCGCCTAATTTCCTGGGATTTCAGCGGTTGGGTCCTAGAGAAAAAAAAAAAAAAGATAATCGCGGTGGTATAATTGCAAGATCGCCATTAAGAGATAGTATGTGGTGTTTGTTCGCCGAAATTACCATGGGGCTGTACGCTGAAATGACAAGTTCTATAGGCCTAATGGGGCGGGCAATAATTTTGGTGCTAATTTAAATTTGGATACTTGGGGGGGGGGGGCTTTCGCGGTGTATACTCAAAGAGAAGGGTAGGGAGACTGAAGGCTGGGGGAGAAGAAAGAGAAGTAAGGGGCCGATAGGGTAGATGGCCCCTGCAATCAGTGGGGCATGCCCATGCCTTACCAGAGGGAAATGGGGATGGCAGGAGGAGAAGACAGCGAGCCATCTCCCCCCCCCCCGGAAAGGAATAGGAGTGAAAGTAGGCTGGTCAAGGTTACCAGCCCAGATCACCATATGGTTAGGTGGCAGTAATGTGCTGCAGTCATTTCTCTGAGCCCTTGCATGGTAGTCTTGTTGTCTTGATCAGGTTGTCAAATACCTGTGCTGGATGAGGTTGTCTAATCGGGTTGTCACAGTGTGATTTCTTTTTTATTATTTTTTTTATTTATTATTTTTTTTTTAGTTGATCACTTCCAGGTCAGGTCAGGTCCAGTTACCTTATTCATGTCATGTTCATGTATTGAATGAGATTGTCACGTCAGGTGGATACATCTGTGGGTTGTCATAGAGATTGTGACTTCAGGTAGACTCAGTTGTGCGGTTTAATTCCTTGGTTGTTTCATCGTGGTGTCAGTTCATCATCTGGGAAGGTTTCCGTGGTTGTGTAGACTTTCTGCCGGTCTGCACGGCATGGTTGTTTACTGCAGTGGTTGAAGCTGTGGGAGCGTCCTTCTCCTTGTGAAGAGGTTGGGCCAGCTGCGCGAATGCCTTGTATGTGTCAACTTCAGTTATGGCGAGGTCTTCTTGATTACGGAGGTTAAACTGTGTTCTAGTAATGAATCTGCAATAGAGGTCCTCATATAGTGGGCAACTGTACATAGGTGCTCCCACGTTTCATGTTCACCACAGAGGCAAAACGGCGTATCACTCAGTCCAAATCCTTGTAGTTTGTCACTAATGACCCCGTGTCCCGTCAGCAGGTAGCTGGTGTAGAGTCCAAGTGAGAGCCTCGGTGGATAATCCGGGTATACCAGCCGTACGTTGGGTAGAAATTTTCTATTTATTGCACCTTTGCTGGAGGTCTCCCAGCGGGCCTGCCAAGTTTGTTGGAGGTAAGTGGAGAGACGGTTCCTTTCTACTTTGGGATCATTTGACAGATCTATGGTGTAGTCGAGGCATGTTGCTGTTCTGCCTTTGGTCAGTTGATAGAGTAGCCCATGTTTAACAATCTCCAGGTCCAGAGGGAGGGGGGGATCCCGTTAGGGCCTGGAGTGCGTGGGTACTTACAGTGTTACATGCTCTCGAGATGGTTATGAGTATGTGTCGCTGCGTAGTCTCCAATTTTTTCCGGTTCACTGCAGTGGCAGCCTTGCGATACCGTATTCCAGCAGCATATGTAATCACTGGCAGGAAAATAGCTTTATAGTAGAGGCTGAGGGTTTTTCTCCTCAAACCCCATTCCTTGCGTGTGATTCGCGCAAAAAGTGCGGAGTATCCTCTAATTTTCTTCCGTAAGTGTACTATATGTGTGGTTTAAAGCTTAGGTTCTTGTCTAGTACGACTCCAAGATTCTTTAATTCGGTGGTAAGCTTAATTGTGTTACCTTGTATCTTGATTTGAGGGGGTCGTCTGGTGTCTAGGGCTCCTTTTAATAATATAGATCTTGTCTTCGAGGATGAGATCTTCAAGTTATTGTTGTTAGCCCGGTGCTCTAGAGTTTCTATTGCTCTGTTAGCGGTGTTTTCCGGTTGCGCCCTAGATTCCCCAGGCAGCATCAGAACCACATCATCCGCATAGGCTAGGAGAACGACGTCGCCGAGTTCCAGGTTCAAAAAGCTGTCTAGAACCAGGTTCCAAAGGAGTGGACCCAGGATTGAGCCCTGTGGGCATCCTCTGAATACTTTTCTTGTTACTGAACAATATGGTGCTCCGACTGTCACGAACCTATTCGACAGGTAGGATTTGATGACTTGATACAGATTTGATGGTAGGTTGGCCTTCCGGAGTCGGGCCAGGACGCTTGGCCACCATAAAGTGTCTAACGCCCCAGCAAAGTCTATTGCTATGACCAGAAAGTATTTCTGATCTGAGGTAGTTGCAGCATTAGTAATATTTTCCAGGACGTCCAGGGTTGAGCATCCCTTCCTAAATCCATATTGTTGGGGTGACTGCAGGCCGGCTGCAGTGTAGTTGATCCCTATTCTGTTTCTTAATAACTGCTCATAGAGCTTGCTCAGGACTGATAATATAGCTATGGGTCTGTATAACCCCGGAAGGTCCAGTTGTTTGTTGGGACTTTTGGGAATGAGGCACAAGTTTGCAGTTTTCCAGGCCTGGGGGAACAGGCTTTCCTTGAGGCAGTGGTTGTATAGGTTAAGAAGCGCCTCTGGAATAGTCTCGACAGCTTTCTTGACAACCTCTGGCTCCAAAAGATCAGAGCCAGGAGACTTTTTGTTTCTAATCCTCATGGCAGCTGTTTACAGTTCAAGTTTGGTGAAAGGGTCTTCTGTTGCAGTCGTGCAGTAGGTTTCGTTGTCTGCACAGAGGGTTATCTGCTCTGGAGCAGAGGGGGCAAGATGGTCTTGAAACATGGTATCCATGATGTTAATAATTGTTTCCTGCCAGGTCCGGGTACAAGTACCCTGCCGTGTCCTCGTCGCTGGTATGGTCTCACCCCTGGGGAATTTGTTTGTGGTTACTCTGTATACCACACCCCAGGGGTTATCATTCCCAGTGGTAGAAACAAGGGGTTCCCAACTGCGCATCTTACGCTGGCGTATGGTTGCCGTGTACAGGTTCCTTGCATCTCGGAAGTTCTGTCTTAGTGACTCCACTTCCGCTGCCGGCTGGGAGCTTTGTCCGCTGGAAGAGTTTCCTTCTCCTGTGCACCTCCTGCCTAAGCCTCTGTAGCTCTGGAGACCACCAGGGTACAGCCCCCGGGATTGGGTTTTTCTTTTTAATAGAGGTGTTGGCAGCTTCAGTGATGAGACCAGCGACCGTCATCTGGTGCTGATCCGGGCTGAGTCCAATGATGTTCAGCGATTGGGCTACTGCGGTCAGTGTGCCTTGGAAGAGTGGCCAATCCCCCTTCTCTATGGCATATCTTGGCTGTGCCTGCCTCACTGCTTGGTGTCGACTAAGGGAGCGCTGGAGCTCAAACGTGATGGCCCTGTGGTCCGATGTGGTCCAGCTTTCTTGGACGGTCCACGATGTTAGGTGGCCAGCGAGGGATCTGGTAGCCATGGAGACATCGATTGTGGCCTCCCCCCATCGAACTAGAGAACGTTGCCAGATTGTTTGGCCGATTGAGGACTATGTACGGACTATTCGCTAAGTAATCTTCAAGTTGTTGCCCGTTCTGTACTCCACGTCTATCCGTGGTCTCGCTGAACCACGCTGGGGACCTGCAATTCACATCCGCTCCCACGATAATTTTACTGTTTGGGAAGTCTGTCTGGAAGGTCCTCAGATATCTGGTTACTTGGTAGTATATCTTCACCTGGGTGACAGTATAGCGATACCGCATAAAGTTCACCCAGGGGCGTGATAATATGGGCACATGTAGCCCAAGATGTGCAGTAGTTGGTTAGTTTTGTTGCTGTTATATTTGGATTCCGAATCAATATGCAGGCCAGCCGGGTGGACAGGAGTAGGAGTGCAGTAGCACACGCTCTTTAAGTAGACCAGGGTTCAAGCCCCTGTCTGTTAAATACGATCGATCTGTCAACCCGCACTGGACCAGCAGGACAGATTATGGTCCATTTCCCTTAACATTCATGTTAAGGGAAATGGACCATAAGAGAAGGCTTCCATCCTGCAGTGGTTTGATGATGGCTGCTGTTTACCTTTTTATAAGCTTAAACATTCATGCACAAAATCAACTGAAGCGATTTATTTCACAGGATTAAATTATAAAAATCTTTAGGTTGAATAACGTATAGCGGCTTGCTTTGCCTTGTACACACCCCTCGTGGGTAGCACAGTTGGTAGGATCGCCGGGATCCCCCACCGGGTGGAAGAGACCCGAATGAGTCATCGACAGCAGAAATTTTTATGGGCCTTTTGCACAACGTGGCTCAGTTAGTCGGTCTCAGGCGTGGGTAGCATTGTTTTTGTCCCGGAACTTGGGATTTTCATCCAGCAAACAGAAAATTGACCACGGAACACCCGCAATTTACAGACAAGTATGCACGGCGCAATATGGCCTTAGTCGCTAATGCTCCTAAAACCCTATTAAAACAACAACAACTACTACTACTTGTATATAAAGAAAACGATGGAATTTGTGGTCATAGAAGTATACAGAGTTTCTGAATGCTAGACATTGTGTGGATCGACCAGGAATAAAACAGATCGGTCTAAAGGTTATTGCCTGTTAATACTCAATCCAGAACTAAAGAAACCGCCTATACAGTTGCTAAAAACTGTATAAATCTATCTGCTAGGGTGTGTTGTGAAACACTCCAGCAGATAGGCATATGAAAATGACTGAGGTGATACAAGAGAATGCGGTCAAAAATTCGACTGATAGAATTTGTGGTCATAGCAATACAGTGAAACATGAAATAAGTTGAGCACTTATCAGGTTATAATGGAAGATCAGTGATTGTGTAAATTTCTTGGTTAATGTTGTTTCTGGAAACTGGGTTTTTGCTCCATAAAAAAAACGAAAATCAAATCTGGAAACTGGTTTGCCGTAACGTTTTGGACTCGTTATAGAATATCGAAAAGTAGCTTTTACTTAATCAGCATTATACGGGTTGTTTCATTCCGAAATCTGTGACAGTTCATTAGCATTTACATGTGTTTCAGCTATTTGTGGCACCACAATTAGATGACTACCCTCATATTACAGTAGAAATGGCACCATCTCACGATGTCTCTTGATGCCCGCTCTTTCCTGTGCCTGGGTACTAGAAGCTGGATGGGCAGAGATGGACTCATTCCTTGGCCACCGAGATCTCCTGACCGCACCCCACGCGATTTTTTTTCTGTGGGGTTATGTGAAAGGGTACCGAAGTAGTTTCAGACATGAAGGTTATAATCACAAGCATCGTCTCCACTCCCAAAGTCTCGTGGATTTTCTTATGACCAACACTTTCATTGTTTTTGCTGTTTCTTTCTTGGTATTGAATGCGTTATCATTACAATGCATTCTGCGCAAAATATATTTGTGTGAAAGCATATTATCATAAATTCCAGAAAATATTAGAATACTTTTAGGTAACTTTATCTTTGTGGTGTGTGTGCTTAAAACAAGATCTGCGCAACATTTTGTCAGTTCAATGAAACCACCAGCAAAAGAAAAACATTCTGGTGTCCCTGGAGAAAAAATAAAACCACTTTTGACTGGAAACAATCTCTTTGGAGTATTTCCCGTTGGAAATCGAATTGCAAGTAACACAGATTAAAACACAGTTCGAGGGAGAAAGTGCCGTTAGTCGAGTTTAACAGAATGTACATTCCCAAAGGGACTTTGCGGAAACGATACGAGCTAGTGAATGGCTGAAAACACTCGTTTTCGGAAGCTTCCACTTGGTGAGTGTTTTTTTTATTAAGCCAAAAGTGTTAAATTGCAACTGGGAGTCAGACTTTGAAGATAATTTTTGGCTGGCTGTAAGGGTTCTGATTTAAGTTAATCAGATGGAGTAATTTATTTATTTGATTCCGTCTGTAACGAAAGAGACCATCTCATTTTGCAATAAAGCTTTGACATACTTTGCAGTCTATTTTTATTCTTGACTAGCTAGGGAACGTGACACTTTGGTAGACCTATGGAAATAAGATAAAGTTTTAGTAAATATCTCAAATAATTTGAAAATTGTTTCAGAATTTAAGTTATAACAGCAATTCAGACTTCAAAAGTAATACTCGCACGACTGAAGAGAAATACTACGTCACAAGTTACGCTGTCTTAAATTATAACTCGATTGGATTATTACTTAATTAAATACTGATCTAGTTATTGGTAAATGAAATCTTGTTTCCACAGCGTCACATCGTAGGAAAAGAAATCGGTCTTCTTCAAATTTCAAGTATCAGAAGGGGTTCAGTGTCCAATCCAAACGCTTATTTTAACTCTGGGGTGATGATGTCAAAAAGGATTACTGTTGAAGTATCTTACAGTGATTACCTCAATTTGAAGACTAATTTTAACCATCAAGGATTTTTAAAGTTGACCTTCACTCACGCAAGTCCGTGAGTGAAGTGCGATCTTTTACGACCTCTCTCTTTATTGACTGGATTTTTTTCGTCGAAATCCAAAGTACCTTCAAGGGACGCCGGTTCCAGTCACGTGTAATTGAGTAAACTAGGTAATAAGAGCATTAGCTAGAAAGCAGTCTATACTTTTAAATGAGTTGCCCGTGTATAGATGAGTTCTTTTTTAAATCTGTGCAAATTCCGCTCTTATTGCTGTGTTATTGACAGAGAACTCGAGCAGATGAAAAAGACCTTCAGAAGAAGGGGTGCTGCTTCTGAATGCTTGGATTTAACAACAAATCGTAATACACAACCAGAAGCGATGACAGTGCTTATGTAACGGGCACTCTGCGCATATGCTGGGTAGAAAAGACATTAGCCTAGCATGTTCTTGCTTGCTTGCTTGCTTCCTTCCTCTCTCTCTCTCTGTGCGGTGGCTTTCTGCCGTGTATTCGTTTTACTTTCATAAATTATTCGTACTTCATTTGCCGGAAGCTTTTTTTCAAGGGCTATAATAACGTCACCGCGTGTCTTCGCGTATATTCATTAAATGTACAAGCGTTTCTGTGACAACAACCATCGAGACTGCACGCGTGCCACCAGACACAACAATGGATGTCTGGTGGCATTATTCTGCGCAGAATTAATTACTCAGTTTTGGTAGCATCTAATGGGTGTTGGTTAATGTCCCTGTTGCTGTTTATAGTAACGCATAAATACAGGGAAGCGAAGAATGGCGTTCAGTTCCAGAAGTAATGATGTGTTATATAACCGAACCCTGTTTTTATAAAGGAAGATTCAAATTCTTGTTTTCTGTCCTATTCCTATTGCCGAGATTGTAGCAGCCTCACGATGGAAGATCTCCGGCAAAATGAGAGGATTTTCTACCCAAGAGAACTCATAACTTGTATCCTTCCCCACTTTATTGCAGAACAGATTCCTTTTCAACCGGTGTCGTGAACATATCGCTTCGGTTATATTCGTGGATGAGTCCAATGTCAATCTGCAGTCCAATTTTCACCTTTTTGTAATGGAGAAACGAACGAATATCAAATTTTTCTTTAAACTGAAAAAATCTGCAACAGAAACGTAGGGAAAAAAAAAAAAAGAAATAGTGTGTGTGTGCCGAGCGAAACTTCTTTATGCGAACATTTACTTGACCGAGGATCCGTATTGACCGTATGAATGCCGCAGGCGACGAATCTGCATTAATGGGAGCCCCGGATATATGAGAAGTTCCGTTACCAAATCTAGTTTCGACAAGTGCTGTGGCATCGGATGATATTTAAAACCATTTGATTTCGATAGAGCCGGAATCACTTTGTTCTCGAGAGAGCCACGAAAGTTGTTACAACCCGACATTTGATTTGCATCCTCATTTGAAAATGCTATTTGAAGAGCGTAATCTCGAGCTGCTACAATCTTCACATCTTTCTTGAACCAAAGCCGATCACACACGGAAAAAACCGAACCGAAATCATTATCGAGGAATGTACGTTTAAACTGTGCGTGGATGCTTCTGTTTCGCTTAAAATCCTGTTGCTACTCTTCCTGTGTATTAAGTGTTGAACGATTTGATGGAGTACTTCTGGCAGTCGGTTTTGGCTCTTTCGCTTTTCGTTTACGACTACCCTTCGAGGACTCTTCATCGTTTTCATTTGCAGTATCGACTTCCATGACTCCTTCTTCCAAATTCACTTCTAATATTTCTGAGATGTCAGGCTCTGAAGATGTGGATGGATCTTCTCCGGCTTCTTTGTTCCACTCCAACGCACGCTGTAATTTCTTCCGCTGTCGAAATTGTTTAGATCTCTCCTTTGTACTCAATGGAGGTGGTTTCCTGATCGCATTGAATTGTATACGTGCTCTATACGCCTTAAAACGCTCACTGTTAATCTTCTGCATGCCGAATTATAATTTTTTCCCGTTTTTTATTAAATACGGTGGAGAATGACAAAAGAAATAGCATTATGCGATCAATAGGGGCGTTGATTGGGCCATGCGTCGTTCGTGCCTGGTACGGAGTGGTACAATGGTGGGGGAATGAATTCGCATTTTCTTGACGATTTTTTGTCAATCCTGGGATGCATTGCACGTGTACGTGCTCTATACGCCTTATAACACTCACTATAGTGACCCCCGCTTTACGATTGGGTCACTGTACGATAAAATTACTTTACGATGGACACGCCATAACAAAATACGTTCACTATATGATATGTAGTATTGTGATAGCAAAAATAGGAGGAATATTATCCACGGGCTCTAAAAGTAAGATATAAAGCACAGATTTGCACTTAATTATCTTACTAATTAACAAAATTAAATGATACGTGAAAATCGGAAAAATATTTTCCACAAGTCAACAAAAGGCGACTACACCGGATATTCCCAGGTGGTCACCCCCCAAAATTAGCACGAAAACCGGGGCATTTAGCATAGTACGGTATATAGCTGTTCAGAATGTCTAATGCGTTTATTTATGCCAGCGTTGGCATTTTCGTTGCGTTTTTTGTCAATCCACGAACTCAAGTTACTCCCATCTGAAAACTGCCTGGAGCACGCCTAAAGAAGTTTCACTTCAAGTGTATTAAAAACCGTTTATGGTGATGAAGTCGTACCAATTTGTTTGAATGGCATAAGCGGTTCAAAGATGGAGCTGAGGATGTTTGAGACGACGGCTATAGAAATGGGCATCCTTCAGCCTCTCGAAATGAGGATAGAGTTGTAAATTTCGGGAAATTGTGGCAAGAGATTATTTGACCATGGTATTGATGGCTTATGAGTTGGATATGAATAATGAGGCGATCCATCATATTCTGCATGAATATTTAGAGAAAAGGGAAGGCCTGTGCAAAATTTGTGCAGCGCATCCTCACGGATGAGCAGAAGCAAAGAAAGGTGTCATTATGCGAAGACTTCATCCAGACTTGTCAATACAATTCTAATTTCCTCTACTGTATTTTCACTGCAAATGAGTGTTGGATGTTTCAGTACGATCCAGAGATCAAGCGACAGAGCATGCAATTAACTTCATCAGCAATGCCCAAAACGTTTAGTTTACTGAAGTCCAGGCTCAAGGCGATGCTGATTATGTTTTTCGACAAAAAAGGATGTGATTCACAAGGAATTTGTACCTGAAGGAGACAAAGTCAATGCTGTTTTCTACATAAAGGTGCTTTAGAAAACAGAATCAGTTTACCATTTATAAATGCATTTATAATGTCCGTCTGCCTGCATGTAATGACTTAATTCTCAATGGATGTATTTTATAAAATTTTGTTTTTGGATCTTTTAGAGAGATTTGTCTAGCCATCCCAGATCATATTAAAATCAGAGAATAAAAATCCTGCAACTATTATTTAATTTTTTTGTTTTGCTTTTTTTCATTAATACCACATAGGCTATTCATCATATATTGTAGCTGAAGCACTGGTTATTTGTTTGTTGCCATGCACTGATTAGAGGAATGAAAGTCGTTGTTGGTTGAGAAGCTCGATTTTTGTTATCAGTTTACTAAATATATAAATGATTGCTATGTTCATACCATATTAATCATAGCAGTAACCTGAAATAGGTGCTCTATTTCGATTTTTATTAAAATTCAGAAAGAAATAAGTGAAGTGCATCAAAAGCGTTGATCGCATGCTATAATTTAAGCTACTTTTTGTTATTTAATTTATTATACCACAAAGTGTTGTGATTACAAAGTATTGAAACCCCCAGGGTGAACATTACTCAGTGAGGTATGTGCAGTGAAGTGAGAAAAGTGACTTATATTATTACTTAGCATTTTTGGATGAGCAGAAGCAAAGAAGGGTATCACAATTATAGGAAAACCATAGAATTTCAAAGCATCGACAATGTGGATCTTTCAATATCTGATATTGCTAAAGTTAAGAACGTCTAGTCTTCTCATAAGCTGCAAGCCGAATTTACTTTACTTTATTCTTAAAATATTTTAACTAAGGTAAAATATGGACAGCCCATCTCCCAATTCTTTGTTTGGTTCCATAAACGTTCAACTCTATCCAATTCTCTGACAATCCACAAATCTTCACATGCAAGTTTAAAAGAGGTTGGATGAAGTGTTTTGCTAGGGTCAAAGGAGAGGAACTCTAAGGAAAATCTAAAAGAACCTTTCACCCTAGCACCCGCAGTGAGGTGTGTCGGTTGAATTTTTCACTACGTTGAGAAACAAAACGAGACTCACAGAAATCACCTTTAATCTGTAGGAGCAGAGGCGTTTTCTTAATATGGAATTCGAGCAAGCAAGAAATGCAGTGAATGGGCTGTCTTTCCACGTGCAGATCTCTTCACCTATCACCAACGTGCCGATTAACTTTGGCGCTCTCCACTACTTGACAAAAAGATTGAAAAAACGAAAAGACAAAGGCAATATTAATGCATTCTCCATCAACTCGCCTTTCCTACCACCGGTACATCCATCTACCCCCTAGCCGTCTGGTACGTCTCGATCAGCACTTCTTTCATTCTCTATGCAGGTGCGCTGACCGCCCCCTGCTTTCCATTGTTGACAGGTTCCATTAAGAACCGAACTAAGGCGGCATAGCAGAGTGTAAGGCAGTGGTACCTCTGGTGTTACCGAGGAAATGGGAATTTGTCTCAAGAGACAGAATGCGAGAAAATTAAAGACTACCTCTTTCCTTCACTCTTCCCTTACCTGTTCTTTCGCCAAATACACGGACAAGATGATTTCAAGGAAAACTTTTCCATTTGTCGAAAATAGGCGGACTTCTTAAATTGGGGATGCTGAGGTTGGAGAGAAAAACGTCGAGAGCGTGTACGGAAGGGGGGAAACGACAAGCAGCGGGAGAGAAAAGTTGTCGAACTTTACACAGGGAAACAGAAAGGACTGCTTATTGAATACAGGTGGAATTTCGAAGGATTTCAGACCATTAGGAGAATTGCTTTCCGTCCGTGATCGATGAGCGCACAGCCTGCCCGTGTGTCACTTCAGGCACAGCGATTGCCACTCCTGCTACGAGCGATACACACGTATTTCAGTAGAAATATGATAAACTTACGACGTAGCACACGGTCTGTGAATAGCTATTTTGAGAAAGATCACACTAGAGTCATTTATTTTTAATCTAAGAATGTGTAAGAAATATATCTTGAGATTTTCCGTTAGAGTTGTTCTGGGAAATTTAAATTCTACGTGTCGAAATGGAGAATTCCACAATGGAATTCTCCATTTCAACCCTCCATTTGGAATTCTCCAAATGGAGGGTTGAAAACGGTATTATACATTGCTCAAAGATGGGAAGGAACTGTTGAAATTGATAAAATTATCGCATATTCCAAAACGGTGGTGCAGTAACCATTTGGTGCGACTTAAAATAATCTTCATTTATCCAAAGAAAATTTTAATTAAACCAATACATTGAATCGAACATTGAAAATTGTCTCAAACTCAGACTGATAAAAGAGAATTCCAACAATTAATAAAATGTACACATTTGTATAACATTTTCTGTTTCGAAACTTTTGTAGAATATGAATTTATATTTATTAATTGCGCCTTCACCCGACTTCCATAAAAACCAATATACGAGTACATTAAGAATTTTCTGCCACGCTATAATTAAAGCATTAGTGGAATATCCTTCAGTATTTCTGAACGGAGTTTAATATTCCATTAATGCCTTAATTATATCATCAATTATAACTATGATAATGAAGCTTCTTTTAATGAAGTTATGCTTCAGTGGTTAATTGCTTATGCAATGTTGGGACATGCATTCCTAGTAGAACGATCGCGATAAACTGCAAATCTTATTAATTTTATTTATTGGATACTTGCAGATTTTCCCCTCGAATTTATAAATTTTTGTTATTATTTTTACTTAATTATATGTGTGGGAGATTCTAAATAGAGGCGTTGTGAAATTTAATGAAAATACTTTGAATATAACTCGAAATATATGTTAAAAAAACAAATAATTGGAATACGTACAAAGATTTTTGGATTTCGGTTTGTCCGATTTTAATGAAATTTCCGTTTACTTAAACGTTTCTAAAGAGCCAGCTTTTTTGTCCATGAAAATCGGCTCATGAGTCGAATTTACACATGGATAGACACGTTGAAGCTACGCATTTGTAATTGGCGCACGGCATTTCTATAGGTGCCTGTGGTTTGAGGTAACTGCCAGCGTCCCGTGAGCCTTGAGGATTAATTAAGCACGCTTTTCAAATATACTTTTTGGAAGAATGATCTTAAGGTTTGGTTGTCCAAATTATCTCTCCAGAAACTTCAAAAAATCTTTTCTCTTTGTAAAGATCCTGGGTATTTTTCACTTTTTAAGATATTTAAGTATTTTTAACAAATTCGCCAAGTTGGGCAGTGGAAATTCAGGACTAGGGACCCTTTTGTTAGATTTAAATCGGATATGGGTTTCTACAGAAAGTGTATCGATATTTGGGTTAATTTTTATGGTTTGGCAAATTGTTTTCGTACTTTGAAATGTATTTTTATTAAATTGCTAAAGATACATGCAAAATATTGATTTCGATTTTCATATGGAATATGAGATCAGTTTCTAAAGATGACTTATAATTATTTTATGATAATTTCAAACTATTTTTATCTTCAAATATCCGTACCCGGGTGATCAGGAGCGGGAGTGCAGTAGCACACTCTTTGAATAGACCGCGGTTCAAGCCCCTGACTGCTAAATACCGTCGATCTGCTAACCCGCACTGGACCAGCGTTGCAGATTATGGTCAATTTACATCCTGCAGTGGTTTGATAATGGCTGCACTTTTTACCTTTTTATAAGCTTAGACATATATGTACAAGATCAGATCAACTGAAGCGATTTATTTCACAGAATTAAATAAAAATCGTGAGGTTGTATGGCGGTTGGCGACTTCCTTTACCTTGTATACGGCCATCTTGAGTATCATAGTTGGTAGGATCGCATTCCTCCCTATACCAGGTGGAAAAGACTTGTGTTCGAGTCCAGTCGATGACGTGAGGAATTTTTATGGGCCTTTTTCATAACGTGGCTGAGTTAGTCAGTCTAACTCTTTCTGTCCCGAAAACTTGGGTTTCTCGTCCAGAAAACAGAAAATCGACCACAGAACACACGCAATTTACAGACGGTATACATGGACTGATATCGGCTTAGTCGCTGATGCTCCAAAAACTCTATTACAACAACTAAGCCTTGTATATAAACACAACGATGCAATTTGTGGTCATAGAAATATATCGAGTTTCTGAATGCTAGACATCGTGTCGATCCACCGGGAATAAAACAAATTGGTATAAAAGTTATCGCCTAGTAATACTCAATCCAGACCTAAAGAAACCGTCTGTTCTGGAAATTCTGGAAAATTGCAATATCATTTAATACATTTTACTTGAATATTTTTATATTGAATATGTCAGTTTAATACTGTTTGGCAATAAATATACAAAAAACACTAACAGAAAAGAGGAAATGACTAGAGAGCATTATGATATTCCAAGAGGTGTTTTTTTTAATGGTGGAATATTAGTAGCTTCTTCAGATTATTTTTGGGAATTTAAGTGCTTTTGAGGTTGTGAAGATGAGATAATAAGTGAGGTTTGAATATATTCTGAGAGGTATAAAAGAATAAGAAGGGATCTAGTGTGCGGAGAAGTTTGTGGATATTATATGAGAGCGGAGATCAAGACCACACATTTGTCATAGTTATAAAGTGATTTAGCAATAATGCAGTCTAAACTTCTTGAATACTGTGTTGAGGATTTCTCATTACTTAGAGGAAGCAATGGTGGTCAAAACCGCTGGAAGATCATTCATGAAAAGAAGTCCTATTAAGGAACTGAAGGAAGTCGGCTGCTGAGGAACGGGGTAAAACTTTTGAGTTCTGTGCAGAGACAAATCTCAAGGAGATCCAGTTTCTCGCTGAGCATAAAAATGGTTCGGAGAGAGAGAGAGGCGTGCCACCAATGACTCATGTTGTTGTCATGTCTTGAGAAAACTATTAAAGTGCAGTGCTGAAAACACACGTCTAATTTGGGCAGTCAAGGAGCCGGTTTTCTTCTGGACACGAGTTTATTGTGTAATTTTCTTTACACAAGAAAATTAGCTGAAATAGAACTTATTCTTGTGTAATTCCCGACTGTCTAAACCTCTGTAGAACACGTGACAGAACGCACAAACAAAGTGCGTTCTGCTACGATATCAAACTATAGAATTATTTGAGGTTTTCATTAGAAAGCGTCCACAACGCTTGCAACTTACTTGACTAAAGACAACGTTCAATTGTGGTATCCTAGTTGGCATTATACATGGCCATCTGCCACTCGTTTTGAGAGGTCTACGTTTGATTCCCGTTTGGATGGTTGAATTTGTAAAGTCCTCTTCAATCGAGGCTGTAGTTAGCCTATCTAAGGCGGATGGAGTGAGGATTCCCCCCCCCCACACCATAGTTATTCCAAATTTCTCAGCCTGCACAACAACACACAATCGGTCCAGGAACACACCCTTCTACAGATATAATACACTCACGGTTATGAGCTCACATATGGGGTCGTTAATACCAATGTCATTTCATATTGGCCGCAATATAGCGTGGCTGTGTACGCATCTAAATTACTGCGCCAAGTTTTAACCATCTTTTCTCCGTAAGCGTATGCATTGCGCGCACGTAGTGTTTACTCGTTAATTTATTACTGTTATTTAATTATTTGTATTTATTGTAGTTTTTTGATTTTCAACACGTCTTTTACAGGTTGGTAAGGTTCTTTTGTATCAACGCACTGACGTACCGTTTATAATTATTATTATCTATTTAAGAATTAAGATAAACAATTTACAGCATGCGTTTTTTTTTTTTTTTTTTTTCATTTGAAAGCAAGTCGATTGATTGTTCTTTTCTTTCTTCGGAGTTCATATCCGAACTTGGCAGTACACATTTCCAAAGATTTGCTTCCCGTACTTGCTAGGAAAAATCTCCGCAGACTGTCCAACTGCGTCATGCTGCACTTGAGTTTTACATCTTCACCCTTCCATCTCACCAGGTCAAATTATCCAAATTTCCATTTTAGGCACATACAGACTATCTGTTAATAACTTAGCTAGAGCGTTTATAATTGCATTTTAAAATTCTTTTTGGCAAAGAGAAATCCAGTGTCAACGGGCTCAGTTTTTAGTGGATTTGGGGTTGTTGAACTTTGCAATTAGTTTTACAAAACAGCTTTGCCGTAATCTCAAAATAACGCCTTTTAATATTTTTTGGAATTTTATGTCAATTTTATGTGCAGTGCATATTTTTTTTTTCATGAACAGTGGAAACGGGGGTAGGCTTGGCTCAACCACTCTGGTGTCCAGTTCTTTGTCACTTTCCGTAAAAGCTTTAATTTTTATTTTTAAGGGTTGCTTTATTACTCTGACTTGCTGAGTAAAAGAAACGTTCGTTCTATCCGAAGTCATTAATTCATGAGCCGCATATAGACGATATTCAAGAGCAACTATGAAATATCCAAGGCATCTTCTTTAGATGGCCTACATAGTCCTTTAAATTCGCACTGTACAAAGGCGTTTTAAATTAAATCTATTTTAATGTATTTTCTAAAGAATATTCAGTTTGTTATGCTGGCATGCGTCGCTGCTTTGATCAACGGCGTGTCTTCTAAAAGCGACTTCCATTGTAAGCGCTTAGTAGTCAGAGGAAAATTCCATGGAAGTATCTGTTAAATCAATATCCTGAGAGTTAATATATTTCGAGGCACTGAAGTTCTCTTGTTTCTCGAGTTGTCAATACACGTGCTCTCAACGTCGTGTCCAACCCGGCTTTTGTATCACTATGCATTGGCATGTCATATCTGCCCATGATGACTGTATCAACATTGACTAAGTTCGAAACGACCCACTTAGAAAGCTTATTTCTGATCTCTCTTGCGCCAGCATGTAAATCAGATATCTAATTTACATGTTGATATTACATGCAGCTTCTCTTTCTTACGAAAGTGACAATTACAGCTTCGAACTTTTTGCTTTTTCGAAATGGAAAAGCCGTTTTTAAATAAAATTATTACACTTCCTTTGCTTTTATGTTCTCTTCCTCTAGCGATGCAATTGTAGCCTGTGGTGCTCCACAATGTCCAAAGTGTTTTCCATCTTGAAGCCACACTTCAACTGAACAAAGTACAAATCAGAAGTTGGTAATGAACTTTGTAGATCCTGCAGTTTGTTGCCGTTCTTCTAACTTTTAAGAAGAGGGTGATCTACTGAATTCCATCTTTACATCTGCCCTCAATCTCAACGTTTATTAATTGCTATTGGTTCCTCTGACCTGTAATTTCTATTTATGGACCCATCTGTATCATCCTCAATATAGCCTCGCAAGAGCGCTATATTGAGGATGATACCTTTCAGATCTCTAAGTCCAGCAGTTGCCGACCTGGCACAAGGACTTAAAAGAAAAGTATACGCAGGACGTCTGGTCTTCACTTGTTTCACTTCCACGTTGATCCCTGTTACTTTAACATTCATTTCTTTGATAATGATGGGCGTTATCTTCGGTTGAGTCTTGAGACAAAAATTTATTCTCTATTTTGCGCACCGGTGTTTTTTTGATCCAACAGCTGTCCACTTTGACCTGGGTATATGTTGTGCGAAGTTTCATTATTCTTGACACTTTAACTATTCCGTATTAAGGAGGCTCTCGCACCCTTCTATCTTGTATAATCGAATATTATTGTATTTTGTAATCTTTCGTTTTCAAATTCGACATTCACATGCAATAATAACCAATTGAGCCTACCTTTTACGAATATATTCAACTGTTGCTTCCTTTTAGGCCGTATTTACTAGATCCCAGAAACATATTTTGGTGTTAGTTAAAACAATTTGCTTTGAACTTCGTTTTCCTTACCATAATTTTTAATTGTCCCGCGCACTACGATAGCTCTGATACGTCATATAATCAGGCAACATTTCATGTTAAAAATAGCCAATATCGACATGGCTGTTTACCGTTAAAACCATAGGGACGAAAACTATTTTGAAATGCCTGGTCCAGATCACAGATGCATACAGAACAATTTCAGAACTATTAGCGACATCATTTACTCAGGTACAAATACAAAACACACTCGCTTTTCTTTGACCATTTGTAAGATCATTTGATGTAACCTCGCCATTAGGTACCAGTAATGGATCTGAGAGTAGCACTCGTATTATTCGAAACACAAGCGGAAACTCCTTTATGATCCGCTCCCTACATCGTAATTTTCAACACTATACAAAGACCAAGCCATACACTGCAAGTGAAAAATGAGAGGATGATATCTTCTGAGTAATTAAAGGAAATGATCGGGCGTTAATTTAGGTTCAATATCAATACAGGTGCCATGGTGCCTTACCAATCAGTGAAGTTTCCAAAATACGTGAGTCATTCACTTCAGAACACGTTCGACGCGTGAAAGTTGTGAAAAGGGGGAAGGAACTAACTACCGTGGACTTAAGCCAATTCGTCGACATGCCAATTATCACAAGATTCGTTTCATCTTTAATTCAAATAGCAGTGCGCTTTTCTTTATTGTTAATGTTTTGGCCACAACTGGAGGTTTTTTGTTTGTTTCCGATGTTTATTTTTCAATTTCTAAAGGCCACTAAACAAAGGTGTAAACTGGTGTAAACCTGTAATGTTTGGGATGTATAGATCTGATTTGAAGCAGGTGAAGCATAACATCGTTGGTGATGCTTCATATGCGCAGCATAACAAGTTAAGCAAATGATGGAGTGAAAAGAACTCGAAGACAACATGATTAATGCTAATCAGAAAGCTTGGCAGTTGTTTAGCGTTGTACTGATTGGCTTTCTTACTGATTTAAAAGGGAAACTTATACGGAACTAATTGACATGTTGATTAGAAATTAGAGAAAATATGATGCAACATGTCAGTAAAGCTCTATTACTTGCGCTCTCACCTGGAGCTTAGGTAATATATGGGCTATGTAAATGAAGATCATAGTAGCAATTCGATCAAGATGCTGCAGTCCATGCGCAATTATCAATGAAGGCGCGATGAAGCTATGATGGGCCTTATACGAGGTGGTTCGTAGTTAAAGGAGTTCAACGACACAGATAACAAGAAATTCATAACAGAATGTTGATTGTGTATGATCAAGGTTGTTCAAAACACTTCGATATCACGGAATGGTCAAGGAAGCTCCTTGGAGGCTTCCAAACGAAAAAAAAATGCGTTCGTGCCCGATTTCTGCAGCGAATTTTGGGTGACCATTTTCTTAGACCACTGTGATCCTTTGCTGTTATACTTTAAAGAACTTGACGGAAATGAAAAGGAAATTTAAATACTAAAGGTGAATTTCTAAATTGAAAAAAAAAAATTAAACCCTTAAACATATTTTAATTAAACAACTCTCGTAACAGACTTCATGACCTGGAGTTGCTGCAAAAAAGGTTTTCGTAAACAGAGACGCGCACAGAGGACAAAGAGCTTATAAGCTGCTTTAGGCTGGACTAAATGGAATGGTTGAGCAAATACTTGTAAAATTAAAACGGTTTGAATCTGTTAAGAAATTATTCTAATTTAAATATTTTCCCCAGTTGGAGTGTTTCTAATGTCGCGTGTAACTAGGAGTGTTGATGTTTTAACTGATTTCAAGTTATACTTTATCGCAAAAGAAAACACTTAAACTTATTTCATAAAAAAAGTGATGAAGTCTGTTAAGGATTTCAGTACTGTTCAGGTTTTTTATAATAAAAATCCATTTCCCAGCTCATTTCCTTTTTAAAACAATCCAGTCTATAAATTTATAAATACTGTATAAAAACCATGGTGTAAGCTGGCAAAAAATTGTAGGTTCAGTTTTGTAATTAGTGCTCTTTCATGCAGACATTCCACAGCGCACTTTCAGATGGGAAAGTGTTTTTTGGTACAGACGAAGAATCGTGACATGCATTCTAACAAATAAATTTTACTGCCATACCTCGATTTCGCAATTAAGTTGCTTTGTTTATATTAGCAGCAAAGAAACTCAGACGATTAAAAGTAATATAACTCAACCGCGTGTGTTCGAATGTTCCAAGGGTAGTTTGCCTACAGGAAAAAAGGTCAAAGGAAGAAAAATACTTGAAGTATACTAACTTCTGCATTTAAGTCGTAAATGAAGCAATAAACGCCAAACTAAGTATGGAGCTGTTGGGGGGGGGATTATTTTTAATGTTATTGTTGTTTATTTATTTTCTTTTTATCTTATCACGCACAGAAGATTTTACTTAGGTGCCCTCACACCTATCAAGGCCCCACCTTTTTGCCACCTGACTGCTGTTGTGGGGTGGATGTATAATTGATTATTTATTCTTTAGATTGTGGGGGGGGGGGATAGTAGCTTAATTAATAAATCTCTTTAAACTTTCAGACCCACATCTCTTAACTTTGTATTTCCCAGTTTATTTTCCCCCTTCCACATTAACACCTGACTTGTATATTGCACAGAAGATCACAGATTCTGGGGGAATAGTTGTTGGTGTATGTCTCCTCTGGACTGGCTGAGTATTCAGAATGACTCGTACTACACTTGATAAACATATACAGTATTGTTTATTCACAGTATATACATTAAAAGAATATATCATACATAATCAATTGGGTATAATGGTAATTACTAGCATTTTATGTGTGCTAAGATGTAAAGATAATCACAACTCATATATCATGTCTCTTCATGTCTTTCTGCCTTTTCTCCTTTTGGTTTAGGTTACATCTCATAACATTCTCTTACCTTCTAAAAATTGAACTTCCAACTGGGATTACAGCAGTGAGCATAACACCTATATGTGTATTTCCTAGATTTATAAATCCCCATTATAATCTTTCTTTAATTATCCCTTCCAAAAAAAATTACATGTGCATAGAACACTCTTTAGTCTCAACTTAAAACATACCAGTCTCGAGTACATATATCTAAATCTTCCTTGCTTAATAAACTTATCTTTGTGATGAAGTACATATATCTATATCTTATGAACTTTCTCCTTCCCTTTATGCTAAACAATATAAAATAAACTATCAACTAATCTAAAACATTCCCTAGAGTCCTTCCTTCAAATCAAGCTTAAAACTATTATCTAGTACATACATAACAGCTTAGGGGATCACTCTTTACACACCCTTTTTCTCAGCTCAGGGGCGGCCATCATCATCAATATAGGGCATCATCAGACTCCTACTGGAATTAATCATTGGCTAGGGAACTGCTGCTTATCTACAGGAATTCTTCTTCGTTCAGGAACTCTCTTCTCTTCATAAATGAGTTGCTCTGGCCTGCTTTGGGTGTCTGATCAACTCGACGATACTGGGGTGCATAATAGAATTATCAAGCCTCTCCTCACTGCTTTATCGAGAAGCCAGACTGTATAACTCTTCCTTATCTTTCTATACCGGGACTTTTCGATTCTTATCACTCAGCTCCAGCATATGTGTTTCCATCTTTCATTGGATATCTCCTTTCTATTTCCATGTTGCAGCTGACCTCTCCCAGGATTTGCCTAACGAATTGTCTTTGCGACAAACTGCTTCAATTCCCACTACCACATTCCAGCGATTCACAAGAACTCCCACCTTCTTCAAAACTTCCTACAACTCCAGAAAACTCTAAAACTCTCTAACTGCCAAAAACTCCCCAAACTGTCCAAAAAACTGTCCGCTACACTCCAGCGATTTTCCCGGCACTTCTCGGGATTTCTTTCCAGCAACACATCACTCAGGCACACCCTCAGGAACTCTCAAACTTCCAAAAACTGCCCAAACTGTCAAAAAAACTCTAACTCCCCTTTTCCTCCTGTTGCATCTCCTTTTGTTTCAGCCACCCCTTCTATTCTGATCCAATCGCAGTTCGTTCTTCATCATCTCTTTATTCTCATTCGCTCTCTCCCACTTCTTCCGTTTTCTTGGCCCTTCCCTTTCCTGGGGAAACATCCGGCTTCTCGAAATTTCTAGAAGCTTCGATGAACTTCCGGACGTCTAGAAATTTCTAGATATCTCCTTGTGATCATTCCGATGCACTAATCCCTATTAGTCCACTCTGTTTTTTCTCTACCGCTCCTTGAAATTAGTAAGTGCTCAAGGAGTAGGTTTGTTTTATCCAGCGGCTAGCCATTTCCACACGATGTATGCCGTATCCAGGGTCCCCTCCGCCCTCTTAGTCTTTAAAATTCTTCTTCTCCACAAGGGGAAGTCGGTTCCCTTGTTCTTTTCTTCCAAAGAGCTTCCCACTTTCTGTTTATAGCGACTTGAACTGCCCTTTACGGTGCTCCCATTGTACTTTTGTGCCCTGTCCAGCTACCCCCCGTTGTTACGCTAATCCTCCCCTACTTAACTGTAGGGTACAGAGCGATCGCAATCTAAGCTGAAAATCATCCTATGTAAATAATATTATTTAATATATACATATATTTTCTTGTTATGTTATAATATTTATTTCCCTAGGATAAGTGTAAGAATTGGGTTCTTACACTATACTCTGCAAATATCACGAAGATGGTGAGGATCTTGAGAGTAATTTCTTTTGTTTTCCCTTAATCAGTGTCCAGGATTCTCTCGCCAAATTGTGGGAGAGCAAACACTTAACTAGGCAAGCAAGGCGTGTGTTACTTAGAATAACAAGACTCAAAGTGAAAACAAAACATGAAATTTATACATACACATAACATAATATACAACTGAAAGAGAAAGCATACAGTCCTAATATACAACGTCGACTCAGAGATACCTTGCATATATTATTATAATTACAGTTTCCATTCACTAGCTAATCTGAGTTGACCACTTTATGAAAACACCCGATTCATTCTTCTTGCCCTAACTAACTTCTAACACTTGTACATTCACTATACTTATTTCATTTATTCCTGGATACAATTCTTTTTCATATATTAACAATCAAATATGCTACATTCGTCATTCTGCTCTGTGTTCTCACCACTCTGTTACAATATACTTGTTGACCAATCTTTAGTTTCCTAAAGTCCCTACTTGCTATATTACTCATTCAGATAAACCAACAAATCTTCATCAATAAAAACGCTATATTCAAAGTTGCTCATATAACTTAATCATCTATAACTTTAAAACATATTCAGAATCCTACTTTATAAGCTTTACTACCCTTCTAACACATTATATCTGTTATATCAATTTCATCTTTTACTCATTCCTTAGTTTCCCTTGCATTATACACTAACCCTTTTTAACATAATAAACTCTGTTAATATATCTACCTCAAGAGATAATTTATCTTTCACTTTACTTTCTAGGGCTACCCCCTTTTCATTAATTACCTTACTATTTCACTAACAGTCCTTCTTGTTAACTTACAGTACTTAATATATCGCTCACCTACTTCTATCTTTTTCTTTTATTTTCCAGGGAGGTTTCAAGCTTCCATCTTAGGCTCTTCAGGCTATGTTCTAAGGCCTTTCTTCATCTGCTTTCTCCTGAATCTGCTTAAGATAATTTTTCGAAACTCTTGGCTGCATGGGTCTTATAACACTTAGCATTGCCGTTACTTTTCTACTCATAACTATTTCCTCTTTCTGTCTAGGGCCCTTTTTTTGCACTCCTTATATTTCTGCACTGCCCGACTTACGTTTTCTTCACCCCCCTCTCCACGATAACTGCTTTATCCACACTCCCTCTTACTCTTGCCACTTCTGTGTTTTCTCACACTCTCTCTCCCTCTCGCCACTTCTCTCTTCCTCACACTGTCTCTCATCACCCTCACGACCCTAAATTTTCTATTCGTTAAAAAAAAAATTATAACTATTTGCGCCGTGTGCAAACCAAGCCTTGTTCCATAATTTTCTTGTTTAGTTCTCAGGGTAGCACAATCCTTTCATGTCTGCCGTCCGTCGTCTCCCAGGATAGCCATTTTCGTCCTTTCCCATTTGCGAAAATGTTGACAACTTACCAAAAAGCTGCCACAGTGACCTGGTCTTTTTCGACCCAAACGCCAGCCCATCAGACTTATGTCCAGCTGCCGCATAAATCAAACGCGTCTTAATCACCTGCATTTCACCGACCCATTGTCCTATTTCCAGTAACCCTTTTCCGCTCGTTTACTAATGACATCTCCTTCCCTAGTATGGGCATCTGCCTTTGTTTACTGTTATTCATCCCCTTTTTTCTCTCACGCATATACATTTTTGCGTTACTTTCTCTTCCATTTGACTGCTATTCAGTTTGCACATCTGTAATCGTTTCTCTAAATCTAGTATTCATCCCATACATGCTTCTCTTAAATGTCAAAATTCCTTCCATATCAAAGATTAAATTATTTCAATTTCAAAAATTTCCCATAACCACTAAATATCCATATTTGTAAGACTCACATCTTACAGAGCCTTCAAGGTAAACGAACCCCTTCTTCAGAGAAGGTTGTATACAATATACTAATAAAATATAGACGTTAGAGATATAATAAAAATAAAATAAATACCGAGTGAGTTGCGCGTGCTCTAATGCGTACATGACTGTGTGATTTAACATTATTCACTAGATTGGCGTTCATTGTCGATCATTTCACAATCGCGTCTCGGGTTGACCAGATATGTTCTCCGAGTGGTCAATGTGACCTAGGCCAATCGATCTGTCATGTTCTGCAAGACGATCCTGAATGCGTCTAAAGCTGTCCCCTATATAGCAACTGCCGCAATCATTGCAAGTTACGTGGTATACAACTCCACTACGTAAGAGAGGGGCTATGGAAGTCCTAAAGTTCGAAACCAGAGAACGTACGCTCCTACCAGGGAGCTGTACGCATTTTATATTGTACTAGCGGAGAATTTTAGAAATCTGGTCCGACGTGCCCGGATAGTAAGGAATATAGGCAGTAAGTATATTATCACGTGGGGACGACGTTCTCGGATGGGTCATAAGCTCTTGCGCTTGTAGCAAGCATTTGTCTAATACATGGGTTGGGTACCCACAATTGACTTAGGTCAGTTCTTACTCTGGAAATTTCGGTGCGCCTATCTTCCTCTGAGCTGGAATGGCTCCAAGCTCGAGAGAATAGAGCGCGTGCAGTGCTGTTTAGATGGCAAGGGGCGTGGGCTGATCTGTAGTTGGCAAACTACGCGCACCACGGCTTATGATACACCGAGGTTTCCAAGCGTGGGCCCACTCGTTTCACAAGAACATCGAAGAATGGAAGGGACCCGTTCACTACTAACTCTACAGTGAACTGGATGAACAATTATAAGGAGTTGAAGTACTCTAACAGTGCTGCCTCTGAACCACGTGGGATGATGGTGAAGATATCATCGACATATCTGCACCACATTGTAATCGGTCCAGGCGGGCTCATCAATATCTGTTCCTCTAATTCCTCCATAACGATGTTAGCAACGACGGAGCTGACGGGGGGGGGGGAGCTCCCATAGCCGTACCGTGTATTTGCTTGTACCCTTGCAGAGAATTGCTGAAGGTAATGACGCTGCCTGACAGGCACAGGTTGAGGGCAGCACATATGTCCTCTATGGACAGCGATGTTTTGCTCGGTAGGCTTGGGTCATTCTCCAGAAGTCGCCTGGTACAGGTAACGGCATGTGGACGGGAATGGGTGTAAACAGAGACAACGTCGAAGGACACCGTGATCTTGCTGTCAGGAACCGTGAGTTCTTAAGTTAGGTGAATGATTTGTTACTCGATTGTTACTCTTTAATCATGGAATCCAGTACCACAGGCCCATTTGCCTTCATGCTTCGTTTTTGTTGCAGTTTGCAAAGATAATTTGTGGTCCGCTATTTGACATTGTGTATATCTGTTCATCCCTCCCTCTGCCAAAAAAACTCGAAATTAGGAACTTCATAGTTCATTTTAACACTTTATATAGCATCATTATGTACATTATTACGATGAGCAAGGTGTAATAATGTTAAAATAAAGTTTTTATCTTTGTGTATAATTAACCGTAATGAAGTTCAGCTTCATAACGAACCATCATCTTTACAATCTTTTTAAAGAATATTATTCAATTTCTTCATTACTATTATTCTAATTGGTTAATATGGAACTGCAGGAACTGAGCGGAATGTTCCGTTGATGTTTTATGGCTTCCAAATTCCAGTTATCCAGATATTAGTGGCGAGACTGGATGTGCCTCTTGAGTCATAAATTAAACACTAATTACAGCGGTTGTAAACGCCACTTGTTATGCATTAAAACGCAAGCAATTCCATGCGAGGAAATAAATAAACCAACCGATTACTATATTACTGAAATACAATACTGAATAGCCAAAACATGCAATTTTTTTTTTTTTTTTGCTTTTCAAAGATGAATTCCCCATCTCAATTAAATTAGGCAAACCTTGTCATATTCTTCAGCCACCAGTGCCTTTTCGGTACTCGTACAGGGTGCGACCAACATTTGTATCATAATCTTACTAATTTGGTGGCTTCCTTATCGCTGGAGCTTAATCCACCCGGTGATAAATTAGAAGTAATTTTGATATGACACCGATAATCCACGAGCATTGTCGGATCCTTGCCCATTAATATTTCAGCACTCATCTCTCTTCACGAAATTACTTGTGGCTTAACAAATGCTCATAATGACAGCATTATGATTGCCAAATTAATTTCAGATTAACGTGGAGAATAAAATTACATTTTATTCTCCATGATCATAACCCTTCGGCTGTACGGAGGTTCTTTAGATACAGTTTAATCACATTATTTAAAATCTTTTGGATCGAATTTCACAAGTCGTATCAGTGGATGTTTATTCTTCCGAATGCTGGTTCCCACATCCAAGCTCTAAAATGGAATGTCAGGACTGGGACAAGGTGAATAATAATCCTCCTTACTGTACGCTAAAACAGTTAAACCCGTAGAAGACATTTATTTTATTATCGGACAAGCGGTCACTGACTTGTCGTGGTACAATACAAGCATCGTGGAGAAATCCTTACCCATTTTTTACTGGTATAATACAAGATAAACGGGTGTATGACAATAACGACTTTGACAGATGATATTGTCAGAAGTGAAACAATCTCCCACCTTCTATTAAACTACCTGATTTCTCCTAGGAGTCTTGAAGGTTACCTTATAAGATTAATGAACCCTTCTGTCCATACGGACACGTGAAGGATTGCACTGTCACCCACTGCGAGCGTGATAAGTTGCAGTTTTGAACGAAGGAGAACCCGAACTATCTGGCCACTAGGTAGTTTGCTTTTGTTTGTTCGTCCCTATGTTCTTGTAGGAGAAGAGGAGGGGGCCACGATGCATTTGTGGTAATCTAAAACCAGTAATTTTTACATCTGCTCGCTCTTCTTCTCTAAACTAAAGACCGGACTCTGCTAGTTAGGCGATAATCATCAAGCAGGGAGGGTATGATTACAAGGTAAGGATTTCTGCTACTGAAACAGCCTCTGAATACTATGGTCGAGTAAGGAAACATCAGGATTGGCTGGCACACGATGACGAACACTTAGACGAATAGGTGCGCGTTAGGGCGGGGTGGTCGATAAAACGTAAGTGTGAGTCTGTTCCAGGTGTGCAGCGGAAATAACTCCTAATGGACTGTGGAGCTGAGCGGGGGGTTATTAAGTGGAGAGGATGTTAGCCGAACGCACCGTTGATGGATGACGGGGATGAGCAAATAAAAATAGGCCGTCAGTTACATGAAATATCCAGTTAGTTTTCAAGATAACAAGTTTAAAGAACTAAAACGCCTGGGAAATTCCGTACCACCCAATGATGCATTGATAGTCCAGACTTGAGAATTTTAATGGGCCATATTAAAGGTATTTCCAGTGCCTCGTGGTCTCTTAATCACAAAGAAAATCTTGCTCCCTCCTTCTTTTAAGATAATAAGGAATGGACTGCATTCATTCTGCCGCTGACCTACTTATTTTCTGTTATACATTTCAGCGTCCGTTTCCTTCAATTTTAATCACATCCCTTGTTATGTTTTAAAGACTTATTAGTAACGAAAAACTGGATGGCGTACAGTAGAAACCGGCCGAAAAGTTTTCCAGGGAGAAGGAACAGTAACTAAAATTATTATTCAGATATATACACGCATCAGATGAAATATCCTGATAACCTCATCACACAGCCTCTACAAGTACATTTATGTTTCCTCGATTCATACAAAACGGTCCGAACGTGTGATCTAATTGAAATATATATATTCTACTAGAAATATATAATAATTGAAATATATTCCACTAGACCTACACGCAAGCAACGTGGAATATACATTTGCATTACGCAGTTTCCTTTTTTTCACGAATTGCCATGGTATTACAGTATTTTCAAATTGCTACTGAATGCGATTATCTTAATGATTATTACAATTTTTTAGGCAGTTCAAATTAAGTCAGCTGAAGAAAAAAAAACAACGTTAGATGGACGAGGAGGCTAATGCAATAAATTTCCAAAGGTCAAAAAGTGCAGTGACACCATTCTTAAAGTGCATTAAGTTCAGTTTAAAATGGTGGAATTCATTAAACCGATAATCTCTTGGAAAGCCAACAGGAACTGACAAAAAACAATACTCTTAACTTTGCTATTTAAAAAAATCATAACTAAACGTGCTGTGGACTAATCTAGATAGTCGATATTTTAATAGGAGCGGAATTCTTCTATTTTCGGAACTGTTGACATGAATATAGTGAATAAATTCTATATTAATCGACGTAGACAACTGACTAAATTTAACGCCAATAAAAATTATTCTTAGGTAATTTGATTGTAAAACTCGTTACGATTTTCCAATTTATTTTGGGATATTTGTACGAGGATCAGTCAATAAGTGTTTATCCTCGTTTAGAAATACTTGAGTTAGGGATTTTGAACTTGGCTGGTGGTAATTTCATCCTTCTCAGTGCAGCTACCTTCTGCAGCCACACATTTTCCCATCCATATATAGAACTCTGCATTTTGAGTAGAAATCCAGGTTTCCACTTTATTTATTAACTCCTCGTCAGTCTGAAATCCGCGGCTCCGTAATAGATCTTTCACTTTAGGGAAGATGAAGAAATCTGAAGGTTGAGGGATCGAGAGAATAAGGTGGGTGCTGCAGATTTTCAAAGCTACACCTGGTTACAAAGTTCGCTGTGAGAGTAGCCTTGTGAGCAGGAGTATTGTCTGCTAGGAGGAGGACACTTTTGTATAGTTTCTGTGTCTCTTCAACTTGATGGCCTCTCTTAACTTTCCCAGGAGGTTTCTGTAGCACTCTCATTTTGCCTTTTGGGAGGTAATCGGTAAGGATGATACCTCTAGAGTCCCAGAAGGCTGACAACACGACCTTGTTGGCAGACAATTGAACCTTGGCTCTTCTGGAGGTTGGTGAAGATGAATGTTTCCATTGTTTGCTCACCAGTTTTGTTTCTTCGTCATAGTGATATACCCAGCACTCGTCCATGGTAATAATTCAGTCAAAAAATCACAAATATTATCTCTACAAAACTGCAATTGTACGGAACATTCTTTTCTGTGGTTTTTAGGCGGTATCAACAATCTTGGAAACCCTTTAACTACCACCTTCGATATGTGCTGGAACTGATGCATTATGGTGAAAACAGACCCATGGCTGATATTCACTTCATGTGAAATAAATTTTTTAGTCACACATCTATCTTCAAGGACTAGTTGTTCCACTTTAACTAAATGTCTGCAACTGTGATGAGTCTTCCTCCTCTTTGGTCGTCATGCCCATATATATAAAAGATCAAATCAATTATACGTCAGCTATTTGTAATCCTTCTGACAATGTTGGCTACAATAGAAATCTCACATGAACGTTACTAGTAATTATATATATTTTAAAATTGAAATTTCATTTCCAACCGAATATAATAAGGCATTATGTAACGCCTATAATTCTACTGGAAAGATTATTTAAATTTTTATCTGTTGAACTTGAAATGGTATCAACTACAGATTATGACGATATCATGATTGATTCTGCAGTTTCATAAGTTACGAAATATCGACCGTTTTATTTGGGATTTGTTTTATGCTGTATTTCGGAATACTTGGATTTTTTTGTTGTAATTAGAAAATAATTAGAATTAATATTTATTATTGATATTACGTGTATCTTCCGTATGAGATTAAAAGAAATTTTTTAGTCCATGCTAATTACTTTTGGAAGTTAGGAATTTCATGCTCTGTTTAAATAGCAGAAGCGTGTTAATAGTCTGTTGCGCAATAGTTGTATACACTGTTGTACACAACGACACTGTGCATGCTTTCAATGTTAATATCTTCAGGCGTTTACTAATCGCTTAGGTGAATAGGTTAGTTTCTTTAAGGCTTACACTGAAAGAAGCAAACTGTGTTCCCTACCATCAAGGTTTTTTCGTCCTCTTACATTCATCCGGAGAAGACGCAGCTGTCTGTTCTCATCTGTTTTTTTGTTTCGCAGAGTTCTTTGTCTATCAACTCTTAGATAAAGGATCAAAGGGTTCTAAGCATCAAGCGGTAATTACTTGTCAGTGGAATGTGTACTCTCCATGAAACACGACATTGCTTGATGGGGCAGAAATTCTCTCTTATTCATTGTTAAGTCTCACACCCTTTGTGATTTAACTTTTTTGCTGTTGTTTTTGATTGAGTCGTTTAGCTCCGAGAGCGAGAGGGAGATTTTCATTTCATCCTCTCTGACTCAGTTGGCAACTCCTGCCGAGTGGAGAAATCGAAGATTCGAATCATGTCAGTGACTGCGGAATTTTTTGTAGCTTTCAATTAACGTTCAGTTAGACGATCTCATGTTAAGGTATTTGTAACTTTTGATTCATCACCCCTCAAAACAAACAATCTGCCCTCAGATTACTTCATTTTGTTGGTCACATGTTGTAGTTGGTTTTAGTCTCCGTTTTTAGTGATTTTTGTTTAGTTTATACTTTTATTTTCATTTAAAATAGTAATAGTATTCATCATACAGTGCAAGGAAGCCACAGGTTTTTTGCTGTACTTGCAAAAATTATATGATTCCCTCCTCATCCAGTTAACCTTTAAATATATTCAAACTGTCAGCCTCAACTACATGCAAGGACAACTCGTTCTAGCAATAAACGACTCACTGGCTAAAAGAAAACTTCCTGCAATCTAATCTAAACCTCAATTCTTGTAATTTGAATTAATGAACACTAGTTTTGGAATTCTTTATAACAGCGAGAACTTTACTTCCGCCACTTCTCTGTAGAAAATTTAATTTTTATGAAATGTTCATTACAAAATATTTTATCAAAATCCCGGACTACATCTTCAACTCAGATTTTAACAATTTGTTTCTTCAATGTACTTTCGTAAAATTGAATTTATCGCTTTTCTTAAAAATTGATTGTAATTGAATTGTAAATCAGTTATCCAGCTGCAGCTCCAAGTATTGTGCTTTCATCGACCTCAAATGGCAATTTGAAAGTTTTCGTGCAAATATTTTGGACGAAATAAAATCGCAGGCACGAAGTGGCATGCGTACCAAAAATGCAAAGTATACATCTTTAGTAGACACGGACCCTTTTACTATGGAAGAACTGGCACATGTAATTTCAAAAATTAAAACAAATAAATGCCCTGACATTGACTTAGTGGAGAGCATTTTCATCAATTTTTTATTTATTTTTTTAATTGAAGACCGAACTACTGTTGATGTTTTTCAATAAATGATTGTGTTTTCTGTTAGAGAGGAAGCGTGCTCGCTTGAAAATTATTCCAAAACTTGATAAATCTCCAAACTAATGAATATCGCACAATATCACTGCTTGCACATCTAGGAAAAATTTTAGAACGCTTAACTGCACTCCAAATCGTTGAACTTTTTGAATCCACAGGTCTAACTTCTCCCCACCAATATGGCTTCTCTCGGGCTAAATCGTGTGAGGATGCATTAGTTGATCTACCCTAAATAGAAAAATCCCAGGCCAAGTACGAGCTGGCTTGGCTATTTTTTTATCGATTTTGAGGGCGCGTTTGATTCTCCCTGGTGGGAAAGCGCCCTCAATCGGTTGAGAATAGCAAACTGCACTAAACAACTCTATAGCATAATAAGCAACGGCAAGGTTTAAGTTTTGTCCATGCACTGTTCTGTCTTAAGACCTGTCACACGAGCGTGTCTTCAAGGATCCATTCATCCCGAAGCCCCTCATATGGAAGAGTTTTCTGGACAGTTGGCGCATCGGACAGCTCGAGGAAACACTCAATCGCCTACGCCGACAATTTAGTGGTCGTGGCTTCTCGCAGGTCACGCTCTGCGTTGGAACTGACCGCTAAGAATATTACATCAGATCTTTCCAACTGGTCTGCTCTGAACAAACTGCATTTTCTCTACTAAAACGGAAATGTCGATTTTCAAGGGATATCTGGATTACAATCGTCCGCCAATTGTTGAAATCAACAATAAATCCATCCCTTTGTTCCTGAGATTAAGTATTTGAGCAATCCAGTACAAGACTGGCTCAATTTTATTTCACACGTAAATAACCTAACAGTCAATGTAAAAAAAAATTACTGGCTCCCTAATTAGGATCTCCAAACAGTACTGGACGCTTAATCACAAAAGCTCCAATTTTTTTATAACGCTGTTTTTGCACCTATGGCCATGTACGGAGCTTGTGCGTGGTTCCAAAGAGCAAACAAATCAATCCATCCACTCTTCAGAGAACGATATTAGTGGCAACTTCCAAGGCTTGCAGAACAGTTCCTACTGCTGCACTTCAGGCTCTGTCTGGACACATGTTTCTGGACCTCCAGTGAAAAATTCAGATGCTGGAACGTGTGCCTCAGCATCTGGCAAAATCGCTGGGACAGTACCAAAGGACTTGTCGCCTATTCTTTTTCTCCTTCATGTCACCTTTACAATCAAGAATGAGATAAAGAAATGGTTCACACCAAGCTATATACATTATATCTATTAACTGGCCACGGGTCCATAAATTATCAGCTTTTTCACTTTGGACTTGTTACTACAGATCTGTGTGCATGCAGTGTATTGAAGATTGGGAGCATATCATTTATCACTCTCTGTTAAACTGAGACCTTCGTTCTCCGCTGATTTCTAGTTTTAGTCCCATCTCCCCTGGGAATGAACAAAGATTCGTGAATCATAAAAATGCTTAAATTTTTCCTCTTCCTTCTTCATAAAAAAAAAGTTCTCTACCCAAATAGCAATAAATACAAACAGTGCAGTGACAACAACAACAACTACTAACTAAAGGAGTATATCTTCTTAATAGAAGTCTTCTAAGAATCACTCGTCAATGTGGAATGGTTTTCATGTAAATTAATCAAGGTTATCTCAAGACTCCTGTTGTAACGGTACCTGATGCGACTTGCTGAACTTCAGATGCTCTCTCGTGTGGCGTGCACGCAAATACACCGTCCTTCGTCTTGGATAGAGATCATCTTCGTGGGGCAGGTAGGTGCAAACATTTCTGTGGTCGATATCAGGTCCGACTCTAGTCGAGATCGTTGTCACCCTCTGTCTTCGTGCGAACAGTCGATCTGTCTTAATTCAAAGTTTCTATCCTATGCTATTATTATTATTAAAATTTGTTTATCGAGCAAATATATGTGGTGCATCCCTTATATGGCCACTCAGTCAGTGGCCATGTAAGGGGCGCACACTTATTTCATTATTTGCATTTTTATACAGCCTGTTAATACAAACTAATTATATACATACAGCAACACGCTGATGCCACCAATTATACTGACATATAATGTTCAAAAATTTGATTAGCATATGGTTTAAGAGCCACATTCACTCTGGACCAGTAGGAAATCTTGATACTTTTCATCAGCCGAATTTCTTTTGAACTCTTTTCCTGGGTAGCGGATGTCCCAGCTGCATCAACGCAAAGTTCTGTTTTATATAATTTTTATTCACAGAACTTGACTAGGGTGCTAATCTGACAAGTTCGATTTTCCCGAAACATGCTTCTTAGAAGAGCTAGACGAACTTGAAAACATGATCGTTGGTCAGCTTGGAAACTACCTGCTATGCTATGTATTCTTACAATATCGTCGAATCTGGGATATCGATGCGACCTGTTTTGCTAGCACACGCCTCTACCGGGACTTCGATTAAAGTTAAACCATCTAGCTATATATGCTTAAGACTGACCAGCCTCTCGAGCGCTCCAGAAACTCTCTGGTATAAACATTCAGTCAGATGGGGATCCATTATAGACATTCTTAACACACTGGCAACTATGATGTGATGATTGGTTAGGTCACAGAATGAGGAATAAGCTCGGATTCCTGCTCGCTTCCTTAGGAAACTGAGATTGATGGATAGGTTACGTTACCGTGGAATCAGGCTTAGTTAGTTTGCATGCAGCATGTGAAACCACTGCCGTATTTTGGATATGTAATGTATCACTGTATACAGGGATCTAATCTCGTGCAGGGACACTTTCACTCCATCATCGTAACAACTTGTAATTTACCAATGGCTTGTGTTGTGGGTATTTTGTCTCTTCGCTGAATAACGCAATCAGGCAATGTTAGCAACTGCTTTGCTGTTTCGTAAACCGAAGTTGCCAACGCTTTATTCTTCTGTATATTTGTGCGGCAGCTTAAAGTGGCTCGATTTCAATTCCCAAGTGTGAAGTACCTGCACGTAGCCATATCAATCTCGTCGTAATGGTTAGAGAAAACCTTCTCTTTCTCTCATCTCATCTCATGCGGTCACTAATCAATGTTGTTGATTCTCCTTTCACCTGCCACACTTTCCTTGTTAGATTTTGGTCTCCATCTGAAGCGAACTGACCACTTATTTCTCTTTCGCGCGTCAGCTGTTCACTCACCTTGAAGCTTCTTTGCCGGTACTTCATCTTAATGTGATCATTCTGTTTCCTGCCTTGTGCATTGGGGCATTAATCGTTCTAATTTCATTCTCCACCCATTTGGGACCTCGCTATCAGGATAGCGTTTACGACAGTCACTCTTCCACTTCACGTGGAAAAGATTCAGCTCGATTTCCATTTGAACAGAAAGCAATTTTAAGATATTTTCAACTCCATATCTCCAATAATCTGCCTACTACAAAAGTTGGGTTGTTTTTTATTTTACAAAAGAGAAAAACATAAACTGGGTTTTCGACAATACTGTAGATGTATCCCAAAATAAGAGCCAAGGCTTTACTGCAGTTTAACAAAATAAAAATAAATAACCTTTACACCATTTTGTTTAGATGCTATGTTTCTGTTACCACTAATTTTTTTAACGTCAACCTTTCAATGAATTACAATGAGTGGTCACAGAATGTAATTTGGCGAATACTATGCGCGTTGCATTGATTCTTTCTTTCTGCGCCAAATAACTAAGGCCATGAGACATCGTGTACTGTGTCTGTATATTGCATATATTCTTTAGTCGGCTTGTTTTGTTTTGTTGAAATTAAAACTAAGGTATCTCAGTGGAGGAAGTAGAATATCTCGCTCTCGGTGTGAAAAATGAGCGTACATATTCCGAAATTATAAATAATTATTAAGGACGGTATAGACAAGAATAATGATTAATCAAACTGGTTGAATGGTTGTGCGAAAAATTACCTATATTTATTTAGAATGAAATTCAACTGGGCTGGGATGGAACTTCTCAATTTTCCGTCTCTTCTCCAATGTTTTCGAAATCATCATTCATGTCCTGCACGGCAGAGAAACTTTCGTACGTGCATTGTGAGATAGGCGTCACTAGAGATGCAGTAATCCGATTTACTGCATCTTTCCACTTCTAGTAACGAGAATGCAAACTGCTGGAAGTTCGGCTCAGGTTTCTGTTCCCTTGGGACATTACGCATTCCAATTAATCCATATAATGTCGGTCGAACGTTTTGGGCAATCGAATTCTAATATTTTAGTTTCTTCATGAGTTATGAAATTCCGTACACTTTCTTCTTGGTCGAATTTAAATTCAGCAGTTAATTCTGCATTAGTTATTTGCTTAACCTGCTTATGATGTTGTTCATTCCACAAAAATGAAAGGTATGTAATGGTTTCTTCCACAAGATGGCGATAATCGTGCATTCAGAAGCATCGATATTTTCTCAATTTACATAATACGGAGTCAATTACAGCTGACTCTAATCACTTATTTGTTCTGTAATCAAATTTTCCTTCCTTAAACTTTCCTTCTTTTCGGATTTCCCTTAAATACTTGACCTGATTTCTATTCCTGTACACATTTATCTGTGAACAAACTCTTTCGTGAGTTTGTGCTTCGCGCTACTGTGATTTCAGCTATTTTTAGTATGCAAAATGGCATCGAATAATAATCAGTGTTTTCTCAGTTTCTACTCTTTTGACTTATTTTGCCACGTATTTTACTTTTTTTTTTTCGATTTGAATCCCAGCATGTACAGACATCTTTTATTTATTTATTTTTCGTTTTGTGTGTTGTTATTCACACTGCGCTGCCAAAATATTAGTCAATGCAATTAAAGCGTGTTGGTCTTCCTATAGCGTCGATGGCAACAGGTCTTCCTTAGCTGGTTCCGAAAGATGCTCACAGATATCCTTAATATTAATCATTCTGCATTCTGGCTATTATTCTCTGATGTCGCTTTGCAAATCAGTTTTAAATTTATTGTTTATACTACGGGACCACATAATGTCAGAGGAGTTTATGGGATAGAGAACACGGGCATTTTATAGTATCAACGGGATTCGAACACGCAGCGTGAATAACTGTACATAGGGTGGATGTTTCTTAAAGTCTCCTAAAATTTTAGCAAGTTCTACTGAGCAGAGAGATGGAAAACGTTCACATGGACATCGACTTTTTTTTTTTTTCATCTGTTAAGAAATGTTTCAGTTTCGAGTTACACGCCCTTGTAATTCTTTAATTTTTTTTAATACAATGAAGGTAGGGAGGGACGCCTGTAAAATCAATTTTGAAATAATTGGAATAATTAATGCACACCGCAAATGGTTGATGAGAACTTTTCTTGGCCTAATATCTTACAGAGAATGAGGAACATAAATTCAAAAGTGGGCAACAATTTTCAAAGTCTGTCTGGCAGATTCGACACCCGAGAGCAAGCATCAATGTACTGAACTGTATTTTACAGTTTTTGTAATGAAACCTCTTCCAGCAATGTAGGTAGTTCTTCCTCCTCCTCCAAGAAACAGCCTGTAATATTGACTGCTAAACGTAGGTTAGTAGGCAGGACCAGTCATAATTGGGACCAGTTCAAATACAAATTCCAGTGCAATTGCAGTTGATGCCTAGACTGTGTGATAACGTGAAAATTTTCCATTGGTTATGGCATCTCTTGTGAATTGTTTCATCCTCGAAAAGTAGACATTGGAGGAAAGAAGGTTCGATACATTAATGCAGAAGCTATTTAAAAACACGACTTGAGGACAACAATTATCTTTTGAGAGGGCATGCAGTCACTATACGTGATATGGTTAATATTACTACTCACAAAGAATGTTCCATACATTGAATGTGCTCCATTTCTCGTGCTAATTCCAGAGTCTTCCTCAATGGTGTCATCCACCTGATACTTTAAAGCAAGTGTCCGTACATCTTTTGGTTCTTCCCAAGTCAGCATAACAGGTGAAAAGGATTGCGTCTCTTGAAGATGCCGACGGATGGTAGCAAATTTATTTTTGGCTGGACATAGTCATTGTAGAAAAGTTTCTGGATACAGATACTGAGCTTCCTGTCGCTCGTCCATAAATGAAATGGTTTACCATTTTATTGTTAGATGGCCACTTATTCACACTAAAGGTTAAAAATAAGAGGTGGATTAAAAAATAACAACAGGAATAAGAATTCTCTTACAGGCAACTTCAGAACAACCGAAGACAGACTTTAAGACGATTGCTTCACCCCGAAGGATTCGTTCCAGTATTTGCATGCATGTAAAGTGACATCAGATATGAAAATTACTGAAATTTACGTATCATCTTAATTACTGGCATGTGTAACTTATCTTCACTCTGTGGACGAAAAGAACGCTATAACTCGTAAGGAATGCTTTTGTGGATCTATATCTGCATGAACTGTTTTCATTAATATGCGCCCTCGTGAGTGATTATACTAACTGTGTGCTACACGGTTATTATAATCACCGTCCTCCCCATACCGGATGTAAAATGCATGATTTCTAATCCCGTCACAAACACGAGGAATTTTTATGGGTATTTTTCACAAACGTGGCCGAGTTAGTCGGTCTCAGGCGAGGGTAGCATGGTTTTGCATCCAGTAAACGGCAAATCGACCACAAACACACAAAATTTACAGACATTATATTATAATCTGAGTTTTTGAGGTTCTTAAAACCCTACAACAACCAACCAACAATTCCTATGCTCAGTAGAATACGCGCCGAAAGCATTCCAGAAACACCCTATATGTCAGCATATTCTGGCCATATCCCAGGCCGTATCGAGAAGTGACAAACCGCTGTTTAGAGAAGTATGGGTTGGAATCTCGTTAGAGACTGCAGGAATTCTTAAGGACATTTTCCATCGAGGATATAGTTAACCGATTCCAAGCGGAGGGAGATTTAACTGCGAGATATTCTGGGTTTTTTATTCAACAGGAATGCAAATCACGAATGCACACTTCTACAGACATAATACGCAGTTCAGTTCTATGATCTGGCGCATTACAACCAAAATGACTAATTCCTGAATATCAGCCAACCAGACAAATGATTCCAGAGGATTTTGATTGGTTTTTGATCCTTTTCTCCTGATTTCAAATCCGGAAATTGTGGTTGATAAATATGGTTTGCATGTATATTTCTGTTTGCTTCAGACCAAATCTCTACAATCCATTTCGTGTTATCGTTTTGTTTTTATGCCAAAATTAACTAAGGCAATAAGACAGCAGAATATTCATTCTGTAAAGTACTCTATTATATAGTAGGTTTTTCTGGATGAAAATTCCGAATTTTTGGGGCGAGAAGAAAACCGAGAAACTCTCCAATGACATCGACTGATTCAGCCACATCTCAAAAGTTCCATCTTAGAATTCGAACCGATAAATTTTCCAAGGTGTGTGGAAAGGGCAACGATCCTAATCGTTGTACTACTGGGGAGGGCTCTTGCCACAGACTCATTATCTCTGTCGTTTCATAATATTTCACCCTCTGGATACAAAATTAACAATGGAGGAAGAACCGGATATCCTAAACCACAGGCATGTATGAAACTTCCTTTTTTTTTTTTTTACAACAGAGCAAATTTATTGGGCTTAAATTTATTTCGAGTAAAGTTAATCGAAATGTAATCATACTTCAGATTAAATCTTGCAAAAAAAAAGAAGAAAACTTGCCCGCAAATCTTCTTGTTCTTTAGGTTTTTAATCAGGCTTCAAGGGATTATGTTCGCGAATGCTGAAACAAAGAAAAGCTAATGCGTCGAACATTTAATACTAATTAACTTAAGAGCATTTAATACTAATTAACTTATTTAACCTTGCACGTGCGAGTGTCCCGCCTTTTCTGGGTGCACCCATGATTTTACACATAACATTGATTTCGGGACTGTACCGAATGAAGGCTCTTTTAATTAGGGAATTAATCCTTCAAGTAGTGTTTTTGGTGTTCTGCGCATCCGCCATTGATAAAGGTCAGACGCCAACTTTAAAACTGGCTGTCTCGATAGGGAATGTCTGGTTTTTAATCTTCTTTAGAAGTTAAGAAATGACAATTGTTTCTCGAGTGCAGGTAGGCTTACCGACGGAAGATATAATTAAGAGATACAGCGGAAAAGTAAGGAAACTTCATAAGATCCGCATTTTTGTCCTCCGTTCCCATGTATTGTTTTTTCTGAGTGCCTTTCTTATACACGAGGGAAATTTCTATCTTCTAACAGCTGTTTCCTCGAAGGTACAGGCGTATCGGACTGCAGTGGGGAAAAAACAGCTCATTAATAAGGTTGCTGTTTAAGGATTTTTTTTCCCCTCGGATTTTATTTTTGACTAATGAGAACTCGCTTTTCTTAACTGGTACAGGAATGAAGGTATTGGAATGTTATGAAGGATAAAGAAAAATACTAATTATTAAAGCAGTTCAGGCAGAATTTGATTTAATCCGTGCGAATCAGTTGTCTTTCGCCTCCTCTTACCACACCTGCTGCTGCTGCATTCATTATACTGTACTGGAAAGAAATTTTCCGAAATAAGCGAAACCAGATAATACAGTGAAGGGCACCCTTTTTTTTTTTACTCGTGTTGGAAAGGGAAGTCACGTGAGCGAGGGGAGTACTGCCCTATAAAACAAATTAGAAAAATCTTTCATTAGCAATGTATGACTTATACGAATAAAGTTTTACTCGAGTTTTACCTCTTTGATAGAGATAAGACGTTTTTATAATTCTTTTTCTTTCAATGGTGTTGAAAAGAATACTGGAATGTAGTGGTGATCGCATGGCCCTCGTGGATAGCGGAGTAGTTATAATTGCCGTCCTCCCACATTGGGTTGAAAAGACCTGAGCACGAATCCGGTCAGTGAGGTAGGGATTTTTCTTAGTTTTTTCACAGTGTAGCTATATTAATCGGTCTCATGCGAAGGGCTCCATGGTGTTTTCTTCTAGAAAACAGCAAACCGACCCAGCACACACGTGGCATGGGACTGGTACCGTTGTCATTAGTTCGTGTTGTGTGTATTATCCAATAAAGTATGTCCAAAGCCAATTTGAATGTTGCGCGGACTTGAAAATCCCAAAAAGGACTCACGGAGGAAAATCCTAATCCCTCCACCTGCGACCGACGAACTTTGACTCCACCTTTATTGAAGGGACTTAAGAATTCCCGCAACCTACAAGGAGATACAACACCTCTTATGTATCTATCACTTGTCTGAATGACATTAAATTTTTGCCTCCTTATTTTTCAGCTATTTTGACACTATAAATCTGTGGAGCTATTTTGTGTGTGTGGGGGGGGGGGGGAAGATGTCTTTAATTTATATACATACGTCTTTACTCTTCTTTAAATTTTATTTTGAATATGTATAATAATAATTATGCTTTATTAAATATTCCTTATTTGTTCTGTTCCCTTATAACTATAGACCTCTATTTCTTACACCCCCATACACATCTGACTTTGCTTTACAGGAGAATTCCAGATTCGTGGGAACTTCTCAATTAATTATAATTCCCTTCGAAAAGGCTGAGTGTTCAGGAATAACAAACTCACTAATTAATAAACAACAAAGTTTATTTACATACGTATATACAACAAAATATAAAATTGAATAAAAAAACATGTAATATGCATACAAGGTTAAGTCAAGGCTACCTTGCATATATTATTCTTATATTAACTATCAATATGCTATTTTCATCATTATACTCTGTGTTCTCGCCATTCTGTTACAATACACTGAAGACCAATCTTAACTTTCCTAAAGTCTCTATTTGTTATTAGTCTTTCAGTTGCACCTACAATTCTTCATCAATACAAACACTGTATCCAATTATCTATCCTTAGAACATTCCAAGATTCTCACTATATTCAATTATCTATCCTTAAAACATTCAAAGTTTTTTTTTTTATTTTATTATTTTTTTTTTATAGTTCAATTATCCTTCTAACATATTATAATCATCTGAACAACAATTTAATCTATTACTTATCTTTCGTTTCTCTTGCATTTTACAGTAACCTTTTTTAATTAATTAAACTCTGTTAGTATATATATAATTTACTTAAGAGATAATTTGTCTATCAATTTACTTCTAGTACTATCCTTTTTTCATTAATTAATCACTATACTGTTTCACTCACAGTCCTTGTTAAATTACAGTACTTACTATTATCTTTTATCTTTCCTTTGCTTTCCGGGGCGGTTTCAAACTTCCATTTGGCTCACTGAGGATCTCCTTCATCTGCTTTCACCTGAATTTGCTACAGATAATTTTTTTAGGAACTTTTGGCTGCATGGGACTGGCGTTCTTTCTCCACCTTATTCGGGCTACCATCCATTCGCTGCTTCCTTCCTTCTGATCGAGCTACTAATTTCGCATTTTCGCTCCTTTCTCTCCAGCTACTGATTCTGCGGATTGCGCTCCCTTTCTCTCCACCTTATTAAAACCTATCACAAGGAAAACTCATAGGGCATCTCACTCTAACCCCTTCTCCACTCCACTTTATTAAAACTTATCACAAGGAAAAACTCATAGGGTGATATCCTCATTTTTCCGCTCCACCTATTAATAACTTTTTTAAGAAGAAAATTTCCAAGGCGCTACCCTTCTCTTTTCCCACCATGACCAAACACTCAACTGTTAACTGACACATATTTCCTACCACAACAGAACCCTCAACTGTCTATGTTACTAACTCATTTTACTTATCTCGACGAAAATCTCGACTGCTGTGTCCGCTGACTATTTCATTCTCCCTAGCACCAACAAAAACTCAACTTAGAATCCCACTAACCCATTTTCATAAAACCTACATAAACTCAACTGTGGTTTCTCTCTTGTCTCCCCCTGTTCACTCACTTTTTGTTCATCTCAATTTCTGTACCGCCTACATATGTCAAATTCTCCCTAGTTTTCAGTTTAACCAATTTTACTCATTTTATCAACTTTCTCTCTCTTCTTATTTGCCCATTTTATTTTCTCAAGCTGATTCCTTGTTGCTCAATCCAACTTCTTATTTTAAGAAATTTGTAAACTTTCTCAGGCTGTCAGTACCTTTGAAGTCAGCCGCTTATAGTTATACTGTAGCAGACTAATTTCCCACGATCTAAACACTTGCCATCACCGACAGCCAGACAGACTTAAACCTAATTCCCAGCATTTCTACTTTGTCTCTCCTGGAGGGGCGCCTCCGTAGCCAGGTGGGAAGGAGCAGCAGTGCGTAGCACACGCTTCTTGATTAGACCGGGGTTCGAGCCCGTCACCACCAAATATGGAGGATGCGGAAAGGTTATTCAGGGAATGACCACTGCATATCCCGGAGCAATATGGCCTTAGTTGCTAATGCTCCTAAAAACCAAATAACAACAATCTCCTGGAGGTGTCACCGATTAAGGAAATGTCCCGACAGCACATGGTCCACCGCGCTATTGTTTACCAGAGTTGACTCTTCTACTAATAGCCTTTGCAACTGGTTTCTATTGTTCTGGTTTGCCTGTGTGAGCTGAGAGTCGGAGTGTCCCTGGGTTGCTAATAGCCTTTCACTTACCGCTCCCCTTGTATACACGTTGTCTAATTTAATCCCTTGCGCTTGTAAGGTTCGCTCCCCCATATTGCCATATTATAAGTTTTACTTTAAATCAATCTCACTCCTCCACAAAATATTATATTTGTAAGATTTTACATCTTACAATTTGCATATTTCTGAGTTCTTTCTAATGCATTTCATACCTGATGTCTTCACGTAACTTTGAGAACATGGTTGCAGTAAAAATCTAAACAATATTCAGATCGGCTATCTTTTAAAAATCATAAGTCTCCATCTGTGAACCAATAAATATAAATCCAAGTTGTTCATGGTGGTCTTCCAGACATTTGCAACTTGCCAGCGTTAAAAGAAGCAACGTTTACAGGCATCCTGAAGAAAGGTGATAAAATCGGAAATGACTGTTGTTGTGAATTGAAGGGAAAAACTTTTCATACTGCATTAAATGATACATTATTGACTTTTCTACATCCGCTCTTCAGAAAGAGTACTGCTATTCATTTAACTTTTAGTGTTAACTATTTCCAAGTTTTTGGTATCTGGCCTTAAACTGGAGTCGAATTTTACAACAAACGAAACTGAGCTTGATTTCAATAGTTAATCGCCCCACCTTTCCATACAGTAAACCCACTACTACAAGTCTAAAATAACAGTATTTACTTCTATGATAGAATGATATAAGTAATAATATTTGTTATCTTAAAATCTTTAAAAATTAAAATTAATAAAATGCATTAGTTGGACCTTGCCTTATTTTGTATTTATCAATACTTGAGTTGTTGCGGAGTGCATCGATTTCATATTGTAGGGAAATTCGCCACGATATTCCACTACTACAAATTAACCCCACTGCTCCAATGAAGCAGTATAATGTTATTTAAAGTGCCTTCATTACTAAAACCTACTTTGTTCATTGCCACGTACAGAAATGAAGCTATGCCCTACATTAAAATATAACTTTGCGTAATTGTTGTGGACAGTAAAATTAATTATCTGCACATTTTTAGAAACTCTTTCATAAAAGAATTAAGAAGAATGTATTCGACATAAAAAAAAAAAAAAAATCAGAATAAATTGTGGGAAAAATTGACTGGGGTTTGAAAAAGAGGCAATTGTCAGATGCCATATCGGCAGTTTTCCATTGAGTGCAACAGCAACACCTTTGTTTCCCTCACAGTAAACCGCAGCTGATGAAGGGAAAATGTGGAAAACGGTGGGGTGATGTAGATGAGCTCAGGTAGGGGAAAAAAACCACCGGTCTCTGAAAGAAGTCTCGAAAGCGAACGAACGAACGAAAATCGTTGGAGCTCCACAAGTCCATGAGAGTATCCTAAGTATGCCCACCATTATGACAGATGCTGCTCGGAAGTTCCACATCAATAAAACAAATGCCAGACGCCATTTTAACAGGCGCCTTGCCTATTTTCTTGGATTATGGAAAAGTGGAAACAGGTCCGATAAAGCGACGAATCGCAGTGTGCAGTGTTCATATCGACTATGGTCGTGGAGAATGCCTAGAGAATATCATCTGTCGTCGTTCATCGTACCCGCAATAAAGTTCGGAGGAGACAGGATTATGGTGTGGAATTGCTTCTCGTTATTTGGTCTCTGGCTGTTGATTTTAGTGCCCAAAATCATCAATGCCGAGTTAGGCACTGATGGACAACTCGGTTGTATGCACTCCACATTCAAGCATGATAATATAAAAATCCCTCCAGCGAACAATGAAAAAACTTGTTCAACTTGCTGGATGAACTTGCAGGGTTCAACTTGCTGGATGAATTGGAACTTTGTGTTAGGATGGCCAATGTTTCTTTCCTTGAAGCAGAACTATGCTGAGGGAGGAATAGATATAAATTCCTGCTGCTCGCTACAAGGAACTGGTAACAACTGTTCTACTAGTCACTATGAATCGACATTATCATCTGGATATGTCATTCCAAATGTGGGGTCCGAATATGTTTGGTCGAGAAGCGTATTTGGTCTTTCGAAACAAACAAATTCACTGAACCACACTTCAGCTGGAATTAGAGGTACCCGATGCTTATTTTGTTGATTAAAATAATTTAAAATGAAATAAAACAGAAATCTGTAAAATAAATTACGTTATTTGATATAATTTACTTTACATTTTTATCACCATAAGTGTTTTTGATGAATATTTTTACCGCAAAGTTTTCGCACTTCTATCTTTTGATATTTTTGCTACTTGTTTTCACAAAGTCATTTTTATCGCAGTCTTGACTGCAAAATTTCTTTCTTTTAAGAAAATTTCATCTGGGATGGTAAATATTTCCTTCTATTACTGCGATAGTGTTATTATTCGTCAAACATGCAAAAAAAATATGTCGTTAAAGCTTAAAACCCAATCTCAGAATATTTGCCATAAAAAAAAAAGGTTGATTTATTGAAACGTTTTTATGATTCAGAAGATTTTGGTCTCTCTCTCTCTCTCTCTCTCTCTCTCTCTCTCTCTGAAGTTTCTCGTGCATTATGCCTCAATGTAAACGCCTGTTTTTCTAAAAAATATCAATTTAAAATTCTGCAGATGGATGTTGTCAGGGGAATACTTTTTTTATTTGCTTATGCTGCCTGCCATAAATATTTAATTTGTTGTCTTCGTTGACGTAATCACGATTCTGAGGAATTTTAATGAGAAACATTATCAAAGATCGAACAATAACCACAAAAAAAGTTAATGAAGATCAAATTAATTCTGTTGTTGAAATCGTACAACAATAGCGCACACACACGTCAGATGCTTTCAAAACAGCTTATTGGGTATGGTTTTTATTCATTTCTATTTATCTCAACTAGATCATTTTATACAACCTGTTTATATATCAGACATTTCGGTTGAAAAAAAAAAAAAAATAAAAATACATTTTGTGTTTTTTTTCTAGCTTGAATAATCAGTGTGCGAAATAAACAACTCTTTCTTTTAAAAGACCTCAGTTAGTGTATGATATGGCTACTAGATGGCAGTATGGTAATCTAATGTAAAGCGCGAGCTGCTCACTACCGAGTGGTACACTCTATAACTGCAGAGACAGGTGACGTCGAAATAATTAAGCTAGCGAGAATAGGATCATTATTATCTCTATTCTTATCAGGGAGGGATGGTTAGAAGCGTGTGAGTAAAGGTCTTAACGGTTTCTCGATAATTGTGTCCAAAATGTCTTCCTAGTTTCCGCGCAATTACTGCCACCCGTCGTGTTACACGAGCCCATTTACGTTTGACTGACACGTGAAAAACTTCGGTAAAGGGGAATTTAGCTCGGTAAGCAACGGTTGAACTGGCATCTGCCATGTTTCTCAAGGAAACTGATAGCGACAATATTGATTCCAGTGTGTCATGGCTAAACTCATGAATATTGACAGCGCGCTGGATTTATTGGAAGCGATAGCTTTTGTCTGCCTGAGGGCAGGTTAAACGTTTCACTTACCATGGAAACTCTAACGCTATACGCATTGGCCAATTAAACTATAGGGCCGGGAGCAGAGAATGTGCTACTTACTTTGCTACAAAATGCCGGTCTTACTGCTGTTCAAGATTTTGCTAAGATTTGGCTTCTGGTGGTGGAGAAATTTCGAAAGCGAACTCAGCTTTTGAAGAATAAGACTTGCGCCTTAAGGTGGTCAAGAAAATTTAAACTGAAATGTTCACTACTTCAAGGATACTGTAACTGCCAACTTTATTAGGATGTGGTAAAGTTTATTAATTCTTACCCGAAACCATACTGGAAATTATCGATTCATTAGAGTAAGTTGTTATCGATTTCTGTGGAAATTAATTGAATATCAAGAAAATTGTGGTCCAAGTCCTACACTTTTAAACGCTTTTTTGACCCTGGTAGTGGCGGATCCAGTTGTATTGCAGCCATTCATGTTGTTGTTGTACTTTATGTAAGAACTGGTTAAAAATTAGACTTAAATTCCAGCTTATTTTCTAATTACTATGGTTGCATATGCTTCCAAAATGAAGAAAATATGAGGATCCCAGTTGAGCTGGAGTCTGGTTGACAAAGACAGTGGAATATGTCAAAAAAGGAAGGCTAGCGTATATGATTTTATTTAAGGTTGACTTTTTTCAATTTAAAGACTTGACTGTGGCTCCAGTTCAGTCTGTAAATACCCTTTGATTTTAGGACTCATGGTTTCACAAATGGGACTTTCGGATAACGTTTTTTTTTTTTTTTTTTTTGTGGAGGAACTAATACTCTGTGTACATTGAATGTGAACGGCCCTATTACACAGATCTGAAGTTTAATTTAAAGTAAATTCAGGTTTAATATTTGAATTTTCTCTGAGTTTGCATAACATCGCAGTGGAACCTTGAATAGTGAAAGCAATGGTTGGATCAGAGTGAGTTCCTTGAGGATTCTGTTTACTCTTGAGTGTACCTTAGTATTACTTCCGGACAGTTTCTTCATTGTTGATTCCTGTACTAAAATGGTAATGAAATGTTCCAGGCCGTCAGTTGATACTACATACATCAATACTACATACGGTGCAAAGATCAGAGGGGAAAGTTTAAGACCATTCCAAAAATATGCTGCACGTTTGCTCCCACAGTTCGATGTTTTAAACAATATCTAGACACAATAAATCATGTGAAAAGGTGCATTAGAGAACGATCTTAAGAGCGTACACCTATATAAATGAGTAGAATCATGGGAATACTGGTTCTGCCATGTGGAATCAAAGCTAAAGAGGATTAATGCTGTCATCGTTGCTATAGGAGAACTGAATTCTCAAATATTTTGATCATCTAATATATTTTTGGAAATCGATTTAAGTTATCTGTGGCATTCCTGGAAATGAGTTCTTACCGCACTCATTTCCAATGTAACAGATACAATCTTGTAGTCCATATTGTCCTCGCGATTGCACATTGGTAGATTCGCCGCCCTTCCCACACTGGGTGGTAAAGTATCTGAGTTGCAATCCTGTTCATAACGTGAAGAATTTATATGTACCTTTTCCACAACATGGCTGAGTTTGCTGGTCTCAAGTGAGGGTTTTTCCTCCCGGAAACTCGGGTATTTCATCCAGCGAACACGAAAATCGACCACAGAACACACAATTTACAGACAATATATACCGCACAATATGGACTAAGTCACTAATGCGCCTAAAACTCTACAACAAACGAACAAACAGCAGTCTATATTTCATTCTAAATTAAACGCAGAGCCTGAAATGAATACCCAAACAGTTTAGCCGAGAAGAAGTAGCTGGGACTTATATCACTTACTGCGATTGAGAAACATTTACCATGTAGCAGACAACTGTGATTAAATGGTACGATCAGGCAGATGATAATACCGTTCGCCAGTGCAATTAACTCTTTTACAAACATAATATATGTGACGAAAAGCACTGCTGACTCCTTGACTTAGTATAAACTTGAATTAATCATAAACAGCAGTAGCAGTCGAAGTGATATCTGAGATATAAAGACGTGTACAAGTACAAACTCAGAATACTTCCGTTTTAGCATTAGGAGATGTGATATGTAAGACATCACACATATTAATAAATGTGGTCTAAGATACTGTCTTAATATGATCTAAGTTATCGATACGATCTTTCGTGCTGTCTAACGAAAGCTGAGTGGTTTATTCGCAGATTGTCATTTTCTGTTCTTTCACGCAACTCGCCCCCAACCCCCCATCCCATTCTGTGCACATTAGCACGACTGGAGGATCTATATAAAGTAATGGTCGACAACAAGGCAGAGTTTCGTGTCATCCGCCAGCCTCCGTCGAAAACATAAAAGCTAAGATATCCAAGATGTGCTAACTGACAGCATCTCTTATTCGATTTATGGACACGCAACCCAACTCTCGGGTCTCTTTCCTTTCAACGACATCTGCAGGAGTTCACATTCCAGGAATCTCGCGCTGCGGAAGATCCGTTATGAAAGACTATATCCAGTTAAAGGTGAAAGAATGAGTCCAGCGATGCTGCCGTTATAATAAAATCACGACCCGTTTCTGAAATGACGGGTATCGCCAAGCCGTAAAGTTTTTTTTGTTTTTTTTTAAGATCCGCGGATGATTAGGGATGCTTATTCATGCGCTGCCGTCAAAGTAGTTTTACTACTGCGGACTTCAGACATCTTCACTTCTTGAGTATGCACATACTCGTTTGGTCTCTATTAATCGGCTTAAACTTCCAAAAAATTGGTGGCGTGAGTAATTCTGACTAATTGAATTTAAAGATGTTGCTTCGATCACTTGGAAGTTTTGAGCTAATAAGATTCAGAATGGGAAAGTATTTTACACCAACTCCCATTTTAAAAATGACGTTAATGACCACGATTTTTAGTGACCCCGTGGATAGAACACCAGTATCTTCTGAATATAAATATTGATAAATATTGTAATGAATGTAAATATTCATTGATATGTTCTGGCAAAAAAATAGTTCGCAGGTAAAACATAGGCTGGTCATATCGCGTATGCATAGATTAGATTCTTTCATAATGGGTTAATAATGGTAGTTGAAGATTTTGAAAATAGTCACATGTTTTGTTTGAATTCACAGTAAATATGGAAAAAAGGAAAAATCTAATTTTATCAATAACTCATTTCCTTAACCTTGAACAAGAGAAAAGTGGCCTGTGTGCGCAGAAGTGACCATTTTTATCTTGTTATTTGTGATATATGATACCGTTTATACAGGGAGCAGTCTACATTAATTATTTTGACAATGAATACATAGTGGACAGTGTTTTTTGTTATGCGGTTCCCGTGGTTTCCCACAAATCCGCGTTAAATACTCTGTTAACATAGCAAAGCCAGTCAGTGTGGGTTATGTGTGAGTAGTGTGTTGTTTGTGTTGTTTGACTGGCCTCTTCGTTACTGGGAGGCGCGATCACCAGGAAGGAGCATCCGTCCACTGGCACGAGGAGCCGGACCAGGGAGTAAAAGACATCTGACGGGCCGTCCACACTCTTGCAGGAGCGAGAGTGGGGAGAGCCAAGGAAAGAGCAGAGAAGAGACAGGAAAGTGGAAGACAGACAAGATAGCGAGGATGACAGAGCGTAGCCATCCTCCCAGGCGAAACGGAGCAGGAAGAGTGCTAGGTGCAGTTGTGGGAATCCTGGAGAAAGACTGTGGGTAGGAAAAAGAGAATAGGTAAAGTTCAAATTAAAGAGTCCAGGATCGTCACAATGGAGAATCACGGGGCGGCGTCGACAGGGCTGTCCGCCATTTGCAGTTTCATGTCTGGAAGTTTCCGGTGCTGGGTATCAGTTGCTGTCTAGAGGAGGTTATCCAGGAGTAGTGTTCGGGAGTTGCAGGTGATGCCAGCGACGACGAAAGACCTCGTTGGCATAACTGGTCAGTGCACGGAAGGCATCATTAGATTCCAATAACTTGGTTTCTGGCCGAAGTGATGTAGTGTGGAGGTCTAGGAGTAGTTGGTTTCTTAGATTTAAGTATACGTTGCATGAGTGCATCACGTGATCCCAGTCTTCAGGTTCTCCGCAGGTACAGAGGGCATCCTCGACTAGGCCGAACTCTAGAAGGCGTCTCTTGAAGAACCCGTGGCCAGTTAATAGGAAGGAAGCATAGACGTTAGGGAAGAACCAAGTGGAACGTTGCTTGTTGATGTAGGTTACCTCAGGAAGGAAAAGTTTAGTAGTTGCACCAGTTGTGGAGTTATTCCAGCGGGTTTGCCATAAGTTTATGAATTGTAGCCACACACGTTTATGTTCCTTTTTGATGTCGGTATCGGTACGGGTTTGAATAGTGAGGAATTCAGCTTCCTTATTCTTCTTGATGGCATGAGAAAGTCCGATAAAAGCGACGTGGAGGTCCAAAGGGAGGCGGCCTGTTAGTAGCTGTAGGGCGGCAGTTGATGTTGTTCTACATGCGCGGGTCATTTGTAGTAGCATAAGTCGTTGAATTTGCTGAATTTTACGTTGAACATGCACTAAGGTCATTCGGTGGTACCATACTGCAGCTCCATATGTGACAATTGGTAAAAATACTGCTGAGTATAAAAGGCGTTGAGTTGGTCTTTTAAGACCCCAGTCCTTGCGGGTAAAGCGTGCTAACATAGTGATGTAATTTTTTGTCTTTTCTTTGATAGCTTGGATATGAGGAATGAAAGTTCTCCTGTCGTCCAAAATTACTCCCAGGTACTTCACCGATCGGTAGTTTTTCAGTGGGCGGCCATTAAAACGTATGGTAGGAGGTCTGGAGAAGTCCAGTTTGCCTTTTAATAGGAGGGTTTTGCTCTTCTCAGTGGAGACTGAGAGTTTATTTTCCGTGGCCCATACGGACAAAGCAGCGAGAACAACCGTAGCCTGGGTTTCTATGGTGGCGCGGGTGGGGCCCTCAATGATAATAACCATGTCGTCGGCATAAGAAAGCTGAGTAGTGTGTGGGTAGTCCCTCAGGAGCCAGTCGTCGAGTATCATATTCCAGACAGCTGGCCCCAGGATGGAGCCCTGCGGACAGCCTCGGGTTAGATGTCGGGTGATGCAGTGATATTTTGTTTTGATGCTGACCTTGCGGTTAGAGAAGTAGCTTTTGAGGCAGTGGTAGAAATTCCAAGTACAGTTAGAGACTCTGGCCCTCTGAAGAACGCCCGGCCACCACATCACAATGAATACAATCATTAATCGTATTTAGCAGTCATGCAAGTTTGAACGACACTCCGGCGGGCCCTCACAGTTAGTAGTATCACTGTCCTCCCCACGCCAGGCCTGAGTTGGTGAGTTGGTGCCTCCCGCCATCGAGTCCCGTCGATGGCGGGAGGAATTTTTATTGACTTTTTTCACAGCATCTGAGTTAGTCGATCTCAGACGAGGGTAGCATGGTTTTTCATCCAGCGAACAGAAAATCAACCTCAGAACAAGCACCCACACGCAATTTACAAACAATATATACACGGAGCAATATGGACTTAGTCGCTGATGCTCCTAAAACCCTACAACGACGATGGTCCAACTCAAAGCATCTGATGATAGTCCTCGTTGGCTTTCACTGATAACGGACAGATGGACTTCTTCTGTTCTGACTGCATGTTCAAAAAGAACAGGATGCGTTTTGCCTAAGTGGAAAAAAAATTCCGAGTGGATTTTAGAACATCAAACCTCTTATCAAAATGATACGTTTTAATATCGGATAAAAAGAAAGATGAACTTTGTGAAATTACAAGTCCAGGTTGGCATTTGGCTGTTCTAACCCGTTCGAAGATTGGGTTAGAATATGACAAAGAGGACGCGTGGTTTGCGAAAATAATCACTCATAATAAATGCAAGAAAATACACCAACTCGGTATATGATAGATTCTTTAATAAAATAAACAATACACGATAAAACTAAATATTTAATATAAAATACACTAATACAATTAAAAGTGATAAAATTATGGAGTTTAAAGCGATAAAATAATACCGTAGCCTCCAAAGGCCACAGACTCCTTTTATCAACAGTGGAATTTTACAGTGATGGTACATCCTTAAATATCAGAGCAGGATCACGGCTCCGGTCATATTCCTGAAGGAGCGCAGGATTTATCTTACATAGTGCGCAGAACCGGAAATATCCCGGGAGTGGGTCGGGTGAAATTGTTCTTGCCGTCCAGGGATCACAGCGTCGAATACGTGATGAATATAGACTCGCCCCAACATCTCTGTTAATGGTTTGTGTTTCCGAAGAACAAATTAGTAAGCTCTTGAGCCATTTCAGATGCTATTAGCTACGCGAATGATACGCAATAATTGCACCTCCTGGAGAAATTTGATTTTACTCCAGAATTGCTCAGCCACAGCAGATTTTCAATTATCAGCTGACTCTAGTGCTTTTATATGCTCAAAGTGTTATGGGAAATCTGAGTCAGCCTTGTTAGAGGATGGTAAATGTCATCGAGGATGGTTATAAAGGTCAAAAATATTTATATCATCCGTTTATATCGTTTAAATTTTTCCGTCTAAAGAATCAAGGAATACTTAGAAAAAGAAAATACCCACGATTAATGATATCCTCCATTAATCTTTCAGGTTAGAATCTAGATGGTAGAAAAAAAATAAGATAAAAATTAACATTTTTATAAAGGTTACAAATATTGTGCCATACGTTTTCTTAGTTTCCACAGATGTTTCATGAGGTGGCTTGGATATCTCATGAAAACACGTATCTCCTGGACACTGCGTGTGTGGGCGTTATTTATATAAAAAAGCTATGACTCAAGAGTATTATTGAATATTTGTAATTGTTATAAATTATTAATTTTTATCTTTAATATTGTAATTTACAGCCTTTATCATTTTCAATGTTTTTAATAAAATTCTTGTAAATTCTTAAGATAGCTTGCAAATGCTTTTAGCGTTGGAAATCTTGAATATACTCAAAGGTTGCGTGGCGATTTTAGTGCTCCTGAAGAAGGCTAGTGATCGACTAATTGCTTCTGCAACGGAGAAAAAAGCTGCAATTAGATTCTAACTCAAGATTAAACTACCGTATATGAGTATTAGAGTTTAATTATCGGAGAATGGAAGAAGTTTTTGCGATGATTATACGAGTCCATTCAAAACAAATGGATTTTGTCCGCTTATGGCTATTTAATTGCGAATTACCTGCACAGGAAATTAGAAAGAATTGATGGCACGTGTCCTATATCGGTCACACTTAATTTCTGCAAAATATTTGGGGCATAGCGGTGTTTTTTTTTTTAAGTAATTTAAAATCTTACTACTATAGATGTGTAAAATTACCAAAAGTTTATCCCGTTGACTTTATTCACCAAAACCAGCGCTTTATGGGGTATTTTTATTTCTAATTCTGTCTTGAGTCAAGATGGCTGCCCATAGCATATGAGCACCGCTCACCCATTTAGAAATATTATATTTCTAAATGGGTGGACGTACACGCGCTTTGAGCGACTATGAAATGCGGTAATGTTCTTGTATTCTCTGTATCTATCTTGTGAACTCCTTTGACCTTATGTGGTCTTATCGGAGCATAAACTGAAAATAAATTTTTATTTAAAGTTGATAACTTGAAACCAAGTTGAAAGAGTTTCCGTTTCCTGCCTTGTTGAAAGATTTGTAAAGTAAGTTCCACTATTACTAGTTTAGAACTAGTTGCAGGGAATCAGTGAATCTTAACACGCAAAGGACCTGATTAAAGTGGGAGTTGGAGGGTAAGAGCACGAAAGTAGGTCATAAGAATTCGAATGAGTACATGATGATATCAAAATGATGAGTAGACGTGACCGGATCAATGAATATTTTTAAAAGCTGAAGAAATCAAACCTATAAGATACTGACAGGTAAGATAACAGAGATCGACTATATGTATCCTGCATAGGAAGCGAATAAGTATTTGAACTAGCCCCCCCCCCATTATTTTTCTTATTCAGAGCCGAAGTTAACTATTTGAAATCGGCTTTTAGATAACTAGAAACAGTCTTCGAAGTTATTCTTCAACGTTTAAAGACGCTGAACATGTTTCGTTCTTTAAAATTTCTTCAGCAACGCGGAGTGTGGTTTTCATTTTGCTTTCATACTTCAAGAATTACTTCATAACTTTAAACTGGCCGTTTAAGTTGTTCACTTTAGCAAAAAGAGTAAAACTGTTACGAGAGAAGACAAATGCACCTCACTTTCTTCAAGAGTTTTCCATTTATAAAATATTATGCTAATAATCGGGCATGTGGCTTTAGCACAGACGAAACATAAGGATAGCCCACAGCTGTATATGTCCAACTGGAACATGCACACACGTTGCTATTTATACCCGCTACGAGGAAATATCGACCGGACTTTTTTCCTCTAGCGGATGATTAAACTTTTTCTCTTTTATTCCGAACAAAGTTTACTTTTCTTAAGAAATTTCAAGCAGAACTGCGATAGTTTCCTTTATTTTCACTTCAAGCATTAATTTTTGAGCGAGTAATCAATAGTTGAGGTGCAGGAACCTCGGACTGCGGTGAGAACAATGTCAAAGGTTCATAAAGGCGAGGTAAATGGCTTTCCATTGCAGTTTTCAGAAACGAAATAATTCACCATTGAAAATTTTAGTTGCATATTCGAATCCTGGACTGATTTTCATTCGCTGGAGCAAGTCTACACGTTTCTATGTAATATTTTCTCCTCTCGGTATTCGATAGCTTATCTGGGAAAAATGAGGACAGATGACGAATAGATGGCGAACCATCACAGGGAGGTTTAACTGGAGCATATTATTTAGGTCGTCTCGTTCGTAATGGTGCGGTTACGTTAGCAGCAGGTACAAGCCATTTAGCGAGTGTGTTTTATAGGGTAATAGTCTAAATGATCTATTTTGAACAGAGATTTGTAGTCTGGCTTATAACGCACTAAGATATGGCTGAAACAGTCCGCCAGGTGCTGGTGGTATGTTGAGGTCATAAAATGAATCGCTGAACACTGCAATTAGGGACTCCTATTGCTCGCGTTGAACTCGACCGAATATCACCCGAATAACGCTGGGAATCGCAGAAAGCACGCGTTATGTCAGGATGTGCCAATTTTCTGCCACATCTTTGAATTTAAAATGCATATCTGTCGCGGCGAAATATGCTTACTCATCCCTCCAGGTTATAGGAAATATTGGAAAGTATGAATTAGATTGCGTTGCCAAATTTACTGTTTTGATCATGGAAATGTTTTCATTGCAATTCGAGTTTACTGCTGACATTAAGATTTCATGTAAATTGCCCGATAAAGATCAAGTTAGAAGACTGACCACTTCCAATAAGTTACTGGTTACTGTATGTCCGTGTGAGTGATATTATTAGATATAAAAATGGAGGAGAGACAGAAAGATTATTATTCAGTTTTCCCTTTAAAAAAAGTGAAACGTTTTTGCACTAATTTTTAACTCTTTCTCTAAGGCGGTCCGTATATTTTCAAGCAAGTTAGTCAAGTATGCTAGATAATTAAATTAGTTTTGTAATTTGAACAAAGTAGGATCCGTAGATGCACCGATATTAGCTCTGTTCTCTACAAGTCCATTCAGGTCTTCGTCTCGGGCTCAGTTATGAAGATTTTTCTGGAATTATTTTTTCATTCTACAAACATATAAACCAATCTTAAAAATGTACACAATTTATAGACGCACAGTGACGTTTTGTATCATGAGTTTCTTGATGGAACTGAAAAAAGATTCGAAACAAAACATGCCAAACAAGAAAGCGCGTTACAAATCGTGTCTCAAAATGGCGTTACTTGTACTACTATTTTAAGACACGGTATTCGGGATCGACTGCCCGATAACTAGAGTAAACGAACTATTTATTAGTTTTCTTCAAAGTTCTCTCCTTCTCCACAATGATATGCTTTTTGTCAGTTTCTGAAGGTCATTGAAACAACTTCGTAGAACACTTTTAGAACACTTTCTACGAAGTGTTTAAACAACCTTCGTTATGCAGATGATACTGTGCTAATTTGCAATTCTAAAGATTATCTTAAAGAAACGCTGAGGAGAGTATGTGAAGCAAGAAAGAAAAAAAGATTTTCTGAATGTGCGTAAAACTAAAATTATGGTGATTGGTGATAATCTCGGTTTCAGTAAATTGGGCAAGATATCGAAGAAGTTTATAAATTTGATTACTTAGGGTCAAGAATAAATAAAAATAGTGACTGCTCAACTTTAGATGACAGGCAATTGCTAAAACGTTGGTCACTGGTCTGATAAAATTATGGAGAGATCATGATCTGCCCTTAAAGATGATTCGTTAATTTTTCCAATTGCCACTTATGGATGAGAAGGATGGAATCTGAAAAGAGTTGACAGGAAGAGAATTGAGGCGTTTGAAATGTGGTGTTACAGAATACTGCGTATTTCTTACTTGGATCGAAAAACAAATGAGTGAGTATTGAATAAAATTGGAAGGCCTAAAATTCTTCTTCTTAGCATCAACAAAAGAAAACTCCAAGTTTTTTGGTCATTTAGTAAGAAGGGAAATCTTTCTGTTGAAGAATATAATGGAAGGAAAAACCGAGGGGAAGAGATGCAGAGGAAGACCCGCAACTAGGTGGAAGGATGGGATCAGTGAACTTCTGGGCATGACACTTGGCGATGCTGCTCGTATAGCACACGATCGATGCAGTTGAAGGAATTTGTTGGTGGCCACAACAGCTCCTCAGGGAAATATGTGACTGGAAGAAGACGGGTATCACAACAAATTTATGTGAATTAATGGTTTGTTTCTATTTCACTGTATGTTTTGTCATTTCTTTCATTGGTGTTGAGGTTTTTTATCAATTTTAATAAGAAAAATTTCAAAATAAACTTTTTATTTAATCTTTCTATGTAACCAGAAATTCCAGTCCGTGTTGGCTCAAACTATATTATATTAGGCCACCCAAATATCTAAATTCATATGCCACCGTGCTGTGTGTATTATGTCTGTTAATTGCGTGTGTTCTATGGTCGATTTGGCTGGACGAAAAACCCCAGTTTCTGGGGAAAAAACCTTGCCATCTACGCCTGAGACCGACTAATGCAGTCACGGAGTGAAAAAGCTCATTGAAGTTCCTCGCGCCATCGACAGGATTCGAACCCGGGCCTTTTTTTTACCCGGTGTGGGGAGGACGGTGACGATAACACTGTGCTACCGCTTAGACTCCGTGTTGGCTCAGTCTCCTTTACTTCGGTTTATCGAGACTGCACTATTTCAAATATATCTGAGTAAATTCCAGTTACGCTCAACAAACAATTTCGCCTTTGAAAATAAATTATAAATAAATAAACAATTATAACTTTCAACATATTGCTTGCTCAACCCTTGCTCTTAGATTGCCGTTATCAGGCAAATCTCTCTCCTCCATCTTCTCTCCTCAACCTCTCTCTTCTTTTCTGTCTCTCTCCCCCTTTTTTTTCCCGTCTTTTCTCTCTCTCTCAAATTTAATCTCTCACTTCATTCAATGACGCATTTAATCTCAAAACGGTGTTAATTCCATTTCCTTTTATCTGCACTCATATCCGAAGTGGCACAATCGTGGGTCTGTGGACTTTACATTCTTTTAATTGTCCATCCTACATTCCTTTGTCATCTGTACATGTCTTCCGACAGTTCGGCAATTCTAATGATAATATCTTAATACTAGGCGTTCTTATCAAGATGTTGTTAAATCGAATCTCTCCTAATTGCTGGATTACCGAGTTAAATTCGTCCCCTAGAACCGTTACTCCGCCTACACTTCACCACGGGTTCAAACTGTGGGGAACGAGAGCATTCTACGTTTCAAATTAAAATCTAAGTTAATACTCGAACCCTTTCAGTACCTTCACCAATCCAACTCTAATTGGTATTCTCTCTCTATTGTCAGCTGCTCTTTGTTTCTCTGTAGTGGCTCGATAGCAGTGGCACGACACATTACGTTTTCCATTGTTCCGTCGATGATAACAGAAGCGTGTCACGTTGGATTTTGTAGCTGCTTTAACATCATTTCTGGGCCGAGCTTATTGCACGAGAATGAGTGCTGTGGTGGGTGGCTTGTAAAGGTTTGCAGTTAATTTCGTAAGTAGGCCATCTCAATTACTGCCTGTGGTTTATGGTCACCGTTGTGGGAGGTTTATTGTCTTTTGTGGACGGAGTATCATCGGAAAGAAGATTCTCGTGTGATGTATAGATACCATAAAGACTCAACAGGTTCTCTGAGACAAAAAATAATGTAAACACTGCTTAATCGGCTGAAGGCGAATAAATGCGATAAAAGTTCTGATGAAGGCCATCCTTGCTGTCCTAGATGTCTTTTAAGCGCTGTTCTTCCTTCCTTTTTACGTCAATCCAGTTACCTTAGAAAGTAAATATGTAAAAAATAAATTAATAAAAATGAAAAGTAAAGAAAAAAAATATACGTTTGCTGCAACAGAAACAGAAGTACATCCAAAAACAAGAGCTTTCTTGGGGGAAGGAACGATGTTATCCTGGCTTGAGACCGAATAACTCAACCACGGAGTGAAACAAGTCCATTGAAGTTCCTCGCTTCGTTGAGGAGATTCGAAACCGGGCCTTTTCCACCGGCCCCGAGTGCCAAGCGATTTATAGTGCGATTTTCTAGTGTTTCTCTACGGCGAGTACTAGCTTATTTCATAAACTCTCCTCCGCTCGCAACGTTACTGCCTCCCTCGCCCGCAACGTCACTGCTTTCTCATTTTTCTGATCGCTTGGTCACTGGTTGGCACCGCTCCTGCCTCCACGTGGTGGGGCCGGTAACCTGGGGAAAGTAAACCCTCAGGGCTAAAAGGAGCAACAATGGATTGCGACGAATGTCCACCGCTAGGGCCAACTCTCAATTTTCTTGACACCCGTAGAAGGGAACATGATCTCAGTCTCCCGAAAAGAATGAAAACAGATTCTAGCAAATCAGAACCACCATTTTTTCTGATAATGCATTATCATTATCGACTCGCATCAGCTTCTGTGGCCATTATGCACCTTCGAAGGTTTTTGTATTTTACTGTGATCCATGCCGGAGGCGGGATTCGAACCCGCGACCTTTGGGTCAGCGTTTTCCAAATTTTTTCCAGGGAATTCCAAATCCTTTAAGATGTTTCAAATGCCAAAAATTCGTCCATTCTCGACGCATGCAGAGGTTAAATTACATGTCGTAATTGTGGGTCGAAAAACCATTCTGAAGCAGATTGTACTGCAAAACCTCCAGTGTCCAAATTGTAAGAAGGATCACCCAGCTTATTCAAAATCATGTGATCTGCTAGATTAATTAAATGAAAAAAAGAAACAGAAGTATAAGATTGAAAACAAAGTATCATGTCAGGAATCAAGAAGGCAAGTCAAGGTAGCTATGCCAAAACGCAGCTATGCTACTTCTACCCAAAGCTGTCAAGCTGTTGCGACCAAAACAGAGGTGTCAATCACGCCTAACACATCCATTGCAGAATGGGCACGGTCTCTGTACTATTGACAAATCAGACTGCTAACAAACCCGTTTCAATCGACAAAATAAAAAACAATACCCCACTCTCAGTTCCATCTAAAATTACAAAGGAAATCACAAAGGCAACGCGCCACTGAATTGCCATAACCAAATTCAAGGGATATGGAAAGTGAAGGTGTAAATGCACAAGAAGTAACAGTCCTTGACCTTCATGCAGAAGATGACATGGAGACTGGATGTTCACTTACTGGAACTGATGCTTAGAAGAGTACAGAATACGGACGCCCTTTTTCCCCCTAGAAATATTAAGACTAAATATGATCGTCAACAAACTGCGCCCACTTACAAGAAACAGACACTCATCTTCCTTCTCTAAAACCAAATAATGCAGCACATGGTACAATGGAATTGCACAGGTTTACGCAATAATACTGCGTAGATATCATCAGTAATACTGATGATATCTACGATTTGATCTCTCGATATAACCCTGTAGTCATTTGCTTGCAAGAGTCTTTTACTTAAACCCACAGGTAACTTATTCGATTAAAAATTATACAGCGTACAGAAAAGATAAATTCTTCAAGCCATGCACACAGAGGCGTTGCAATTCTAGTGGATTGTAAAATTCCAGCAAGAAACATTCTGCTTCAGACCGACTTAGAAGCTATTGCAGTACATGTAGCAATGGAACAAACAATAACTCTAGTCTCATTATACCTTCCACCTAACAATATCTACACGTTCAAAAAATTAGAAGATCTTATAAAACAAATACCATCTCATTTTTATCTTCTTGGTGACATCAATGTACATCATCATCCACTATGGGGATCTGCTCACGTGGATAATAGAGGTCACTTGATAGAAAAGCTCATAGACCAACTGAACCTAACATTGCTGAACACTGGTCATAACACCTACACCCATCTCTCCACGGTATCTATGTCAGCAATTAACTTATCTATTTGTTCCCCTCAGTTACTTCCTATTATAGATTGAACAGTTTTAAACGATCTGTACAACAGTGATCATTTCTCAATTATATGCAGAATTCAAACAATGCAGACACCTTGCTCTGATCATCGGGTATTATGGAAATTCTCCAAAGAAGATTGGGAAAAGTTTTCTGTCTCCATCTCGTTTGATAGCCAATTAATACGATTAGGGTCCATCGATGATATCACTGAGCACATTACTAAACAAATACTAGCAGTAGCTTCTGAAGCAATACCAAAATCTTCTGCTTTTAAACACAGAAACCTTAAACAGTGGTGGAATGACGTTTGTACCATAGCAAAAGGGAAAAAAAGTAAAGCCTGGAATCTGTTCCGTAAGTTTCCAACCACCGACAACCTAATTCAGTTTAAAAGGCTTAAGGCAAAAGCACGACAAATTAGAAGACAAGCCAAAAAAGAATCAAGGATACAGTTTGCCTCCTCTATCACAAAAGACACTAGCAGTAAAATTATTTGGAAAAAAATTCGACAACTAAATGGCAAATATTTACCGGTTTCTGCTCCAATTTTAACCAAGAACGGACAAGACATATCTTCACCACAAGAAATAGCTAACGCGCTTGCAGAGACTTTCTCTGAAACCTCCGCCACTATAGCTTATGATGCTTCCTTTCTACAAATCAAAGCCATAGCAGAAAAATATAAGATAAATTTCCAAACTGCCCAGTTTCTAGCCTACAATCAACCTTTTCGTCTCTTTGAACTCCAAACAGCATTAAACAAATCACCTAATAGCGCTGCTGGAATCTTTTATGTTATGCTAAAACATCTAAACAATATAGCTTTGAATTTGCTAATAACATTCTTTAATCGGATCGTTCTTGAAGGTACATATCCCTCTACCTGGTATCACTCCGTTATTTTAGCCTTTCCCAAACCAGGAAAGGATCAATCACTCACACAAAATTTCCGACCAATCTCCCTCACCAGTTGTCTAGGTAAAACCCTAAAAAGGATGATACAAAGACGACTCACCTGGGTTCTTGAAACTCAAAAGCTGCTAAACAACAATTACTTTGGATTCCGGCGCCTCCTTAGCCAGGTGGGCATGAGCAGCAGTGCGTAGCACACATTCTTGATTAGACGGGTGTTCGAGCCCGTGACCACCAAATACGGAGGATGCGGAAAGGTCAGAGAATGACCACCGCACATCCCGGAGCAATATGGCCTTAGTTACTAATGCTCCTAAAAACCAAATAACAAACAACAACAAACTTTGGATCTCAATGTGAAAGCAGAGACTAACATCCGTAATGCTTATGTGAAAAAGAACTTCTTGTAATGGTGTTTGGATATTGAAAACGCTTTTGACCAAACCTGGAGGTATGACATATTGCGAGAACTTTATTCCCTAGGATTGCGAGAACATTTACCGAAATTTATTCAAAACTTTCTCCAAAACACAACTTTTCAGGTCCGTTATAAAATAGTACTTTCTCGTATTTATGACCAGGAAAAAGGTGTCCCACAGGGGTCAATACTTAGTGCTACTGTTTTTTCACTTAGGTTGTACACTATAACCCACAACATTCCCAATACTGTAGAATTATATACGTACGCCGATGATCTAACTATATCTTGCAGTTCAAAAAATATTCATACTATTGAAAGACAGCTGCAACGCTCCATAAATAAGCTAGAAATATGGACACAGCAGAATGGATATGGTATGTCAGAACAAAAAAACAGTTGCAATTCACTTCTACAAAAAACGCAAGCTGCATCCAGAACCGGAACTTCGGCTAAAGAACCACGTGATACCTCTCATCAGTAATCTTCGTTTCCTAGGTTTAATGTTGGACACCAAATTTAACTTTGTTTCTCACATAACATACTTCCGAACTGTTTGTTTAAAGAAACTAAATATTCTTCGGTCCATTTCTGCCATGAAATGGGGTGCCGATAGATACTCTCTTCTACATCTGTACAGTTCTCTTATCAGGTCTCACTTAGATTATGGAGCTGTTGTCTGACTCGGCTAGGAAAAGTGCACTAATCAGACCGAACACTACCCAACACAGTGCCCTTCGTGCTGGGCTAGGAGCCTTTAGAACATCCCCTGTCCAGAGCCTGTATGTAGAGGCGCACGAACCTCCACTTCACCTTAGAAGGAAAATGCTGCTCCTTAATTATGCAGCTAAAATTCAAAGCCTTCCAGCCCATCCTGTTCGACCATTGCTCCTTAACCCTGAATGGACCACGTTCTACAACAGCAAAGCTACTGCAAATAGACCCACTGGTATTCGATTAAAAGAAATGATACACGCCTGGGACATAAGTTTTGACAATATGCTTCAAGAGAATGACGTACCTGATCCACCCTGGTCTGTAACTCTCCCTCACTGTGATACCTATTTTTAGCAATGGGGAAAGAAATCCCTGGCAGATGAGAGTATTAAACAACTACATAAAGGCCATGTCCTCGGCTATTTTTTCCTCTTTTACACTTTCTATATCACTACCAGTTGAATATAGCAGTTACACTGCAGAATTATTAATTAATTAGCCCTAGAAAATATAAACACTTTCCACAATACTAGCAGTATAATATACACAGATTCCATGAGTGCAATGTCTGCATTAGACAATAAACTTTCAATATCTCATCCCATCATAAAACAATTTTTTTCCTGATTAAACCACCTACGAAGTAAGAATCATGCAGTGATATTTTGCTGGATCCCAGGGCATTCTGGTATCACAGGTAATGAGAGAGCAGATCAGGCAGCCAAACATTACAATACCATCACATTACCAAGTACCATATACAGATTATTTGAAGCGCATTAAAAAATCTATACATTTTAGTGGTCTGAAATCTGGAGGTCACAAATGAATAACAAATTGGTCGAAATCAAAGAGGAACCAGCATTATGGAAATCTACCTTCAGGGAAAACAGGCAGGAAGAGGTTGTTCTAGCAAGATTACGCATAGGGCATACACATCCCACCCATGTATATGTACTCAAGAAGGATGATCCACCTCGATGTATGCATTGTAAATTACCACTTATTGTCAAGCATATACTTTTAGATTCACATTTTGGTCCCAGTTTCCCTTGTGCCCAAAAACACCAATACCTTTTTCACCTGATGTGGGGAGGACTGATTATAACTACTGTGCTACCGTGAAGGGGAAGTGCAATGATAAAGTAATGTGATGTTAGGGGAAAATTGCTATTATGTATTAAAGGGATGGTTAAATGGAATTATAATAAGCGCAGTTATCAATGCATATCATAGCTTTTGTGTTTCTCCTTACTGTTTTTTTTTTATAATCATGATATTGATGTAGGAATACCGTGTGTGATGTCTAACTTTTCTGATGATACAAATGTGGGTAGGATGGTTAATGACATTAATCAGAGCATGGTGCTTCAAGGAGATCTAGGGGAAACTAGGCAGATGGACAAAAAATGGCAGGTGAGGTGAACTTTGATAAATACAAGGGTCTTGGTAATGCGATGCCCAACTTGTGTTTTGTTGTCTCAAGTGGCATTCAAACAGGGATGACCTGTTCTGCAAAAATTGAGGTTGGGAAGACATTCGCTTTCAACCTCTGGGACATGATTGTATTTCTTTCTCATCACTAACATCGACTCCCAAGTTGAAACCGTGGGGTCTATATTTATTGCAGAGGCTCCTTTCCAACTCAAATGCTTCATAAGACTTAGTATTTGGATGCAATCTAAAATATATTGCCGGTGATAAAAAGAAAAAACAACAGACGTCAATTTCAGAATCCTTAGCTTGTGGTCGGAAAAGGGCATACTGTCTGGATTGTCCATGCATATTATTAGGAAACTATCAGATGAGTTCATAATCATGAGGAACATTCTCATGATTATGTTCTACTCCTCTGCTTTGCCTACATCCTGTAAGAGATACTTATTTTCTAACAGTTTTATGAAACTTATCCGTTGTCTGCTTTTCGTTTCTTTTAAAACTGTGGCATGAAGTAAAATTGATGTGCCCAGATTCGGAATTAACGTGACAGAATTCATTAAAAAATTAAATTTCCATTTAAGTTACCAAAAACATAAAATAGATGATGACCATTATGAAATTATTATTATAATAATCTTGATTAATTTTGGCGTTAAAGGAAGTGAAGGAAAATATTTAAAAGTAATGGTAAAAAATTTAAATAAAAACTCAAAATAAATATTCAAAAAAGAATATTAACAGTTTATAAATGATCTTTTTATAAACGCAATGTTTAAAAAGTGCACGCTTCTGTCGACAGATGGCAGGAATGTATTTTATAACGATTAAGTGAAGTTATCCACACAATAGCGATAGCAAATATTTTCTCACTCTCCAAGTGCCATTTTTTACATTAAATTATGTTAATACTTTATATAATAAGAATTACAGAACTTAGCATTTTATTAGGAAATAATATTTTTCTTTTGATACTACTTTCATATCTAAAACCACTTCATATTCTATTTATTTATTATTTTATAAATTCCTTAATTTACACTTGCGGATGAACTCCAGTAGTAGTCAGATCACGCGAACACAGTTAAAAAAATAAAATAAAATAAAAAACTGCACGTGAAAAGGATATAATAACTGATTCCAGCTTTTGTAAAATAAATTCAGAATTATTGAGTATTAAAGAACCGTTTTTTTTTTCACATATAAGACTTCTTTAAATGAAGGAAAAAAACACGAAAGAACGAAATGAAAATAGTCTCTCAGTTAATATTACTTAATGTTGAGGTTTTTGCTAAGTGCATATTATTTTAATTACATACATTCTTTTATTATTTCTACTAAAAATTTCATATTTTAAATGACATTTCTTTTAAAAAAATAAATAATCATGTAAAAAGCTTGGAGACCGAGTGGACTTTAGACCCATTTCCACTGACAAAACATCTGCCCTTGCAGGTAGCACATTTGGTAGAATCACCAACCTCCCCACACCGGTTGGACAATACTTAGGTTCGGATCTTGACGAGAGTGATTATTATAGGTCTTTTTCACGCCGTGTCTGAATTAGCATTGTGTTTTTCTCCCGGAAACCAGGATTTTTCGTCCAGCAAAACAGAAAATCGACCACAGAACATACGACTTTACAGACACAGTATATGTGGCTCAACATACCATCGTACTAAAAGTACTCTGACACTAATCACGTTTAGATAAACACTGGTTTCTAATGACAAAAGTAATATGATATAGTCCTATCTTTGGGCCTAATGACAGTTCGAAGATCTCAACCGACCAGGCTAGCCAGTTGGATAAAGTGCCTGCCTGGCAACCCAAAGGTTTTTGGGTTCGAATCCCGCTTCGGGCTTGGATCAGAGTAAAATGCAAAAACTTTGGGAGGTGCATTATGGCCACAGAAGCCGATGCGCCAACAACTAACAAAAAAAAGTTCGAAGATCTCTCTTGGAAGAGTTTTCGCCAATTCCTTGTAGTGCAGGTAGCAGAAATACATAACCATTCCGAATGTCTTCATTGAAATCATCAGTTGAGCTATAGAAGAGAATCGTATCGCCGTATGAGATGAAGAATTATCATGATGGAACATGGTGGGCTCATTTATATAGAACTGTTAGAATGCAACCGCTTTGTGAGCACAGTATACTGTGATAGATTCACTTAGCATTCTGCATATATTCTCCTCGACCATTTGATCTGAAAACTGGGTATCGTGACTTGTCCTGTAGAATTTTTCACTGCTGTTTGCTCCAAGAACGATGGACTAATACCGCAAAATATCTGGGGTTCGATGTGTGATGTAAGCTTGTGCTCTTACTCTGCTATGGACTCTCTAGAGATCGAATGCAATATTTTCCTTCGTTTCCTTCATATTCCTCAATTTCTTCAAGGATCGGCGATTTCTATCCATTAGACCTACCTAACCGTGTTGTCTCACCGCCCCGTTCTTCTTGACGATACACTTTAACTGTTTGAAACACCTTAACAATGTTTTTTAGGACTCATTTTGCCATTTGTGATCTCTGATATAGCCTGCATACACATTTTAAATTTATTCCTGCTTTGCATAGACCTTTTGAGAGGGATGTACAAATACTTTTGGAAAGGTAGCGTACTTGTGCGCAGGGAATAAGACTAAAGAATTTCTCTCTGGAGTAAACATGATGGATCGCAGTGACTATAAACAATACTATTCTGTGCAGTATTGTTCAATAATCTCGGTTTTCACCGTCAAACAATAAATGCCAACAAACCACAGATGAGATACGATATATCGTTTCTATAGGAATCTCTTGCATGACAGATGAGCTTCTCTTCATTCTTTTGATAAACAAAAAGATAGATAGAGAACGCAATTTTTCTAAATTCGGGAGATTAATTGTAAAATTTGACGTTGAGTTTCTTAGATTTAACAGATCCGCAGGAGGAACATTGTTAGAAATGAGAAGAGCGAACAGATCGGAATCAAAAGGCTTATCTATTCCTGATAACCCAGGATACACAATACAAACGTTTTCTAATCTATTGTCTGATAAGTGCGTTGTGTTAATTGAGTGCCAGTGATAATACCTATCACACCATTGTGTGACTGCCTCTTTTTTCCATCAGCATCAATTTTAAATTTAGTTTACACTTTGGAGTTCGACCTGGGCGCATATTTTTATCTGGAAATCCATCCATTTTTTTATTTGCCCTTTAAAATCATTCATATTATCTTGTGAAGGTGTTTAATTCAATTACAACTGCCTGAGGTACAAGGATGTGTTCTATTAAATAAAGAGTCAGTCCCTTGTTACCGATCCCTTCTAGTTTTCCATCTAGCAAACAGAAACTCCTCCGTGGGTTGGATCCATTAAGAATACAGATATATTAAGCTTCCATACTACTGTACGATGTAACTAATTTGCTTGACAACAGAAGTTATTGAGTGGGCCTAGTGAAATTTTAGAAAACTACTCGACTGTGTGTGCTTGACCCGCATGCGCAGAACAATATGTTCATAAAACCAGAGTATATAAAATAACATTATTTCTGACTTTTTCCAGGGAACAGAATTTTAGTATATACATATGTATACCTCTTTAGAAGCAACCACGTTCACGAGTCTTTCATAATACAAACGAAGAGTGCACAGACTATCTAAAGCTAACAATACTGCATTAAAACTACATTTAATATATAAATTTACTTTATTCCCTACAAATTGTATGAAAAAATAATAATCGCCGGATTTCTATTTGTCCGATTTTAACAAAATTTAGTTTGGCTCGACAAATATATTTTAAATTCTAAATACAAATTTTCATGGAAATCCATTCACTGTGGGGTCCCTCTATGACATGCGGATGGACGGACATGGTAAAGGCAACAGGCGTTTGTAATCGTGCCTAAAACGCTTCTGTACAGGAAAAGTCTTTCAGATTCTTGTAATCTGTTGGCTTTGACAACTTCTCTTGATGGTAAGTTGTAAATGTTTTCTGATGGAATTACTGGTAAGAAGGATTGTTAACGACCAGAACAAAGCAATTTTGTTTCAAAATTATTAGATCGGTTGCACAAATGGTCTGAAAAGTGGCAACTGAAGTGTAATGCTTCTAAATGTTAAGGTTTTACACCTAGGGAACATGTGGAATCTAGAGGGGCGAGCTGATTTAAAAGTCATCCAGGACGAAAACGACTGGGGGGTCACGTTCAGTGAAAATGAAATTTTCCACGCAGTGTGAACAGGAGACTGGGAAGGCACACAGTGTATATGACATATAGAACCTGCGCAAGTAGGGCAAAGGATGCTGTCATCACTTTGTATAAGACGATGGTGGAACCGCATATTAAATATTGCGTTCAGCTCTAGTGGCCACCCTTGAAGGAAGACGGAGCTTGTAGAAAGGTTTCAGAGAAGAACAATCAGATTGGTGAGAGATGTTAATCGATACCCATATGAAGATCTGTTTAAAAAGTGCTGACTGCAAAGCTCTTTGCAACTGGACATCTTGGCCGGAAGAGGATCTGATGAAGGTGTTATAAGGCTCTGAAGAGAATTGCAAATGAATTAGCGATAGTGTTTTTTTTTTTTTTTTTTTTAATTCAATCAACCATAACACGTAACCATTAAGTATTGAACACTCGTTTGTTTATTTTATTTTTGTTTGTGAAATTGAGCTTTTGGTAATACAGCCCTGCCTTTTCTGCACCTACTTTTGAAATATTTTATATACTGAAATCAAAACGAAATGTGGCTTGTTTTCATAAATCTTGAGATCATGCCTACTTTTCCGAAACTGAGGCATTGGTCCTATATAATTGAATTGTTTACTAGGGATTGTAATCGCTCATGATGGCCACACAACTTCATAACGAGCTGCCATGGCTGTTGGCAAGGATGGTGATATGACTTTGGGTAATAAATCCTCCCTCTTTACAAAAACAAAAGTAGATCATAGCGAATGGTACATTAAAAATCCCTAACTCATTCCAGACGTGCAGTCGAATTTAGATTTAGAGATCTGTCTGCCAGTTCCAACGAAAGAATATTCTAACTTTGAAGTAATTATTGAGCTGCTTAGCCCTATGTGGAACAGCGTTATTTTTCAGCAATATGAGCTTAGGGCTTGTAATACCGGGGAAAATTGTTAAGGGTTTTCATTTAATCAGTCTCTGGCGAAGGTACGCGGTTTTTCATCTAACAAACTGACTATAAATTACACTGTTTACAGACAATACGCTGATACTTCTTGACCTTAGTCGCTTTTGCGCAAAACATAACAAACACACTTGCTGGGATAGATGGTCAAAAGTCGGGAAGGTATTGCTGACAATCTGAAAATTTCTAGAAAGGAGAACATTGATATTATTCAACAAGAAGGGAATCGAAGTGTCGTCTCAATCCGATACGATGGTATTTGACTCTAACGATAAGATCACACAGCGAAACGATATCATACCAGCCGATATCATTCCGAAGCTCTCTAATGACTCATGCGGGAGTATTTCAAAAATTTGTTTCGGTTAGGTTGTTTTTATCGAAAACGCTCAGGGCAGTTAAACCATTGAAGCGCTGGCATCACTGCAGATTGCGTTTATTCTGTGGTCTCTTTGTCTATTGTCAGGATGAAACACCAGAGATTTTTTATCTAAAAGAAATATTCAACTCTCCGTCCGACCTCGCGGATAGCAAGTAATAACAATTGCCGCTCTCTAGCACCAAGTGGGGACTGCCTGAGTTCGAATCCGATCTGTGACGCTAGGAATTTTTATGGGCTTTTCACAATGAGGCTGGGGTAGTGAGTTTCATGGTTTGTTTCCTCACGGAAACTTTGGTTTTTTGTCCAATAAACAGTAACTGACCGAAGAATTTACTCATCACTCAATTTCACGCTACTCTGACGTCTATAGCATTAGTTGCTTTGAGCTTGACACGCGCCACCACCAACACCAACCCTCGTCTGAGACTGGCGAGTCATAATTTTCTTCAGTAGTATGATTTTTGGCTGTTTTATCATACTCTTATTTTCAAGTTGCTGTGTTTCTGTGCCTCTTGTATGCATTTGTTTTGTTCATAACAGTATTGAATCTTTGGGCTGTATGGTGATTGCGGACGCCATCCTTCTACATTGTGTAGAAAAGGTACGTATTCGCAACTAGATGTATGAAATAACCTACAAATTTCTCGGGCAAGGGTTGTATGGTTGTACCTTCATGGAACTTAGGTTTCTGTTGAAAAAATCGACCTAGAAATGTACACCCTTTCGAAACAAACTGAATTTTTGTTGCAGAAGGTTGAGAACAGCGATAATCATGAAAATAGGCAGGCAAGGAATTCTAGTTGTAAGAAAATAGCAAAAAGCAGATAAAAGTATAATAAGTTGGACCTGGCATTGCGTCACAAATAGAGGATCCACGTTTTTGGTAAGCGGACTTTGTAAGAGAGTAAAGAAAACTTATTTGGGTTACAGAGAGTAAGTAGCCTGCTACATAGGTGGTTGATAACATCTCTTTCCGATAAACGATTAAGAATCGCTATCCACAGTTTGAGCTTTCGTATTTTCGCACACTGAAGCTGTTCGGAATTAAGAGAGCTACATAAAGTCAGTTTAGGGTTAATTGACTTAAAATTAATGTCCGACTGAATTATTTCATTTGATGTTGAAACCTTCTGAAAAAAAATTAATCGCTGTTAACGAAAAATTCATTGTTTTATAGAAAGGCTATAAGAGCACATTTCTGTCCTTTTGTAATATCTTAATTGCATTAATAAGTACTTCAGGGTAGTGATTAAACTTGCAACTGTTCTACATTAGATGAAACAAGTTAGTTAATGTACTAAGAGCGTTACATTTCAGCAGCATTAGTAAATAATAATAATTCATATTTATATAAAAAAGAGCAAAACGCAACGATTTTTAAGCGTGAGCCGAGAACATTGTTTCTGCTCATCTCTTACATTGTCTGTTAATACCTCCAACCAGGGCATGGCAACAAATATAATATCCAGTGCCTCAGGAAATTTTTCTGAAAGGTTCGAATAAAACACTTCAAAAATTTTTATCAAAATCCATCCACTGGGAGTCGAGTTATTACATGCGCACGGACTGACGAAGAAATAATAATTTCCGGATTTCTATTGGTACAATTTTAATTCCGTATGATACTGAAAAACGTTTTAAAATGCCTAAATATAAAATTGCATGAAAATCTATCTGCTGAGAGCTGAGTTATTCCATGCGGAAGACTATAGGGTCCAATAAGCACTTCATATCCATGAAGTGCTTATTGTCTTCACTGTGTCCATCAGCAAATATAACGACTACCTTCCAGTGGAGGAACTTTCATGAAATTTGATATTTTTTTTCTTTCAGAAAGATTTGTGGAGTCCTGAAAATCAGATGATTGGAAACAATTATTTATTTTATTTTCATACGTGTCACACAGGCCCGCCATATACAGTGCATTGTATTTGAAGCACAGAATGTTCGTTCATTGCTCTGATTTGGAGGAATTAAAGGGCCATATGGCACATTCCAGTTTAAGACTGTGCATATGGTAATTATTGCTTTTTGAAGACCTGAGTATAAAGTATTGACTGCTTATTGCTTTGTGACAAAAGTATTGATGTGTCTGTATTTTATTAAATAACAGAAATCTATGAAATACAAGTTGCATTTCAGTTTTTATTAAAATCTACGAAGAAATAAAGTACATTGCGAAAATGCCATGTTGTTGTACCAGCATTGAAGTAAAAACAATGAACTGTTTTACAGAAAATGGAAAATTAAAATAATAATAAAAAAACCTCGCTATAAATGTAGAAAGAGAAAATTACCTGAAACGTCATAATCTAACTTGTTAAATGTTTCAGTTGCAGCATTTCTATAAAAAACTCATGTTTCATGCATTTCATGATGACAAATGGGACTTGATACTATAAAATTAGTGTAAAAATTCGTTCTCCCGTAATTCGATAAGCTGCTTGATGTGGGCCACTTTTTTTCCCTTTGAACGTGAAAAAAAATCCTCATAAATATTAAAGATAATTCCATAACCTTTTTTAGTACTAATCTACTGATCTTCATCATGAAGCAACCTCGATTGACTTTCTCAAATCGTATTTTATTCCTATAATCCACTGGGACAGAGAATAGCTGTGTTTAATTCTTGGTTGCTAAAGCAGATTAAGAAACAGGAGTCCCATGGGCAACACGAATGAATAATTAACTAAAAGGTTCTTTAGGGCTCTATATTAGACCTTAAAGTAAATAAGCCTAATTGTGCTATCACTGCCTTTTTTGATACTCTATGACTAATGCTACTAATTTAAGTAGCATTAGTCGTACATCACAAAGGAAAAGTATGAGAACATTTTTTTTTATATACATAAAAGTGTTAGAACTCTTATTTTATCGTTGTGGGTAGCTTTGTTGTTTATGGCGATCCATCATTCTGCTGGTATACTCTTGAAGTCAAAACGAAAGGCTTCTAGGCGTTTCCATTAGTTACATATTTCTGTATCCTTTCATTTGGCAGAATTTGTCTTTATCAATGGCCAGATGGTTAATTATTCGATGCCAAATAACAACCTCAAAGGGCTGGGATCCTTGTTTTTTGGGAACCATGGTAAGTACGTAAGTTGCAACAATCTGTTGCTTCCAAGGGGCAACTTCAAAGTTGATATACTGTTGGTGCTCTATAAACAAGTGTAATGGTTTCAAGTGAGCAAGCTGGGCATTTCAGGAGCCAGTATTCAAGCGGCAGAGGACCATATGGTTGCTGCATACAGAGATGTGGGATGCAGAGCGTACTGTATTTTCTGACCACTGCAGCATACTTAATCCTCTTAGTTCTGGTGGATTTCTCACGTTGCTGAGTATGCCTTTGTTTTGGTGTTGAGAAGGCAAGCCTGGAATGTCAACCATCCTCCCGTATAAATCACAGACCTTTGTGCGTTTTAACTTTTGAATTGGTGATCCATCAAAAAACCTGATATTGGTTTCATTCTGTCACTCGCTGCAGGTGAAAGGCATTTGGTCTGTTTTATGTTAGCTTATCTCTAACCCGGTTGAGGCCAAATATTATGAGTGGAATCATCTGTTTGAGGTGCTGGGAAGGGCTCTAGGCCTTCATCGAACAAGTTGAAGTCACTTTGATATCGAAAAAAATTACACGAAGTTTGGATCTATCATTGAGGGCTTCCTGGATCCTTACAAGGGGGGATCCCTGAGATTGCTATATTTAGATCTACCATGGCCATGATTAACAATAACTTGGGATGGATGGGATCTATCCAGTTATATTAAAGGAGGCGGCAAAGGAAGTAAGCAAACCCTTAGCCATAATTATGAGACATTCTTGGACCCAGGGGAGGTCTCCACGGACTGGAGATGTGCAAATGAATCCCCAATTCACAAACTGGGGTCGAAGGGTGACACGAGTAATTACAGATCAGTTAGTTTAACTTCTGTTCCAGGTAAAATAATGGAGTCACTGGTTAAAGATGCATTGCAGGATCATCCAGACAAGACTGTAGCAATAATTCAGACACAGCATGGGTTTGTTAATGGAAAGTCTTGCCTGACAAATTTGATTGGTTATTATGATATGGTTACAAAGGAACTGGATGCAAAAATTAATTTTGATATCATATATTTGGATTTCAGGAAAGCTTTTGACACTGTTGCGCATGGAAGACTATTGTACAAATTGGAGCAGAATGGTATTAAGGATAAGTTGCTACAATGGATAAAAGGATGGTTGAGTGGGAGAAGACAGAGGGTGGTAATCAATGGGTGCTGCTCTTCGTGGATTAATGTTATTAGCGGAGTCCCACAGGGTTCGGTGTTCGGTCCTCTGTTGTTTTGTATATTTATCAATGATATTGATGAAAGTATATCAGGCTTAGTATCGAAGTTTGCAGATGATACAAAGGTTGGCAGGGTTAGTAATGGCAGTGTGCTACTGCAACAGGATCTACATAATTTGGGCAGATGGGCTAAGAAGTGGCAACTGAAGTTTAACCTTGACAAATGCAAAGTACTGCATATGGGTAGAAGTAACCACAGAAAGAGGTACCAACTGTGGGGTACTACACTTAAGGTGGTAGAAAATGAAAAAGACCTGGGAGTAATTGTGCAGTCAGACATGAAGTTTTCTGAGCAATGCAGACAGGCTGCAAGAGCAGGTCTTGGGGTTTTGTCAATGATATATAGGAATTTTGCTAGCAGGGAAAAGGAGGTGATTGTCCCTCTGTATAAGGCAATGGTCAGGCCACGCCTTGAGAACTGCATGCAGGTCTGGACGCCTCATTTTAGGAAGGATGTAGATTTGCTTGAGCGTGTACAGAGAAGGGCAACAAGATTGGTGAGGGGAATGAAGGGATCCTCTTACCAAGAGAGGCTTAAGTTCTGCAAATTGCAGCAGCTGGAGACTAGGCACCTGCGAGGTGATCTGATTGAGATGTATAAGGCCTTGAATCAGTTGAGCACGCTGAATTCTGATGGGATTCTTCCATTTGTTCAGATTACGAACCTAAAGAGGTATAAATTGAAATTGAGGAAGGACAGATGTAGAATCGATGTGCGGAAATTTGCCTTTAGCCAGCGGGTGGTTAATTTCTGGAACAAACTTCCATCTGTCGTTGTGGAAGTTGATAGGTTAAATAAATTTAAGGAGGAACTGGACAAACATTTAGAGGGGATTGCTTTGCAATTTTTTTTTTTTTTTTTGGCTGATGCTGCATAAACTCATACACTTGCTTTCTTGCATCACATGCCACTAATACTAATACTGAAATAGGTAAGTCTGTTCACAGTAACGTTTATCGTCCGCTTTGTAAAACTTTGTTTAAAAAGTATTATTGATATTACTCTAAATTTGATGCTTTTTTGTCACTATTAATGCTGCCGTTGTGATCTGTAGCCTTAAGGCCTGTCTAAAATATTTAGGGATTGTTTGTTCCATGTCATCTGGATGTATGTAGGCTTTAAATTTGGCTTTAGTTTTGAAATTAAAGGGTGCAGAATACTTGGAGAAAATGGAGCGGGTACAGATTTTATTCCGCTGATCAGAGCAGTCATTTTGTTTTGAACATTACAAAATATTGATTTGTTTTCATGTGCCAAACTACCTCTGGACATTCATCTAGATAATTCCACAAAAACGCAGACTATTTCATAAGATGCTAATTATCTGATTACCTATCCTCTATAAATAAGCGTCATAAAACGGAGGCCTTCAGAGTTCACAGGATTGCTTAAAAAGATATCTTTCAAATATACACAAATTAATAACTATCAACATAAAAACAGTAAAAGACCTATTGTCTAACGTTTTAGGTGTTCAATAATAGAAGAATAAGTGGTCTACACTTATAACGGTTTATATTTATTAGAACTTTGGATATCATTAAACTAGTTCGTTAGCAACAGTTGCCTTTCATTAATACACGTCAGAGGAACAACCGGAAGTTTTTTTTACCATGACCCTTCGTCACCGAGAGTTACTGAAAGAACACCTTTTCTTTCAGTAACTCTCCAAACCTTGGGAATAATTTGGAATCCTTCGTTAAGTTCTCTGCGTGACTCCGAATGAAGACGTTAATTCTATTATCCTGTTAGTCCCACAGGGAAAGAAGTATGTGGCAAAGGATGTTGGTCAACCGCACAGAGGGAATTACTTATAATCAAATCAGCACACTCTAGTTTCGCGGTAGAATAACGGAGCGCTTCCAGATTTGGTGCCAAATAGCCTACGGTGAGTAGAAAAGGCGGCTGTTGTTTGATATGTGCCAAAAGAATCATCATTCAGCTGAAAAAAAAGTGCAAGAACTGTAAATATGGACAACTTTTCATATTTATAACTTTCTGTATTGTTTGAAGTGGAAGAGGTTTTAGGAGGAGGATGTTTTCAGTAACGCACTTCCACATTGAGAATAGTAACTGATGTCGATTAAATTCAAAGTAGTTTTCGAAAAAAAAACTAGTTTTATGTTAGTTAATCGGTTTATTTCATTTGATACCTGTAGTGTTAATAAATGTTCGTTATCCCTTCTCTGGATGAACTTGTTACTGCGAGGTGATTCCTTGAAGTTTGAATTGAAGCCGTTCAGTTCATTTCAAACTTCACGTCATTTCAATTTATGTTTACTAATATATCTTATCTGATAGAGATGAAGAAGCATATTCTTTTTCTGCTCCCAGACCTAAATTTTAGATCCGTGCATCTCAAAAGTTTCTTTAGACATAATACGAAGACGAATCAAATGCAAAGATTTCGATAGTCTAAAATTAAATTAGACGTTGCTATGAAAGAAAATTTAACGATTGGTACTGATTTGTCTGCTGAATCATTGGGCATATTCGCTTTTCTCAAGTGATTCTCAGTATCAAATAAAATATGGTTTTTATAATGACGGATACGTCTAAGCTGGTGCAGTGCAATCCAATCGACGTAAACCTTTCCGTTCGCACGTGAATTTCTGTTCAACAGAAATTCACCTGCGTATGGAAAGGTTTGTCGACAAATGTGGGCCACACCTGCGAGTGTACGAATGGAATCTTCGTTATTGTGATGAAGAACAGCTCTATCCTAATGGCAACGTATATCGTAACCGATCCACTCTGACGTTGCGAACAGAGTAGATTAGTATACAACAGTTGATATGGATAGGAAGCTGCATAGCGATAGCCGAGAGCAAAAGCGAAAACCCCAATTTTTAGATGCAGAGGAAACAATATTTGTAACGTGCTTATGCCAAGGGAGATTAGAAGTCAGAGTAATTCCCAACAGAGATATATGATCTCGCCTAGAATCAGAGTGCCACTGAAGATGAGCATAGGAGCAGAAGAATCCTTTGTGCGAGATATAAGACAGGACTGAGTTTTAGAAGGATTGAAGTCAACTAAGTTAACTTTGGCCCACTGGAGAAATACCTGGAGATCGGCATCTAAGGAATTGGTAGTGGATATTCGAAAAGTTGAAACTATTCGTGCAGGACAAGTTTTCTCAAAGTGGAAGGTGGAATGCAATACGCTATCGTCAGAAAAACCATGTATAGCATTTCTGGTCGATGGAAGAAAGTCATTAATATACCAGATGAAAAGAGTGGACGAAAGAACCGAACCTTGGGAAACTCCAGAATTAGTGGAGAAATCAGAAGACAAAGCCATCTACCATTACCACAGTGAGCCACCAGAGAGAACTGGATGACCAATTACAAAAAAAGTTGGTAAACCATAAGATGGAATCTTATTTAGAAGACCTTTATGCTAAATACGATCAAAAGTCTTTGAAATGTCAAGAACTGCTTGCATTTCACCATGGTAGGGAAAATTTGATGAATTTGAACATAACCCAGAATATCACCAGTGGATTGAAACTAACGGAATACATGGTGGCGATTATTGATCAGATGGAAAGTTTCTAGATAATTTAAAGTTTGTGGTTAATTGATTTCTCCATTTACTTTAGAAATAGTAGAAGTGCAGTGGAACGATAATTGGATTGGAGGGATTTACGCCCTTTTTTAGGAACTGGCTGGATATGAGCAAATCTCCAAGCAGAAAGGAAAACACCTTCCGAATAAGAAAGTAAAAAAGGATACACAGGACAGAAGTAAGCACAGGTTTTGAGAAGTGGAGAAATATCATCAGGACCTGGAGCTTTCTTAGCATCAAGATTGTTCACAATTCTTTTGATGGAAAGGTCACAGGAGGCATCGAATAGGGCGTACTGCGAATGGTAGGATGTGGTGCTAAGATCATTAATACATGAGTTAGAAGAAAAGTAGGATGCTAGCAGGTCACCTTTATTTTTGGCTGACGTGGCAATAAAACCATCTGGTTTTGACAGAAGGGGGAATAGAGATGGGCGAAAGGTCCGACCGATAGCGTTGGGAAGAGACCAGAATGCTCGACTACCATTTGGAGAAGATAAAGTTTTCTATTCTTAGCCTGTTCGAAAACTACTTTGGACTGATTAATAACTGCTTTACAATTGTTGCGATCTTTTATGTAGGCAGAAAATGAAGCTGGAGATTTGGATACAAGTCAATTGGTATATGCAACATTCTTATCTTGATCACCTTAGCACATTTATTAGAAAACCAAGGTTTATATAAAGAACAAGATTTTAAGGTGGAGTGCAGAATAAAGGATTTCATCCAAACAAGAATAATTTCACTGACACGATCTGAGCAGAAATTGATATCTGAAGATTTAAAAAAAAAAACCGTAATCCGACAAAGGCAAAGAAGAGAAGACATCTGGCAGATCATCCCATTTTGCTTTTGTAATGCCAAAAAAAAACACGCAAGCTTGAGTGAGAATGGCCATTAGAGAAAGGCTCAATTGGAAAGGAGACCATCACCAAGTTGTGATCTGAGGTACCTAGAGGACCAGTCAACTCGATTGAGTACTTAGAAGGGTTGTTTTTGAGAAGGGCTGCCAAACTTGTTGGCTTCGTTAATTGGATTACCTAGTATTCTGGTTGGTAAATAAACGCTATGTGCGAGGTCATTAATAATTGCAAAAGCCTCAGTATCTCGACCAACTAGGCCCGTGTGACTAGTAAACGGAAGTCAGCTGGAGTTGTGAACATTAAAATCACTAAGGAAAATTACTTCACTGTTAGGAAAGTTGGACTGGAGCAAGTTAGTTCCTAAGAGAGGAAATAAAGAGCTCCATGTGATCAGTAGAGTTGGGAGAACGATAGAGGCAACAGATCAATTTGACAGAATGTGGTAGAGAGATTTTAAGCCGAAGAAAATAGAAAAGAGGAGATTCCAAATTAATGTCTTTGCAGGGAATATCAGAGCGGAGGGGACATATGCACAAGAACCACCCTTGTTGATGTTGTAATTGGTTTTCAAGAATATATATATATTTATTTTTTGTGATCAGTACTCGGAGGAAAGTAATTCCTCCGAGTATTTTCTTCGGAAAGCTGAAGGCCAATTAGTGAAGTACTGGTAAAACAAAAGTCTAAAAATTTTTCGTGAATTAACAAACTGATTTTTTCTGATTTGTAATTTATATTCTTGAATATTACCATCATTCAGATAAATGAGTTTGCCAATTAAATACTAATCTCTATTACAAGTAAAACTGTTTCGTTTGATCCTTTAAAGATCAGTGATGAACAACAGCTAAAGATCTGCTATTTTTATTGTAAGATAATATTTATATTAACAGAAACTGCTCTTAAAAGGACAGCTACAGAATTTCAGGTCTTTGTCATGTGGCGTGAGGGTGAACTGAGTTGCCTAGCTTTTCAGTGAATGCCAATCTGATTACATAATATGTTGCCGTGATGTTTCTCCAGTGTCTAAAGAGACAGAAGCCCCCCTAACAGTATAATGGTTTCTCAGCTATTCGGAAAACGAGTGGAGATCAATTTCCATGGACCAAGGTGGGGGGGGGGGTTAATACTTTGCATGCGGCCTAATAACTATATAACAGTTAACAAACTTTTATAGAATTTTCCCTGAAGATTTGCTATGCATTGTTGCAGTTAGTCAACGTTTGTCGAAGGATAGTCTTTCTTCACTCTATAGTTAGAAAACCCGATTTTTCTCCTTTCATGTGTATGCAAAGCAGTCTAGAATACAGTAGGTTACAGGCACTGTATACTGTCAACTTAAGCCCTTAGTTTGCTCTGCTCAATTTCAAATAATCCGCCTAACTCAAAGGTTTTCCCAACGATGCATTCCTTATTGTTTAGTAAATATGATGGAAAACGAATACTGTATTCCGCTGTTGGTGTGCATCCATGTATTTGTCCAAATTAAATGCAGAATTCTGTTATCACTCGCTGGGCTGTGTCGCTATCCCTGTACGTTGTGGTCTTACATATTTAACGAGTGCTTTTCGCACTATTGCAGTAAATAAGGGAGGAAGTGATGCGAGTCGGTGTGATGCTACCTCTAATAGCATCGGGTTCTATTTTTAGCTACATTAACGCAGCGCAACCCTGCACAAGTATCGTAGCTGTTTTAGATATCGCAGCATCGCCTAAAAGATGATGTGCAGTCTTGTTATCACCATCTTGAAATGACTCTGACAAGACGAGAAATTCTTACAAAGGATAGAAATAAAAAAATCTAAAGAAGTTGCCTGTTTCTAAGACAAAGAATAGGAATGACATCGATTTCTCACTCTTAAATAAGCGTTTCTTTCATGTCTTTACTGAAATAACTAAAATATACAAAAAAAAAAAGAGCACTGCTGAGTTCCTTAGTGTTTAATTCGGAAGGAAAATTTTGCCAAGTCCACATTTCTGCCATATAATGTGATGCGACAATCTCTCCATCGTGCAGCTTCACAAGCACAGCGTCTTGCTTGTTCCCTGAGAGAATACAGGGCCATCCTCTCCAGATAAGATATACCGAACATTCATTTACTGTTGAAGGGATCCTCGCCAGCTTGTCGGCCTTACGAATAGAGTAATGTTGCTCCCGAAAATACTTTTTGTTCGTCTCACTGGAAGAACTGATGGAGTTGATGCAGCTAATCTAATACTTTGCGCAACAGAAGGGGTCAAAGTTTTGTTGTATGACAGCGCTAGTTCGGTGGAATAGAAATTTCTATTTATAGAAGTAAGTCTGAAAGAATACAGTCCATCTTTTATTTGCTTAAATAGTAAGATGTCGGGATGCCATATCGGATAAATCTCTTATTAGATTAACTCGCTTTAAATCGGAGAAATCCTGTTATTTATTTTTAAACGATAGAAGTGTTTCATCCGAAATGCTTATTCATTTCCAAGGCGTTGGAAGTTCCATAAAGTCGCACCCGAAATCCTTTGATGTCCTAGTCCTGATGTGTCATTAGATATTGCGCTACTTCTGTTGTGCTGATAATGAATTAAGTTTTAACTAAGCATCTATTTTGTAAGACCAATAAAACAAATGCTCGAAATGTCTGCACGTTTACCACCAGTGCCAATTCAACCGATCAATGTAGTTTCTAACCGGACAGTGTGGGTTCCCTGGATCACAGATTGCAAACTTATCTCGAATGATGATTTTGGGGGAGTGATTTTTCAATGGTTTGGGAAACCTATAAGGATTCCACCAAAGGATTCCACTGAGTGTCCCTTAAAGTTTTATTATGGATTTTTATATTTAATTGAACACTCCAATGTGGACTTTAAACTGTAAGTGATTATCACTTAGCAGAAACGTTAAAATAATTAATCTTTTGGTCTTTCCAGAACTATTAAAAGGGGATATTTTCGTGTTTTTTTGTGAGCATCGACACCATTATATTAACTAAAGAGTTTAAATCCTTCTGGCCAAGACAAAGAAGGGGACTTTTCGCGATTTTAAAACTCTTAATTTTCCAGTCGACGCTCGTTAGATAAGGCGCTCCTGAAAACTGCCGGCTTCGTAGTCTAGACGTGTTTGTGTGTATATTTAGCATTCGTCAATGCATTCGATGCTATACGCTGAACTGTTCACTAATGGGTGCTTATATCTGCTTCATTTTGTATAATGGTGTAAAAGGCAGGAAGGTCACAAAGCCGGTGGCATTTTGGGCACACGTGGGCGATCAGAGCGATAGGTCAACGGCTTCATTTATTACGCTCACAGGCAAAGCGCGGAGTGAATTACCCGAGGCTAGCAGTTAAAGTTAACTTTATCATAACACCAATAAATAGATTACAATAGGGGCTGCGTTGCTGCACGAGCAGTAAAAGAGCAGGCTCTCCTTGCACGTGCGCATTGCAAGTGCGGTGTCTATTTCTGTCTTTAACGATCGGCTGAAAATATTTAGATATTGCCGATAGCAGGTGGAGCAACGGCAAATACATAGTTATTTGTTACCGATAGAGGTCGCCAGTATGGAATCTCTTCCACCCCCCTTCCTACTCCCACCTCCCGTTGCATGTGGGTGGAGACTGCACAGCCCCGCATGGAAAGGTAAGATGGTGCGCAATGGCTGTAAACCACGAGGAACCAGTAATCGATAGTTTCAAAACGTACAAATGATGCAGCTGGCAGACACCAATCAGATCCAGGGAACTTTGTGAAGATAACTATTAGAATCACGTTGCTTTCAATAATCGTGGAGAAATTTATCAGAGTCAACTATTCCACTGAAATTCAACACCTTATTCTTACACGTGACAGGGAATCTTGATGTTTTTTTTTTCTTATTTTGTAAATTTAAAGTACACGAAAGCACCACCCACACGGGTTGTTTGTAGAAGATGCGAGAGAAGCACTCTCTTCTCTTGTATCTCAATTGCAGCTGCTATAACGAGTTGAGATGAAACATCTGTTGCGAACGTATTTTGGTAGGTAATGATCAAAGTGTTCCTCTAATTGAAATAGTGGAAACATCGGTAACTGTGTCTGCGGTTTCCTGAGCTGGTCGTGTTTAGCTCGAAAGAGGAAACACCAGTTAGGTTACCGGTGTGTCCATTAAGCTGCGTTTGAAGGGATGGTTTAAGTGGCTGGGAAGTGAAGGTAGCAGTCACTTGCTGCTCTATAAGATGGCAAGAAAACCGTAACTCAGTTGATTTATGTGTACGAAGTTACAGTTGCTTACTTCTTTGATGTATTTCACGTGAATTTGCTATTTGAAGTTTTAGAACTTTAAAGCTTTAATAAGTGAATGTTGGAGGTTGTAGAGATAAGACGTTTTTCATGTCGGTAAATAAAGGTAATACTTTTATTTTAAACTACGAGAATATCGAGTACGAATAGACCATATTGACCGTTGCATTTTATATCTCTAACCAAAAATTAATTATTGCGTAATTGGGACTTTGATTTAGCTGTTTCAGTCCAAATGGTATGCACGAAAATGTAGCGGTGGACATGATGAACTAAAATATTATAAGGTGCTTCTGTGAAAGCCTTGAGTTATTATCTATAGATAACTGGAGTTGTTGATGAAGATACACAGTATATAGTTTAGAAAGCTCAGTTGCACGAGAGGTTGTTAGATGGCGCCACCGAACTATATGATGGCATATAAAATGCAAACACACACTGCGATAATCCTTTACCTCTGAAGCAGAGACACAAATACCGCTCTCGGGCCCACAGCGATTTAAGGGACGTGTTTGACAGAACGGCACCCTGAAACACATGCTTTTATCTGATTTAATTTCGTTTACCTTTTTAAACTACTTATTCAAATTTATACATTTTGATCCATTTATATATTTTGATTTATAAATTAATACATTTTGATGTCAAGCCAAGTTCCTTTCACTCCTCCTAAAATTTGTGGGTGTGGAGGACACATTTGAATGGCTACAGTCTACGTATCTATAGAAGAAAAAGGTTGATTTAAAATCTTAAATGGCAGTGCCATGAATTAATTGATACGTGACTCTGCAGTTTATATGACGTTTGCCTCTTTTAAAAGGCAAACATCTACTAAGGATAATCCTGAAAAGCAAGTAGGATGCGAGAAGAAAGCATCCATTCATAATGATGCGCCGTTGGAACTCGTCGTAGAAGTTGTCAGTAACTGCCTTCTTCTGTTCAAAATGGTTGAAATTGGAGACAATTTCAATCAAAACTGTTAATTGTCAGGCGAGAATTGCGGAACGGTTTCTAGTAGGGAATTTCTAAAGCCACAATAATAAGGGCAGTGGAAGGCAACTTGCACCCAGTCTTCTCGCTTCTGACAAAGCAAACGTCATTATTTTCTAAACTCAACTAAACAAGTTTCGATTTGATGGAACCTTGCCCAGTGATGAGAAAAGATATGTATTTGGAGAGAACCAAGATGAAATTTTCCGATCAGACTCAAACAGTACATTAGCGACAAACTTGTATGTCATTCTACCCTTGACTGACGTGGTCCAACGATCTTGCCAGATGTTGATAAGTTCCGATCAGATACAGCTATTTTCCTGCTTTACGTCATTTAAAGAGTTTTCAAAATAATATCAGAAAATTCTGTTGGCAATGCTTGCTTGAGATGATAACAGACCGATCTAAATATAAGATGAAGATCGAACAGCTATGCCCCACCTATTGCTTGTAGGGCACTAGTAGAAACTGTGCTGCAGGCACGTAGCATACAAAGCAGCATTGAGCGCTGAAGAGAGTATTGCTTAAGTCGAAACTTCAGTTTTAACACCCTCAAACCAAATAGGAGAACCATAAGCGACAATTGGAAGAAATACATCTTTGTAGAAGAGCAAGAGCGTCTTCCTGACAAGACCCTAGTCAGATTTCGAAATTCTCACTATAGCCATAGTAAATGTCTTGACCTTCTCGAGAAGATTGTTGATGTGCAGGGTGAAGTCTAGTCGGTCATCTAGCACGACACAAAGATATTGCAAGTTACGGACGTAGGGTATTTGTTGCCATTAATCCTAATACTAGGAGGGCGGTCCAGGTTAAACTGGCGGTTTAATGACATCATCTTGGTTTTCGCCTGAGATATAGTAAACTTGTTTTGTGTAATTCAAGCAATTAACTACGGAAGGACTATAGACATCCTGGTTTCAAGCTGAGTTCTGGAACATCCAGAAACAATAAGAACCAAGTCGTCTGCGTAGGCAATTGGGACAGTAAATTCAAATTATCTGATAAGCCATCTATTTAAAACAAAGTTCCAAAACAAAGGTGCCAGAACAGATCAGACTAATTGTCAGATTTCTGGATGATACTTGGATAAAACTGTCTCTGAAATAACTCCGGATGACCTGATAAAGCTGCATCGAACACTTAACAGCATGCAGAGCTTCGAATGCACTTTCCCACCACAGGGATCGAACGCGCCTTCAAAATCAATGAAGATAGCTAAATGGTAATTCGAGTCCAAATTCTTAACATGTTTCTTATGTTTTAATGAAGCGTCCTCACAACATTTTCCCTTGATAAATCCGAATTGGTACTTTGAAAATGATTGCTGATCATGAAATAAATCTGTAATTTTACGATAAAGCATTCGCTCAAATAGCTTGCCTAAGTTGGGAAAAAAGGAAATAGGACGGAAATATTTTGGATGTGCAGGAGGCTTGCCCAGCTTTTTAAGTTTCACCATGACCATTTTCCACAAACTTGGGAAGACACCATTTGGCAGATATTTGTTAAATAAATTTAACAGAATATTAGGGAACAGTTCACCCCACTTCTTTATTACAACATTTTCGATCAAATCCGGTCCAGGACACTTAGATAAGCTGAGTTTTTTTTCAATGCTGCTTGCAACTCCGATAATGTAAAAAAGTCTGTTTTCAGGCTGGTAGAATATTCAGATTAATTTTGCGAACAGATGATTGAAAGTGAGTATCAGAGAAACAGCTATCGACAGGAAACAAGCCATCAAAAATGCCATTAACAGTGTCAATTCTGGTCAGTTTCCGAGTTACAACATATTATAGAGTTGTAGACTTAATTTTTAACCAATTTTTCTCTAGAGATTTTATATAGAAGATCCCATGCGTCAGAATTTCCAGTTGCGCCAACAAAAGCTTGGCACATTTAGAACCTTTTGCTTATTGATTTCTTTATTATATTCCTGTTTTGGTGCACGATAATCCCTCTTTAGTCTTGTAACAATAATCTCCGGGCAGGTGCGATGGCGTTGAAATAGACCTCTGCCACGATGCACTCTTTTTCTCAGGTTAGAGAGGTGAGTTCCACCAGGATACAGAAAATGCCCGAATTTTCTTATTTCTAGTTGATGCAGCAATAGCACGAAGAAGGACTGCCTGTACATAAAAAGCGTACTCGTTTGGATTCAGTTGAGTCAGAGAGGAAAGTCTGTTCTCGTTGAAGGCTAATCGTAAAGAAGCATAGAAGATTGGCCGTTTTATAAATTTTACAGAGTTCTACGAAGATCCTGTGGTGGTGGTGAATGAACAACATTTTAGTTTTTAGAGATGGTAGAGGAGATCGCCCTATGGTCACTATACGTGTACCAGAATAGACGAGAATACGACTTAATCAGTTTATTCTGATTTTTGCGTTGCTTTGGACTCCTGCTGAGGACCTGAAGAATTTACCAGCCGTCATCTCTCTGGCCAGAATACATTCAAGCACAAGAATTCATAATTACTGTGCTTGACCTTGATCTTTTGGCATATATTTGTAATATACGAGTATCTGTTCCAGTAACGCATATTCTGCAGTTACTAAGGTGTTTATTATTTTAAACAATTGAAATAGTTATATTTAGCAGTCAACACGACCAGAACTATGTTTGCATTTAACCCAAGAAATACAAAAGTTTAAGAAAGTCGGTTATAGTGAAATTTCATGGACACTTGGGATAAGTAATAATTATCAAATACAATTTCGAGATTTTCGATTCAGGCTTTCCCAATGAGTACAATCCCTCCTTCCCTTGCAGGTTACACAGTGGTTATACCTTTCTTTACCTTTACACACGGTGTAGAAGGTAATAAGTTCGTATCTTATCAAGACCGGAGGAATTCTATGGACTTTTTCACCCGTAGCTGAGTTAGTTGGTCTCTGACGAATGTTGCTCGCTACGAAACTAGGGTTTTTCATTAAGTGAAACAAACAAACCGATCATAGAATAAACTGAATGTATAGACACAATACAATACTAATCCTATTCAGAACACGATTGCGCTTTCCCAGCTGATACAGTCGTTACAATAGCATCCTTTAGTTCCCTTCAGGTATAGAGAACTATATCTTAAGGAAAAGGCATAGTTCTCTTCCAGTTTTCACCAGAAATGGCCGAGTTAATCGAATTACTGTGTGTGGGGGTACATTCCCCGAAAATTCCGAATTTTTCATTTGGCAAAGAGCAGATTCGATCACTGATCGATTCACCTTTGATCAATCACAGGTGAACCAACCCTGGAATACGACACGCATTTTAGAAATATAGTGACTTCTCACGGCATTAGTTGTTTCGGCAGAAATCCAGACAAACAACAACAAAAGAAAATGAGAAAACAGCAACAGATACCATCACAAATGAGAAGTCACTCATAAGATGCATTGCGAAACCTTAAAAATGATCCCACCTCAAATTAATTATGCTCTTACCAAGCAAACAAAGAAACTCCCACAAAAAAGGAATCTACTGTTTCATATAGCGAGCCGTGTTTGTTGCCTAAAGAGAATATTGATTTCTAAGGATCGCAGAAACCAATGAAAGAAGCACTGAAAAAGAGTAAGAGCGCAAAAATTGCCTAGCGGGTTCAGTTATATGGAACTCTTGCAGATCTCTAAGAATGACAGTTAATTGTGCCTTTTTGTGGTGGCATTGGTACGCGTAACACCAGAAAAAAAAAACAGTAAACTTTTAAATTAATTATTAATAGTATTAATTTCTTTTATAATGGAATTAATCATTTCGCTCTTGTTATAAATTACGTTACATAGTTGTATAGATGGCTTTTTCAAATATTAAACCAGTAGTATGTAGGAGGCTTGTATTGCACTCCCTAGTGTTATATAGACCGTCTCTGTCGCATGAACAGTGCGTTACATTCGAAGCGTAACCAGAACCTTCCTGGACGGAGAATAATGCATTTCCATTATTCTGCCAAATAGGTCCCAAATCCCTCGTTGAAGATAGCAGTCGATAACGTGTACGCAGCCTAATCTCCAACAGCGGCATTGATTCTTCATAGAATATTGAGGTCAAGTGATTGGTAGACATAGAGCAGGTTAGGAGTGTCCTCCTCATGTTTCCAGAGCTATTTATTGCCGGACGAGTCTATTAATACGGATGGGAGGGGAGTTGGGATCCTACAAAGTGCTTCTCTCCTCCAGATGTAGCCCCATTATCAGGAGAACGTAACTGTGCAAGTCAAAAATATTTACCTTTATCCTATCTGCCAGATGGGTGAGGAAACTAGTCCTTCAGCCATTTTAAAACTATTTCCACCGATCATCGGAACGTCTGAAAGAAGGTATTTGGAGCCTCAGCATCTCAACCATCTAGATCTGTGTGACTATAAAACGGAAGCCATCTTTAGTTCAGAACATTAGTCACCAAGGAAAATTACTTCACTGTTAGGAAAGCTGTACTGTAGAAAGTCAAGTTTCACTGGCTTACTGTACATGAATTTTGGTTGCATATAAACGCAATCGATGGGTGTAGAAAAGTGATGATGACTCACTATTGTGCGATCATTGAGGAATGGTAGTAGATTATAGGTTCCTTAAAAATCCTCCGGTAGTAGAGAAGGCTAGACATGCGTCCACCGTTTTACGTAATCTCCGTTAGCTTACGATAATTGTACCACATTTTGATATGCAAACAAAATTTGTATCTATTCTTTCATCTTGTGCAACATCTAAGAATCATGTCAGCTTGCTGTCATGAATGTTGAGCATTGTTTTACCTTACAGAACACTTAAAAATAATTCATTTTTGAAAGTAGTGTGGCAAATAAAAAAAAAATGAAAACATGAGAACGAAAAAATAAATTACAATGTTTATTATTGTATAGTGGTTTTGCCATTTTTCAGTTGTTTGGAGAGGTCTGTGTTCGTTTCCCGTCGACAACTAGAGAAATTTTTGACGTTCTCTTTATTTTGTGTTGTAGGAGTTAGCCAGCACGACTTACAAAGCGGCCCTCGAACACACACTTGTACACATATAATACACAACAGCGCAGTATGGTCCAAGTCGCTGAGGCGTTTAAACCAAACAACAACTACTTTGATATCACCACAGTTTTCTGTGTACCTGAGCAGCATTTCTATGAACGATGCCTTTTATATAGTTTAACACGGATCATAAAGATTTGATTATTTCGGGTATCAAAAAGAAATCCTGTGGATTTTATGGTTAAGCTAATGCTTTTCACCGTTTAGGAAATTTTCATTTCATTTTGGAAAAAAGTTCTATAAGGTATCTAAACTTAAGCTGAGTCACCCAGAATAATCAATTTCAACACATCTCTCTCCAAAATGAAAATAGTAACACCATAAAATGCCATTATTATTAATATATAACTTCATGCAGAAGAATTCAATAAACGTTGGACATCAAGGCTTAGTTCTTTACATCACATCTTGCAATTGTAAATATGGTTACATCCATAATCATCAGCGAAGTAGACCTTACTAATTAGGTAATTGTCCCATAATTCTTTTCCGTCATTCGCCGGCTTTTTGCATATATCTTGATAGGGCCGGTAATTTGCAGGCGTAAGCGGAGAGCAAATGTGTGCCCCAATACGTAAACTTTCCATTTAAGTGAATAAACGAAGTTTGCATACACAGAAAAAAATCAACAGACCTCTTCCAGCTTCTCCACGATAACATAACGGCGAGAACATTTGAGAGAACATTGTAAGCTCCAATAATGACTAAGGTGTAGTTTACAATTCACCAGTTGAAGTGAAGGGAGAAAAGAGAAAGGTCTGACTACGGTTATTTGAGTTCAATCACCTTGCTTGCACATCATTTCCATCTCAACCAACAACAACAAACTCGCTAAAGTAACTCTACAGCTCTAAGGGTTCACTGAATTCTATGGCAAACTTCCATGTTTGGGGTTTTCATAAAACCTAATCCCGCTGTCCTTTCTCATATGATGTTAGTGGCTGGCTGAACTGAATTTTGGACGCCACTTGAATAATTCTTCCTTGCTGTGGCATTTTCATCTGTTGCAAAAGTTTACTCAAACCTTTCTTTGGGCTTCGCAGCAAGATTTTCCAAGCTTCTTCAATCCATCTCTGGCGCTCGTAGTGACTGGCGGCCTGCACGATCTTTCCTTTGGTTTAAAACACCTCGGGTTCTCTCGAAATGATCCACTAACCTCAATAATGTTTAGTTTGCTGACTCATCACGCATTCCAATGTGTTTTCGGTATCTTCTATGAGCAGAAATATTTGAATTCCGCTTCTGTAATTATTTCTTAACAATAAACACTCTTTTTCTCCATGATATACACCACCATTTTATTGACGTCAGCTGGAGAGTATTTAGTTTTGCCAACCAAATCTCCCAACTCATTCTCTACAGAATGATGTTGCTAGTAGGAAAATTTTGGAAGCACGGAATACTGCAAAGAAAAGAAATACCTAATTAAATAAAAACACACCCTGTATTTTACATGAGCTAAAATATTCCCAGATACTTAAGACATTACGCGTAGTATGAGTTTCTCATTTGCCATAATTTTTAGATGTATTCCTTTAATCAACGTAAAAGTTGACTTAGCAAGAGATACTCCAAAATTGTTCCTGTAGCATCATCTCCCAATAAAATCAATAACATTTTTACTGTTAAACTTAATCTCCAATCAAGTATTGCTCTTCACCAAGACCAACGAGTCATTCGCATATGCGATAAACAGAGCAAACAGAATATAACAGCGATCTAGGAATTCATATATAACAATGTTCAAGATTACGGGGTCCAAAATTGAGCCCTGTGGACATCTATTATAACTTTTTTCCTAATTCTTTCAAAATTAGTCAGAATGGCTACCTTACTAAGAAGGAAATAATCGATTAATATGGAAAATATCTGTAAAAAAAAGTAGATAAAAATTGACAAATGCGCGTCCTTTCTCACGTAGCTAACTAACCAGTTGACAATTGAATTTCTTCAAACTGTCAGCCTCTGCTATCTGCAGCGACAGCTTATTTCAGTGTGTAACAACTCGGTGACTAAAAAAAAAAATTTCCATAATCTAGTCTAAAACTTTTCCCCTGTAATTTTAATTTATGGCCCCTTGTCTGAAATCCTTTATAGCAGTGAACATTTCATCTTCATTCATTTTACTAATCCATCTCAGAGTCTTATAAACCTCAATGAAGACCCCTCTAAGGTGCCTGGTTGTCAAGCTCTGTAGCTCGCATATAATAGAAGGGTTTCTTCGTATGATCGCCTTTTGCTGATTCACCATACGAGTTTCCCGTGTCCTCGTGTGTAGTACAGTGGTAGAATCGTCGTCCTCCTCATACCGGATGGAAAAGACCTGAGTTTGATTCCCGTCAATAACGATAAGGGCCTTTTATGGGCCCTTCTCACAACGTGACGGAATCGGTCCGTCTCTGGTGAGGGTCACATGATTTTTTTCTCCCAGAAACTGTTTTTTTGTTCAGCAAATCGACCACAGAACATCACAATTTACATATATATTATATCGATGCAGTATGGCATGCGCCGCAAAAACCTCACAAAAACCAACATTTCCGTTTTTACATCCTTTCAAAAAGCTTAACCTCTTTTTTAGATGAGTCTCATGTTTGGACAGAGTATACCAAATGCGATCTTAGAATTGCTTTATACAATGGGATTATGACCTCTCATTGCGAGTTGATTTTCTCTTCAGAAAGTTAACTGACCCGCGTTTTATTTAAATTCTAAAATTCTTTTTATCAGTAATTAATAAGCTGCTCTACTCAGAACTCACTTTTCATTAGAGGGTTTAAGTTTTTTAATTGCCATTGCACATTAAATAAAAGAAATAATTATAAAAATAAAACAAAGATATTTAGTTATGTACTTATTAAAACGAATAGATTAAAAAATAAGTAACGTGTCGTGTGAGGACCCTTAAAGATTCTTGGTATCACTTTACAGTTTATATTAAAGTTTATACTTTTATACAAGATCATAAAAATTGCTTCTACAACACATATTGTAAGTACACAAACGATCGATTTGTTCAACAACAACAACTGGTTAATAATCCCGAAGTGTTCGTAGGTTCTCGGATATTCCATTCACTCAATGGGTCTTTGACCAGGCTCATTATTAGCAAAGTTTTTCGAAGTCCGCGTCCAAAGACTGAGCCAATAGGAGCACTTGCAATGGCAGAAACCTATTAGACAGATGCAAACCTATTAGACAGATGCATTTCTCAGCCATCGCCATGATCATCCCCAGAACAACATAGTTGTTCTGGGGATGATCATGGCGATGGCTGAGAAATGTGAAGTGACAAGTATCCCAGAAATTTGGAGAAGAGATTAATCCAGTGATGAGTTTGGTTCTGGTAATTAGACGTGTGGTGTTAACGCGATCTGAGAGACATGGGTCATTAACATTATTTAAAGATAAAAATTTAATTATTTTAAAGTTATATATTCAAGATCAACAGCTAATTTTTCTCTGATTCGAAATTAATAGAAATAAATATTTTCACGGGTTAACTGAGGAAGTACGATGCCATAAAAGTATTATGCTATTATTAATATGTGAAAATGTACGAGGAAGGGTGTTGTCTCGATCCATGAGTTTTTTTTTTTTTTTATCCCGAGTGCCAACTGTTGTTGGTATTTCTACCGCATTTCTAAAGCTCCATGATTATTACTGCCAAAAGTACTGCCATTTGAGTCTAGCTCTATTTATTCTCTTTCTTTTATTTTATATCTATATTTTCCTTTTCGGTTGTTGTATCGTGCAAGTTCAATTTAATTTCTGCGTTATAATTAGCATTTGCTTGGTGTGGTAATCACGATTTCTTAGACTGCTTGAATAAATAAATAAAAATAAATTCCTCCTTTACTTTGCTGCACTGTGATCTTAAAGAAAATCCAAGTCCGTAATTACCAGAATCGGAGCTTTTTTCTCCTACACTCGTGGTTTCTTTTCAGTGCCATCTGTTTAACTTTGAAGACATTATTAGTATGTATATTTGCAACTTAATATCTGACCCATTTAATTCGGAAGCTTGGAACACGCCTAAAGTAACGCCTGGTAATAAGAAATCTGCACGTGAAACAGCGACAACGCTGTTAGCATTCTGGGAACTTATTTTGTCTAGAAAGGATCCGTTTGATCAAGGTCTCGAATGGAAGTTTTTTCCTCTCTTCTCACTGTGCGAAGCCCTCTACGTTTCTTGATTAATCTGCGTCAAGGAATATTTGAATATGCTAAAATCCCTCTACAACTTTTCTTTTTTAACTTTTATTTACTTCAGTGTTCAACATCAACTAGTTTGAATATACCTTTTTTTTTTCTTTCCTTCAATGTGCACTTTGGCCTAAAAAAAAAAAAGAAAAGAACGACCGAAAGTTTAAAATTAGGATGAAATTCAAAATAAGACTGCTTAAAATTTGCATAACTTTACTAGAATATTCCTGATGTTTAACTTTCGCCCTAAATCTATCGTCCGCGAAGTTGTTTAATGTTAGTTTAGAAGAATTTTCTTTGGAACTGTCTAATAGCTTTAAGCCATCGGGTTGTCTGAACGTGTTGATAAGTTCTGTACCTTCAGTGCTTTACAGTTTTTTTTCAGATTTTTCTGTAATTAACAGAATTCTGTATAATGATATTCTTATTATAATTAAGTTATTAATAATCTTAATTTTGAATAAAGAGTATGAAACGTTTTACGCCATGATGGCTCTTTGTATCCTAATTTAAATATAAAGCAGACTTATTAACATCTTATTTTAATTATTACCTTGACTATTTTGGTAACAATCTTAATGCCAAGAAGCATTCAGATCCAGGTGGAAGTTCTCCACTTGTTCTTAAAACGTGTGCTGCAGAGTTAAGTACTCACACACTGTCTTGGAACTTCTTATGAAATTAACGATCTCCAGTATTAATTCCGTCAGAGTTGATCTATTGGTGGTATCTTGGCTTATGGCGCTCATCTTTGGCATTATGTCCTTGAGCCGTAAAGCCCATAAACAAGTTCATCTTTGGAGAAATTTGACGGAAAAAGTTAGGTGAAATGAAGCAGTTGCTCTCAATATAGCTTAAGTTTCTTCATATTCTTTGGTATAAAGTTCTTCTAAACAATCTTCCATCTTATGTTGTTTTCGTTCTTGCAAATTGGTATCCAGTTTTCCCTAATTGCTCACTGCATGTGAGGGCCCTTTCTTCCTCCAGTACATTGATGAGCTTTGGAAATTCTATCCATAATTTTGCTAATGATAATTCATTACATTAAACCTAGTTCGATAAATCCTGCTCTTTACGAACTGCTACAAATCTTTGAATATCCTCTTCCAGTTCTTTAAATGCTGATTCTCCAGGAGAAAATAAAATTAAGTTACTTCTAATCCTTCAGAAACCTAGTCCTGTATTATTCCTCATAAAAGTCTTTTGTTCCCATAGTTATCTTGATTTAAACGCACTCAGATTTAAAGAAAAGTTAATATATCTTCACCGACATTAATCCTGACTTTTAACCTTTTTCGGAATAAGGTTAACACAGATATTTCTTCCTTTTCATTTCGGTAAGAAACCTGATCTCAAAAAAGTCACCGGGTTCTGATGGTATTTTTCTAGTTACTCTTAAAATCTGTGCTTCAGAATCGACTCCTGTTTTGTATCGTTTTTATACTTGAAAAAATATAACAGTAGATTATGACAGCAATATGTAGGAAATGTCTACATTGGTGTTTTTCTTCTGAATGAAAGCTTTCTCATATCCAACCAGTACCTAAAAGAGCGACAAATATATCTCTACCAATCAATGTACCATTGCAGATATCTGTTAGTTTACCATAATCTGATATCTTACCAACAAGATAACTTTTAGACTAGACCATATGTCTTTATTGGGGATAACCCTGACTTTATCCCAATGACTTCCACAACGATGCATTATTTTTACTGCTCAAATTACAAACCATCTTTATGTGACAGCAGCATGTAGGAAATATCTAATAATGTCAAAAAATCGTGGCTCTCGTTCATGCTTCTCACACACTATTAAACTGCTCAACACCACTTCACGTGAAATCAGGCGCATTATAGCCAGAGTAACTTTTGCGGCAATAACACTCAAACAACGACTTCCATCGCGAAATCCATTTGAGGACGAGGTTCCTGCTTGTAAGATTTTTCTTAACAGTGGTACTCCCAATGGTTTGATATTGTTTTGTAACAAGAGATGTATCAACCAAGAACCATCATTTAGTGCAAAGTTCCTAATGCTCTATTTTTTAAATTGTTTTATATCTTTCATTTTTGCGTGTTAGAAACTGCCTGTTCCAAATTTTATATCTGGGTGACTCATAGTTTGTCAACCTACAAGCGATAAAAGCGAGAGATTTTAATTATAACTATCCTGGACGCCGAATAATTAAACACACGTGCCTCTTTAGTCTCTCTGAGTTAAAAGAAAATCGAAGAAACAGTTACAGAATTACAGCAGTTTAAATCCTTTACTGCATCGCTCCTCATTCGCAGGTGAAGTGGATTTCTTGCGTTTTTGTGATTTCTTGTGAGGTGGGTCGATGAGGGTAGGGGATGCACAAGGAAGCATGGCATCTGGTACAAAATTCTTATGAGTCTACGAAGGACAGCATATACATGACCAAAAAAGGTTTGGATATACGCAATCTTTTTGAGTAATTATAACCACAGTCCTCCTACACTGGTTGGAAAAGGACAGAGTTGGATTGCGGCTAAATGACTCGAAAAATTGATGGGCTTTCTTTAACGTTGGGGCAGAGATTGCATTTTTTTCCTCCCGGAAAATTGGGTGTTTCGTCCAGCAAACACACCGAAGAATACAACAGCCAGAGAGTGGCTGTTGTATTCTTCTTCAAGTATCTCTTCTTTAAGTTTGGCTTACAAGTGATGAAAAGCCCGATTAAGAAGAGAGGGTTGGTTGAATCATGCAGTCTTTGCCCGAAACTGACTAAGTCAGCCACGATGTGAAAAAAATCAAGGAAAAGGGCCATCCTTCAAGAGGAGATTCCAACCTCGGACCGACTTTTTTTATGGAGTAGAAGAACAGTGAACGTACCCACAGCACTGATCGTGAATTTGGTGAACGTTGTGGAGGCAGTTGTCATTAACTAATTGCATTTGCAGTGAAAATAAACAGCTTTTGCCATGGGGGTTTCAAATACTCTACTGTTGATTTAGTCTGGTTTCACCCACACCAGCCATTAAGCGGCTACTTTAAAACTACTAATGTATTATGATAGATATTGAGATTCCATATAGTCAGACTTCTCTCTGAATGTCACGCTAATTAGTACAAAGAGGGCTTGCATTTTTATCTGGAATGCAAACATTGTTAACTATTAAGATGAATACTTCTATTCAGTTGAAACTTAAGATTACGGCTTTCTGGACGCTCCAGAAACTGTAAATAAGGTTAAAACAATATTTAAATTATTTTATCTGTTAATTAATTTACAGTAAAAGATGAATGAAGAGTTCACATGTTGATATATTATTACTGGCTGGTAAAAAAAAAAAAAAATTTAATTTCCAACTTTAATGTAACCTATATCAAAAATAACATGTCATATAAAACTCTGTTCTTTACGAATGCGAATTTATAAATCCTGTTTGCTCTTAGCTTATCAGCTCGGGTGTTTAGTACTGGTACACGAGTTCGAGATGACGACGATTCGAGCTCGTGTGACCACAAAATACCGTATCACTATAGTTTCGTGAGTGAGTATATTCTTATCGCAATGATTTATTATAAACCTCTTTGACCTGTGTGGTTGTGCTGAAGTAAACAGAATCTTAAGGTTGCTTATATTATTTAAAGTTGAAACATTTGTCTTAGCTAATGTGAATAATAGGAAACCTTTTTGTAATACATAAATTGAAGTGAAAAACAGGTGGTCATCCGAGATCAAAATACTTTACAAATCAAAAACTTTATTGAAGTGGCTATTTTAGTGCGCATACTCAAAAACGCTTGTACCATTTCTTCACCGAACTCTGTTTTTTCCTTCTCTCCTACGTGTGTGCTTTGGCAATATCCATTTGGTCCGTAAACTGTTAAAAACACAACATGATCCCCGATCGGAACCAGCTCCATTCCACTCTCACACTCGGAGTAGGTTAACTTTACTGTTCTCGTTAGCACAACGAAGCATCTGCACTCGAGACAAACGGCTAAACATTTAAACAACACACCTGTTTGGCTATCCCGCTACACCTAAGCCAGTTGCTTACTGACTCAGGTGAGAACAGTGGAGAAGTCTGCTCGGAGTTGCAGGCACCTTCGCTCGGCTCGAGGACAACGAATATCCGTATAGCTCTAAACGAGGAAGAGGTGTCCCCGCATGCTGTCTCGCGCAGCCTTGCCCGATGCTCGAGACAGCAGCGCTCATAGCGGCTCCACCGGAGGCTGCTGAGAAAGCGGCTGAACGTGGCCCGCCCTAGCGTCAGCCATCGTCTCCCTGTATGACCTCCCCAACGACGGGATTGTGTTCGGCGGCCTTTCGCGTTCCTTTTGACAAGAGGTGAATGAATCGTGTATTTTTCTCAGTGTGTGTCCACCTACGGCCGGAGGGAACCATGGAATATACACCCGAGCCTCCTCCGATACGCTACACTCACCACTAGCCTTAAGGGTGCGGACAGGAGAGGACAGGATGTCGATACGGCGTGTGTCGGGGTAGGTACGTAATTAGGGTTAGCCATGCAATTGCTTAGGCCTAACTTTGAGGGGTTTACTGGTTGACAGGTTCCTCTGATCACGATGGACCTTCACCGTGACCCTGCACGCACCTTTTGCTGCCTTTTTACCCACTTTTAAACTTTCCTTGGACGAACTTTGTACAGAGATAGCAGACAGTTCGTTATATTCTTAAAAGCGATTAAAAGTAGGAAACCTCGTTATAGTGTCATTCGGATAGAAAATTGAGTTTTTAAAAGCAATTTCAACTTCGAAAATAAGCTGTAATTCGCTTGATATCTCCAGCTGATAACCCTACAGTTTAAAAGTTGTTAAAGATTTGTCTGGGAAATAAGTACACAACTACTTTGGGCATATCATAGCTTTATAAGAGCGTTGTCTTCATTGGGTAATAGTAGAATTCTTCTGTTATGGAAAGTTATTCATGGATGGATTTCGGTATTGTTCCTTTTGTGGATTCTGAACTGTTAGAATTGTTTCTTTCCTCAAATTAATGTTTATTCCATTTTTATTTATATCTCCTCGCACCTGTTTGTTTCTCCAGGAGAAGGTGGAAACAAAAGCATACGTTAATGTAAGAAAGAACTTTCCTTCGAAGTAAGACTGTGACAATGTTTATTTATATTTGCTCATTGATACTGCTCTGGTAGTGTAGTCTTTAAAAATACGATTTTAATTTGACTCACTGAAGGTGTTTGGTCTTCCAGTTAGTAGTCAAATCTTCAGTAGAAACAATTGAACAAAGGGCTGGTATTTATATTAATGTGGCATTCTGTTTATTGTCTTCAATACTTCGGCTGTTTGTGTATACACACTAGATTTTCTCTAAATAACAGTAATTTGTTTTTGTTAACGAATCTTTCTCTCTAAGATGCAGACAGGTACACGCGCAGCGTGTTTTGAATTTATATATCCGCGCTTTCATCCTTAAATCTCTACTTTTAAATTTACAGTTTAACTTTCTATCTTCACTTTGTGTGTATCGATATCTTCGCACTATTCTGGCTCATTATTTAAACGAAGATGTACTTTTTCTTGTTATTTGTTTATCTTTCATTACGAAAACGCAGTTGTTTATAATAACAAACTTGTTACACATTTATGTAAGCGCCTTCTGGGTAAAAGTAGGCCTAACTGAGCACACTTTGTCCAGAGTTACTCTCCATGCTCAGTCGGCTAATGTGACGTAGCAGGAGAGCGCGCGGGAGGACAGTTGAAGGTTATTCTCCTCTAGTTGTACGTGAGCAGCAGCCACTAGTGGGCGCTTTCTCTTAACACTTTCGGGTCCGAAGTGTTTCTTGAGGTTTGAAATCATTATGTAACCGCACTTGCATTACAATCTGCAGCGAGTATTCGTCCAGTGTTGACAGGGATCCGTAAAGCTCGGACTTGGACATCTGCGTCCCCTTGTCTTCATCCCCCAAGTCAGCACTCCGGAGGTCATCCTTCCAATGTCAAGCATAGAACAGACAGCAGGCGCCAGCCGATTTTGGTGCGTATCGCCGAAAAATCAATACGGTTGCAGACGCTTCCCCCCCTCCCCTGCTCAGTTCCCGCTCAGGTTAGGTACAGGGAATATGGCATTGATGACGTCAGCAAGCAAGAAAGAAAATATAAGCGAACTGGCTCTTAAAAGTCTTAAGTAAAGCAATTAAAGTTATGCAGTAGCCGAAGAAGGAGCAAACTTCTGCTGTTTGGTAAATCGAAGAGTGGCAGAGATCCGTTAATGAATCTGAAGTTTTATTTAGTGGCAGCCAAAGTCGCTGGCGCTAGTGTTACTGTTGCCATGTGATATAGGGCAGAATAGCTCTATTTGCTTCACTTTGTCGACCGATGGCAATGAGGGAATAATGAATCAGAGGTTATCGGGATAACAACATACAAGAACCAAGATTATGTATCGAGAGAATCAGGCAAGAATGAATTGCGCTGAGTTATTTTCGTTTAGAGCAGAAGTCTCTGTTGGAGAACTTATTTTATTAGTTTAGAATGTTAGGGATAAAGAGAGATTAGAATACCATTCAACAAGTCGCCATTGTTTGTAAGTCACTTAAATGCTCAAAACATTGTGGAAAATGGTAATAGTTCTGTTGAGCAATAGCAATAAATAATTACAGCGCCACTGGATATATTTAGAACCCCATCTCAGACTATATTAATGCGCCTACTTTTTCATTCAGTTGCGATAGATGTAGACCTGGATTTAAATGCTTAGAAACTTTCATTATGCTTGATTGTGCGTATATGTCTGTCTTGCTTTCTTGTAAACACAATAAGTAAATTTATTTGCTTCTATGCCTTCTTTTAGAGTTCCGTTCTCTAGACTTGAAAACATTCGCTTTACAGTTAGAAATTAGAAGACTTAAGCGTGTGCAGTTTCTTCAGTCGATACTGTCTCGGTGTTGACATACATGGTCTCACTTCATAGCTGTAAAAGGTCAAAAGAGTGTCGCGTGCCACAATAACACTTTGTTTCTGGCTAAGGTGCAGTCATCATGAAAATCGATATAGTTATCGATTAGATTTGTCACTTAATCGATTGTCCGCGGGCCCATCCTTGAAGTATAAGCTAGATGACCCATTTCAAAAGACCTTCAGCTAACTGAACACCTGATCGAATCAATCGATGAAAACTTTTTAAATGGCACTGCCGAGTGATGAAGAAACACAAATTTGACTTCAACTTCCGAGATTGTGTAGTTGAGTTGTAGAACAGAATCTGTAATAGTCCATGTAAGAGTAACCTCAACAAGTAGAAGATTCGAGTAAATACGAGCGATCTTAACACTTTTATCAGTGACTTCTTAACCTCTAAATCTCGAGGACTCGCTGAGTCACTTCCACACACACACACACAATGAAGTCAGATGCATTGATTTCATCGACGAAGTCGTGTAGTGTTGTTGCAGCAAACTTCAAGAGATATTCAGCTTTTTGTATCGATTAATAACTTTTCTTGAAGTCGCTTGAAGGAAAGGCTTCGTTCGGTATTTTTTATGAAGGAAAATAAAGATAAAGAATAATACACAGGTTACCTGTCTGTGTATCTTGTTATTAAAACCAGCTTTAGCAAACTTCGTTTATAATAATATCAGTTTCTTCTAAATAAATATCAAGAAATGCTTAGCTAGTGTTGATTTTATTTGCTATACTGATTAATCTCTGTATACAATTCTTATTTATAGTTAATTTAACTTAAATCTAAAATTGTCCTTCGTATTTGATTGTTCCTGTTAAGAACAATCGGCGTATAAAATTAGTGGATTTAAGACGCTGAAAAAGATAATTTTTGCAATGCAAACGGAACATGATGAGTGGGTAGTTCTTAATCACTGCTTCCTGACTTGAAGGGAAACGGTTTTTGTTTATTTTTCTTCACAACAAACATTTTCCGATTGCAAATTTCAGAGGGATGAGAAATAAGAGAGAGAGAGAAAAAAAGAAATGTCTTACTAAAACACCAGAACGATTTACGAAGAATAAATCTTTACAAAACAACCTTAGTCTTATTGTTTTTAGGTCTTGAACGTCTGTAGTCATTCATTCTTGAAACAGAAATAATGGATTTAGATGGGTTTCAAAAGGGACGGTTGAAGTTACAAGCTCTAATTGAGACCCTAAACGTCCTATGAATGGAACGAATTACCTACAAATATATTTTAATATGGAAATTCACAATTTTTGAACGTTCGGTTAAGATTGGACTTGTTTTAGAACAAAATTCTATACAAGTTTGTGGGGCATTCTAAATTTCAAAATTACATTCGGTTAATATTTCTCAATCAACATGGTGTAGTGTTAAAATGCTAAATTAAACTATAAAAGAAATTCCTCATTCTTGATGCGTTACCTTCGTTTAGGAAATATAATTATTTAGAAAATAAAGAAGGCAATTTTCTTTAAAAATTCATTTCAATATCCAGCCTACGGGCTGGGTCCTGTGGGTGAAAGAGAACACGAGATATATATTTTCAGTCGGTATTTGCACATGTTTTTACAGATTTTCTGGGCTTTCCTGCGAAATATTATCCTTTAAAGATTGAGAATATTGGTGTTTAAGTAAATAACGTACTCAACCTAACCATACTTCCCCCCTTATTTATACTGAATATAAAATATTCAGCTTTGATCAGAGTTAACTCCCTACAAGACTTACCTCAGCCGGAGAGTATAACTGGAAAATGGCCAAAAGGGTCGCTAAATCTTAATGTAGAGAGCGAGAAAGCTTTTATGTATTAACCTTTCCATATTTCAACCAATCGGATTATATTTTCATTTCTTAACTGTTTTTATATCCAACGGCATTAGACGTTTTTGAAATATGACGCTCCCATATTCACCCAAGTTCTTTATTATTGTTCAAAACGTAATTGAAATATCATGTAATATTCGTGGAGAAGTTTTGCAACTCCTGTTTTGAGAATCAATAACTACTGTAAATTGCAAACACCTCGCAGAGAATTAGAAGAGAGAGGACGGGGAAGATTTGAAATCAAATGGATCAAATCGTAGTTTTTTTTTCAATTACGAGGCACTCCTCATTTTAATGAGAATTTTCCCCATCAAACTTTTACAGCGTAGAATGTGATAAGTACAGAGTAATGATGAAGTTGATTTTTTTTTTGTGTTTTCTTTTGTTTAACACACTTTCGTTTTAATATACTGGAAAATACACGACAGTTATAAAGTCCTTTGCCACTTAAATTGATTACTCCAACTGAAATCGTATCGAAAAAAGATTTTTGCATTGAAATAAAAACCTTATTCCAAATTTTATCGCCAGGGGACGTGCTAAGTGATTAATTTTGAAAGAAAAATACAAACATTTTTACCAATTTTTATTCATGATCAAATCTTTCGGATTGAATGTTGCCTACTTCCAGACAGATTGCATCCTTCAAATCCAAAATATTTGAAAAGAAATCTTTATTAACACGGTGTTTCAGATATCCCCACGACCAAAAGTCTACCCGGAGTTAGGTTGGGCGATCTTGCAGGGCACTGAAGTGGAAATAGCGACTGATAATTCTCTTTCGTGAATCTTTCTCATGTCAGCGTTTGTTATTTTAAATATGGACGTAGCACCATCCCGTATAAAAATTATACTTGCACGTAAACAACATTCATTCTGAGATAATATTCGTCCGCAATAGGCTAAGATATCGCGTGCCATTGGCGGGTTCACCATTATCACTTCTCTGGAGATGTCTGGATGCAAATGAAGTCGGAGACTGGAGGAATTCTTAAAGATCTCTTTTGGGAGAAAATTATTAAATGATCTCAGCGCAGAAAGTGAGTTTTTCCGTAAGTTATTCTGGTTTTTTCAACCCCCCCCCCGGGACATGCATTAGCAGCCCATGCGAACCAGCTGTTTTTAACAAGAGTAGATGTGACAAGGAATAACCCAACACAACCATCGCCTTCCACATTATGATTCCGCCATTCGTATTGTGTAATAGAATCCGGAAATCGTTGGCCCAGACGACTGTCTCTTAGAACAAGACACAGCATGGTTGCTGTTGCGAGCTTTAACTCTCCTTTAGGGCATTTTTGAAGCCATGAGATCTGTAGCAATATGACAAAGACGTTGCTCAATAAAATGTCAAACCGGAAAGCCAAATCAACCCCTTTGGTGACGCTTACTCTCGTCCCACATTCAAAATAATTTAGGCCACGTTGCTTTTCCAGGTTACAGTACAAGATATATAGTAGGAGATTACCAGTAAATGTCTATCGGCTTGTATAGATATTTTAGACGCGTGATAGTGGAATATAATGGAATGTCCACTTCTTTAAAGAAAGGGTGGTATAATCAAGTTCATGGGATTCACGAACAGTACAAGAACTACACATTCTGTTTAAATATGCTGTGTGTGAGTGGATAAGCACTAACGTCACAACAGCGAAATTTTGCTCAATTATTCCTGCAGGGTGTGCCTTCAGAACCACAGACTCTTAAGCAGTTTACAGGAGATGCGCGTCAAAAATGAACATTCCATTTCGTGAAAAAATTTCTGCTCTCAGAAAATCTGTAAATGATCATCAGTTGTCATTTTTATGTAGTCGTAGAAGAAACAATTTAATTTGTACCAAAGTCTGCTTATTTCTGCTTATTTTGCTAAAAAAAAAAGTCCCGAAAGAAGTTGCAATTGATGAATCATGTCTCGCCTTTATTGTAATAGCATTTCTCCTTTGTTCTTCAATTCGTTTATTGTTTAATATTCATTTTGAAACTATGTTTACCGTGTTCAAGCAATTATTTTCCCTTAGTATCTCTCATTACTAGATTCTTTTTAAAGAAGTAAAGGCTACGAATTATTTTCTTGAAGAAGATGCTGAAAGACTTTCTGGCATAAGAAAAAAAAAGCAAATGGATTGTTTCTGCTTACAATACCCAAGCCAACCAAGAAATCTATCTTGCTACACATTAAGCTGCGGCGGTCTTTCTTATCGCGACGACCTGGATTTCATTTTTCATGTTTGTTTTGGTTTGTTTTGTTTTGTTTTTTTTTTCTTGTGGTGCGATCATCTGAAGAAAGAACAACTTTATTTTCAGGTAGGTGATTAATGGAAAAGGGAATATTATGTATTCCGCTCATGCGAATATTGCTTTTAAAAACTATCTTGTGGAAAGATAAGAAATATCCCGCACTTAACCATAATAAATTTAATAGGCAAGTTGGAAAGGATTATCGCACTGTTATTCGATGTACTTAAAAGTAAAAACACAAGGTTGGATGGTTGATTCAGAGTGACATTATAAGTGGACTTTTTTTGGTCCAGTATTTAAAAACCGTCTTAATAGGACCACTCGACAAAGGTAATTTTATCCGTCCCTGCGTATTGTGTCAGTAGTTTGTGATGGTTGGTTTGCCTGTTTTGCTGGATGAAAAAGTCGGGTTTCCGGGAGAGGGACGGATCTTGCTTTCCTAGCCCCAGACCGAGCAAACCATATAAGCAGAATAAAAATGTGTAATGTAAAAAGATAGACAAAATATGCAAGAAGGTGGCGCTAAGTGGTCAACGTATTCGTCCTGGAGCTGCAGGAGCAGGTATTTCATATTACAGATGCAAACTGCATATAATATATCTACATATTATGGCCCTAGTTTTCTGGAAGTATTGAGAAACCAAACCAATATTTTAAATTCTGCATTACGTAAGGTTTGAATCGAACTCGGAGATTATTGTATAGGATAGAGGGCAATGTTTGATAATTGAACTAGTGCTTATAAACATCATCTTCTCTACAATGGACAAAGTGGCTGAGTTAGTTGGTGTCAGGCGAGGGTTTACAAAGTTTTTGTCCCGGAAAAATGGTATTTTTCATCCAGAAAATAGCAAAACGACCACACAACACACGCAGTTTACAGAGATATATCTGTAAATATTTCCGCCATATTTCCCATTCATTTCTCCAACCACCGCACACAACAACTGGATTAACTGGATATCTGTTAGCCCTATTTTAATGGCTTGATAAATCGTTGTAAAAGAGCGAGATATAAAATTTTATGAAAATCTATCACTATGAGTCGCGTTATTACATGCTGACGAACAGACGGACGGATATGGTGAAGACAGGCGCGTTCAATGCATATATGTTAACGCACTTAAAACAAAAAACCATGTTACGGCATTCTATAATACCAGAGAACCAGATATTCTTAATTGAATCGTGAAATCTTTCTCCCCTTCCAAGATGATATCATCTTACTTAATATACGAAATTGTGCGAGTTTACTGTTGCATCAGAAACTAGTCTGATGCTGAGCAAACTTTTATAAAAATAATATGGATATTTATAGATAATTTAATAATTATGCTTTAAAATTATTCAAATACTTACAGTGAGTGTAATGTGATATCAACTACGTTACACATTCCCAGCAGTATTAGTTCGATCACATGAAACAAAAAATAATGAAAATACCAAACTTGGACAGTGAAATTCTGGCATATTCATAATCGCAATGATGTGATTAAAACTACTACTTCTAATCATCTAAAGAAATCTACTGAGTTACTTAATATGCAAATGACTGCTACACCAAATGTAATCAAAGTTGCTAATTCAAATTCTACTAAGATTGAAGCGAACAGAACTAAAACTGTCGACAGAAATAGGTTTGACATTTACTAAGGACACTGACGACAACTTGGTGCCTAAGGCATTGGATGATTCCGAACGTAATTTTAAGCGAATTAATGTAAATCTCACGCTGATTTGGAGAATGATATGCAAAGGATGGATGCTGCATAGCGAAAGGCGCAGTGTCATCTTTAAGTAGCTGTTTATAGTCAAAAGCAATTATATTTATCGAACGATTCAAAATTTAGTACAACCGAAATTGATAATATATTCTTAAGACTGTTAGTATTGTCACTTATAAGCTTGGTATTTTCGTTACTAGAAAGTTATAATTTGAGTCGATTGAACCCTTAATTTACTGCAAACAACGTAGTCTTTTACCTTAGTCGAGTCCTCAGTGCATATAATGGCATTTCTCTCAGTCTGGGAGGAAAGGTCCCCAGTTCGAATCCCATCAGCGATGGGTGTCATTTTTGATGGGCTCTTATAACGCCGTGGCTGAGTTAGTAGGTCTCAGGTCAGGTTCGCATGGTTTTTTCTCACGGTTTTGAGTTTTTTCTAAAATAATTAGAGGACAACTTTCTCACTCAGTATAATGTTTCATGAAGCAATCAGGTGCGACTTATTGATCTCAATTTTCCATGATTGCGGTATTCTCACTGTCGATAGAACTGACTACAGGAAAATGCTGGCAATTAATGCACTGCATGTTGTTATATCTGAGCACTTCTCACAAAAAACGTTCAAGAAATCGACCTAAAATTATACTGACGGTTTAATATAAAGGTAAAATGACGTTGGAGAATTATCCTGACTTGGACTAAATCCTGATTTTCTTTAGGATGCAAGAGAATTTTGCATCGAAGAACTCCCGGTTCTTCGATTGGGATATTAACGACCACTTTAAAGAGATCTGCAGAAAATTATCAGCTGTCTATTACACCTAAAAGTGAGCCCCCATTATATTAAGTTCTTGAATAAACTGCCTTAATTTTCCCAATCCACTTTCTTAACCAGTACTCATCAAGCTATATGATAAGTAGCATAGGGTACCAAGTAGTGTATGCCTTGCCGCTTAATGTATAGTTTCTAAACTAGACGTCTCTTTATTAAATAAATACCTGTTCTACCTTTAAAATGTTGCAAATATTTTTTCCTTCAGAGATGGATATAGTCATAACGTTTTATCGCATCTTCTGATGTTCATAAGGTTATTCGCCATAAATCAATAAATTCTAACCAATTGTATTCCGTTTTTATTTTATAACAGCTGTATAGAGAGAAACGGGATGTTTATTTAGCTTGTGCTCAATTATCAAGCTTTATTGTAAAAAACAACTCGTCTTAGAAGTTTAGCCACCTAAAATTTCTTTTTAGTAAGCGGTCGGCGGGGAACAGCTTGAACGAACATTTTTTAACATAATTAATTTCTTCTTGTATTCTTTATGACATTTTTTAATATTAGTATTGAAGGGTGGCCTTGTTTTTTTGAGTTTTAAAATCATTAGGCAATCAGCTGCTTGTATATAAGAAATTCCACGGTCGTGTTAAGAAGGCTGTTTTCTCCGATAAATTAATTCCACGTGGTGAAGTTGCCAGCTGAATGCAGAAAAAAATAATCTCACTGCTGAGATTTGCAGCTCCATTTTTGTCTCTGGCAATAAACGTAATTTAGACAATTTCTGTGCAGTATAAGATGAGGGAAGTTCTTCCTTTCACATCGCCTTCTTAGGCTGTCTGAAAACGAATAAAATCAAAGTGTTTCTGTAAGGAATTACAACTCCGACTACTTCATGGGATACCTTATTTTCCGACTCCTAGATGGTATTTAATAAAGGACGTAAATGCGATTCTTACAATTATTTAGCGAAAGGCATTCAGTGGAAGAATATTCTTTGCAGATGGGAACCGCAATGTTCGCAGTTGTAATGGATTTCTTTACTGTGTTTCGCAAAAGTGCTCTGTGTATGGCGTGCAGCTTTCCTTCTGAAGAAATGTTTGATTCTTGCTGTACATAATGGAAATACGTGAAGAACGTAATGCAGAAGCTTTCTTAACGCCGCGCTATTAGCCTTTATAGTATTCTTTTCAGAGAGTTGATAATTTGAACTTGTTTTCCAGCCGAGTAGTACTGAACTGACTTCGTCATTTCCAGCAATTTCAGTTGCACGTCAACAAATTTATCATATGTTAACTTCAGTCAATATGCCTTGGGATATCTTTCTGTTTATTTCCGCACTGCTGGGATAGAGAAAACTGTTTTCCATGAACTGTGTGTTGAGAGAATATTTGGTCTTTCGATTAACTTTTCTCGGTCTCCATCGATGTTTTCGTATTGGAATGGCTCGCTAATGTTTCTTTGAAATCAGATGGGAATCAAACTCGGAAAATTACCTAAACATATGAAATACTCCAGATTTCTTGTTTTCGCATTCGTCGGTTTTATTCTGAATACGTTAAATGTTTCTTTTTTTTATTGAGAAATACTTCCTTCTGAATTAAACGAGAAGAATTCGTTATTGTGAACCACAAATAGAACATAAGGAGTAGATATTGATATATTCAGAAAATACTTGTCTAGGAGGTGGCAAAAAGGCTTGGTTTCAAAGAAAGTAATACGACGGTCAACCAAAAGTTGACCATCTAAGACACAACATAGCACATTTTTTAATATTTCCTAATATATATGTCCTCCATTTCAGAGCAAAGAGGAAATGCCGAAAAAAAAGTCTTTGTTCTGGTCTATGAAAAGGTCATTAACATCTTATATCAGATGGTCATCACTTGAAAATCAGTGCCAATGTGGATATTTCTTCAAATTTCTGAAGGGGAAATGATTACTAGAAACAAGTCTGTACTGAAGGGTGTGCGGTTTAACTCTTGGAATTCGCGATCTCTCAACATAGCTGTTTCTTTATGAGATTTGTGTACAGAAACATCCTCATGAAGAAATAATACACCTCGTGTCAGTTTCCTCTTCTTTGTTCCTTTATGCCTCCCTGTTAAATTTTTGAGGATAGCAGAATAAGCAACCAGTGTAATTATTATATGGCACGAAGTCTATTAGAATAATTACTTGGCCGTGCTGTTTCAGGAGAATGTTTGAGTCTTGAATTTTTAGAATTTTTCGGGACGTGGTGACCCATGGTGTTTATATTGCATGGACTCCTGTGGTTTTTTTTTTTTTTCGGTTTCCAGTGAGGAATCAATGATTAATCACCAGTTGCAATTCTTGAAAGAAACCCTTGTCGATTCGCAATGTACGGAGTGTGGCAATAAAGTTCCGGATTGTTGCAATAAAAGAAAGAGTGCAGGAACTCAAAACTGGTTTTACTTTTATTCAAAGTATTGGCCACCTGATTGAATGCACTTTTTAAAACTTCCAAAAGTTTCTGAAAAGAGTTAGCGGAAGCTTACAAAGAGATAATGTTCAGTCATGCGGTTACTTCGTTCTTTTTGTATTCAACGTCCTGAAATCTGTTTCATTTGAGGGCACTTTGGGAAAGAGGAAGTCCGCTGTAGCTAGATCTGAAGAGCAGAGTGGATGGTTGATCTGTACAGTGCCACTTTTCGTGAGAAATGTCTTCGCAAAAAGTGCGAAATGAACAGGAGCATCGTCCTGCAACAAGAACTAGAACTCGAAAAATTGTGACCTCACCTGAGAAATGTGCTTCAATAGTGTTTGAAGCACTTATCTTTCCCCTTCATGTAAAAATTCCTTCTGAATAACACGCTTTTTGTCAAAAAGCATGATTAGCATTGTCTTGATCCTCAACTTCTGTAAACGAAACTTTTTGGGCCTTGGTGATGATTTTGAAATGCACTGTATTCTCCGACGTTACATCTCTGGGTTGTACCGAAATACCCAACACTCATTTCCAGTGACAATAAAGTCGATAAAATTAAGTTTGGATGAAATCTTCGCATGATCACACGGTTCGTTGCTTCTGCTCATCGGTGAAACTGTGCAGCGAACATTTTGCACATACCTTCCTTTCCCCTAAATCTTCACGCAAAATTTCAAGAATGGTCTCCTAATTAATATTCAACTTTCCAGCTGTCATTTTTGAGAGTCAAACAACGATCCCTTGCCACAATTTCCTGAACTATTCATATTTAATGAAAACTTCAATTTCTTCGCATTTCATGTTGAAACTTTTAATTTAGTATTAGCAATGGCCGCATGGTGCAAACTACTCTATGCTGCACCAGCCAAGAAATAATAATAAAACAAAATAAAAATATAAAATAACAAAAATAATAAGAGAAGGAAATAGACAACCTATGCGTTTCTCTCCTTCTTTAGGTAATTATCCAGCTGACCTTTGAATTTCCCCAAACTGTCAGCCTCTACCACCCATGTAGGTAACTTATTCCAGTAATTTATAACTCGCTGGCTAAAATAAAACTTCCTGCAACTCAGTCTAAACATCTCCCCCCCCGTAACTTGAAATTATAGCTCCTAGTTCTAGAATCATTTATAACCGTGAAAATTGCGTCCTCGTTCATTTTGCTTATGCCTCTCAGAGCTTTAAACACCTCAATCAAGTCTCCTCTAAGGTGCCTAGTTTCCAAACTGTGCAGCCCACATATTCGAAGTCTTTCCTCATATGGACGCCCTTTTGCCGATCTCACCAGGCGAGTTACCCTTCTTTGGACCCTTTCAAGAAGCACAATATCTTTCTTTAGTTGCGGTCTCCATACTTGAACACAGTATTCCAAGTGTGGCCTTATATAATAGGATTATGACGTCCTTATCTCTACTCGCAATTGTTCGATAATCATCGATAGGATACCATGGGCCTTCCTTGCAACCTGTCTACAATGCTCGAAGGACTAAATGTCTGACCGTATTGTAATAATGTAAAGATAACGGACCCAAGTCCCTTTCCTCCACTACCAATCTGCTTGGCGGCGATCATTAACTACTCTACCAATCTTTACATCATTTGCAAATTTAGACATCACGCCCTCTATCCTTCATCGATGTCATTTATGAAAATCAACAACAACAGTGGTCCTAATATTAGTCCATGGGGAACCCCACTTCTTATCAACCCAATCTGAGGAATAACCATTTATCATAACCCTCTACCTCCTACTCTGAAGCCATCCAGCTATGCATCTAAGAATATGCCCTGTGATTCCAACATGTTCCAACTTATAAAGTAAGCGCTCATGTGGGACTGTGTTCAATGCTTTGCCGAAATCCAAACAAACAATGTCGAAATTCCGAAATAAACAATATCCAAAGTCCAGCTCTTGACTGACTTTGTCAAAATATTAACCAGATTAGTTAACCATGAGTTTCCCTTTACAAAACCATGTTGAGTATCCTTGAGAATTCCATTTCTATCTAAATTATCCTGAATTATACCCTTGATCATTGTCTCCATGATATTCCCTGGTATGCTGATATACTGTAAAATATTAACTGTAACGTTAACTTGATTTACGAATTTTATTGCAGCACACCATACTTTTTATCCGTAATGGTTGTAATAGGCATAATACAATAGCATGTGTACTACACAGTTTTTATTGGTTTCAACCGATATTTCATTATCTTATCTCCTTATTTTCAACCGAGATTACCGTATCCTGAGATAACACGCATTCGTTAATTCATTCTAGCAAATCATTCTTTTGAAACGTCAACAAAAAAAGGTCATCACGAAGCTCGTCTTCCGCGTGAGATAATTTATTTTTCAGCTCTTTCTTGCAACATGCAAACTGGCATTGAACACGCCCTTGCACAGAAAAAGGCACGTAACGAAGTATCGCATATGAATTTTGCATACTATGACCAAAGTAATAATTGTGCCAAAAAAGAAATATCAGAAAACAAACTCTCACCATAAAAAATTTAAAATAAATTATGCTATTTTGGATTTGTCATTTGATGGTATTATTTTTAAAATATATTTTTTTGCGTACTCTTCACTTTCTGAACTTATATTCATCTGTTTCAGTCTACATTCCAAATATGGAAAAGATGGTTGACGATATCACCATGTGTGTAAGGATATCTGATTACACTAGCCAACAAAAAATAGTTTTTTCATACTTCCGCATTGAAAATATGTGATTCCATCACGTCTACATCAAAAGATGCACTAACATTTAATGTTAAAATAAAGGGATATATACGTGCAATAAAAGTCTAAAAAATATTATACGTTTTCTATAAATCATTTAACGTCAGATAAAATATCATAAATTATAGCGAAATAGTTATTTCAATAATATTTAATCAACATACCTGTAATTGTCCTTTAAAATGTTTGCTACTGATGGATTTTCTCTTGTATTCCTGCTTACTTTCCCTCACAAGGAACGAGCAGTAATCCCCTATCATTACAGGATCCTAGTGACCTTGGTACCGCTTTTCCATCGTGGAAATATCTTGATGAAACCGCCCCCCTTCTTTATCACTTAGATTTCCCAGATTTGAGAAGAATAATTCGAGATGGGAATGAGGAAAATGGATTTTCAACGACATTCGACAGCCCATGTTTTTGTAGCATAGTGTGCATAGTGTTAGGGTCAGGCGCCACCTGTGATTTCTCACATCTGCGCCATATGTACGCTGTGAAGAAATACAGAACTACTGTAAATGCCAGAAAAGTGTTGTCTGTTGTATATGACATATTGCGTTAGGTTCTGTTGGGTGTCCTGGCATTTGGCCGCGGGGCCCCTGGTGGGACCTCACGTTGCCCGCACACACCGCTAGGAGGTAGCCAGGCTGCCCTTTATTCTCTGGCTGGTCTCCGCCAGGGTTGCCTGAGCGTCCTGGACGAAGACCAAGTTAAAAAAAAAAAAAAAAAAAAAAAAAGAGAGAGAGAGAGAGAGAGAGAGAGGAAGAGAAGAGAAGAGAAGACCTGGGGAACAAGAGGAAGAGGGATCTGAATGTGAGGAACAAGCTAAAGTGGACAGATAGAGAAGGCAGTCCACCCGAGTAAGGAGAAATAGGGGATGGGTAGAGGGTTCAAAAGTCACAGGGGCAGGTGCCACTGTGCAAGTGCCAAAGGCCAAGCACTCTCTGGGGGTCAGCTTTTCAAGGAGTGCCAACCATGATGATGCCAGCATAGTATTTTAATCTTCAGTCTTACTCTTTTATCAGTTGGGAAAATGCTATCCGACCCCAGTTTGTGTTTGTACATGAGGGTCGTTGTTCTGAGCAGCTCTAAGTTCAGCAAACTTTGCCCGTCTGATGGTAAAGACAGCTTGTGCGTAACTCGTTAAGGCTTTGTATGTTGTTTCATTCTGAAGCAGGTATGTTTCATGGTTACGAGGGTTCTCCTGGATTTCAGTAAAAAATTTGAGCCTACAATCATCGTAAGCAGGGCACTCATACATGACATGCCCCCATGACTCCTCTTCGCCACAGTGGCAGAATGGATTGCTTTCAATTCCCATTGCTGTCAATTTCTGTTGAAAGGGCCCATGTCCTGTGATAAGGAATGTAACTTGCAGACCAGGTGAAAACCAGGAAGGAGACTTCGGGAAAGTCATGTCAATGGATGGGAGGAATCTTCTGGTAATTTCTCCTTTGGGCGTGGTTTCCCATGAATGCTGCCAAATTCCTTGAAGGTGTGTGAAGATACGTTTTCTTTCTTGTTTCAGGTCATTGGTAAGCTGCAGTTGAAGATTTAACAACTGTGTCGGAATTCCCTTCTTTAATCGATGATAAAGTCCCCTTTTAATCACCTCAAGATAGAGTGGCAAGCATCCAGTAATAACCTGTAGGGCAGGGGTGCTGACAGTGCGACATGCCCTGCAGATAGATAACATCATGAATCTTTGTATTGAGTCAAGTTTACGCTTGTTCTTTTCCAGGATGGCCTTTGTACACCAAACTGAGGCTCCATAACACACAATTGGGAGAAACGCCGCTTTATAGATGAGAGACAAAGCTTTATGCTTCAAACCCCAGTCCGCTCTGCTGACTCTTCTTATCATAGCCGTATACTTTCGGATTTTTGTGGATAAGTACTTCAGATGAGAGTGAAAGGTAAGACCGGTGTCAATGTAGATTCCCAGGTATTTGACTTCTGTGTAGAGACGTATAGGGATGTTATTTAACTTCATTGTTGGAGGCCTGCGTATTTGTAGCTTTCCTTTGAGGAGAATCGATTTTGTTTTCTCACCAGAAATTGAGAGGTTGTGGAGTGCTGCCCAGTTTTGGAGCTTTTCCAGAGCTGTATTTGCTTTTTCTTCCAGTGCCGCTCTTGTGTCACCTTGCACCACTAGAACAAGATCATCAGCGAAGGCTAAGGGTCTGGCTCCACCCAGGTCAAACCCCAGGAACTCGTCCAGAACAATGGACCAGAGGAATGGCCCAAGGACAGAGCCCTGGGGGCAACCCCGGTGAACGTATCTTGTCATAGTCTGGTATTTGTTTACAACTTGTAATTTTCTATTGCTGAGATAGGATTTTAGACTATTGTATAGGTTTTTGGACGTGTTTGCCTGCCGAAGCCTCCGAAGGACACTTGGCCACCACAGTCGATCGAAGGCACCAGCAAAGTCCACCATGATGGCTAGAGTATACTTTGAAGTTGTATGTGTGGCCTGGGTAATCAAGTTGTGTATAGCGTCTTCAGTGCTGGAGCCTGTCTTGAATCCAAACTGACATGGTGAGGTGAGTTGCTTATCGGTATAGCAGATGGAAAGGCGATACAGCAGAAGTCGTTCTAGAAGCTTGGCCAAAACGGAGAGCAGAGCAATTGGTCGGTAGGAAGCAGGAAGTTGGGGCGGTTTATCTGGATTTTTCAGGATCAGCTTGAGAGTAGCAGTCTTCCAGGGTACAGGGAAAGTTCCTTCAGCAAGGCACCTGTTGAGGAGGCTCAAGAGTGTGGTGGGATAGACTTCAGCGAATTTCTTGACTACGTCGACTTCGAGTAAGTCAGCACCTGGCGTTTTGCCATCTTTCATTTTAGCCAGAGCCATATTCATCTCTAACATAGTGAAGGGCGGTTCTGTAGCCTCTGGCTGATAAGCTTGATTACTGTCGATGAACTGCTGTTGCTCCAGTGACATCGCTGTAAATTCAGTAGGGTAAATGGAATCAAGAATATTGTTTATTGAGTCAGACCAGGTAAAGGTTGAAGAGCCATCCGGTTTGAGAGTTGTACTAAGAACCTCACCTCTAGGCAGCCTATTGGTGACGATGCGGAACACGATGCCCCATGGGTCTTCATTGTAGCACTCGAGTAAATTAGACATCAACATTTTATAGTTTTCTTCTTTCCTCTTACCCAAAAGAACCATGTACTATCGCCTTAAATGATCGCCAAGCTACCAATTCAAATTCCTTTAAGTGGGTTTCAAACACATCGTCTTTCAGGGGCTTCCGAATTTGGGGAAGGGGGGTTCCTACCTTAAAATTCCTTCCTTAAGTTTGGCGTATGTTAAATTAGGAAACACTTCTGAAGTGCAAATCCGTTACCTTTTTTGTTTAGTCCCTCACGAAATTTTTCATCAATCCAAGTTTGATGTGAAGGGGTGGAAGAAGAACCTTGTTTGATTGCACTAAAGGAATATACAAATATTTTACATTATATTGTCCTGGTATGGTATGAACCCGTCCCACTTGTCGTAATGTTCTTGTCGCACGGCTAGCCGTCCCATAAACACACAAAAAACAATATTTTGTGAAACACCCCTGCAAACCAATAACTTTAAGATCACCGCATATGTTCCAACCATAATTCTGTCATTTTATAGCATTTAGAACCTTAGACATGCTTTCATGGCTTTCTTTAAGTCCAACTGAATGAAACACAGGAACTGATGGAAATTCATTGCCATTATGAAGCAAAATTGCTTTTAAACGTAGTTTTGAGGCACTTATGAATAAACGCCATTCATCTGACTTATGCGCACCTAGTCCAATAATATCTTTGCAAAAACACACTGTCCTCCGTAGCAAAATATTTCGAAAACTTTTCATGTCTTTTCCGAAACAATGAAATCTTTTGTTCCACTGCTGTAACCTACAACCTACAGTTCAGCTTGTTCTTTCGGCAAATTTAAGTCTCGAACCAAATCATTCAACTCATCTTGTTTGGTTAAATGGCCCGCACTACCTGAACTTACTGGCTGATAGTCGACATCTTGTGAAGTGGAGGCGTCCGGAAAATCCTCAACTTGAACTTGATCACTATTATCTTCCCTACTACTGTTTTTCCAAGTTTTGGGGGCACTGGTACTGGAAAATCGTCATTGTGTGGACCAATTACACAAGGTATATATGGATTAATATACCCTCTAGATTATGCGAAATTGACATAGTTTGGGTAAATCGTAACTCCCTCTGTATTTAATAACTGTGAAGTAACGTATCATGGTGATTTTCGAAATCTACGCATAAAAATTGGTTAAAAACAGTATTTGAGTTCTTGGAGATAAATCGTGTTGGCTAGTGTTATTTTCGCTCTACTTGGCTAATAGTAATAATTATTATTATTAAAATTAGTTTATTTCCCAAGAAAACTTGGGTCACCCCGGGACGGCTCTGTTCCAGAAGGGTGTGAATATTTACAGACTCAGGTGCGAGGAACACGTGTACAATAAACAAGAGTACATGCGAGTTCGACCCGAGACATTTACAGGATTAAATATACAAAATATACAATAACATACAAAATATATAATTGCATGAAGACAAAAAGTCTTTGTCAAATACAAATAGGCAAGTTAAAAAAAAAAAAAAGTCAGTCATGTCCAGGAGCAGGTGAGTATCATAGATTCATTATCTGGTAGCAGTTCTTTCGGATTTCGTTCCTGTAGGGGCTTGTCTTCACAGAATCTATCAGGGTGGATCCTAAATTTATTGCCGATCCAAAGACAATTGGCTGGAAACATATTCCTCAGGGAGTCAATGCTTTACAACGTAAGACGCAGAGGGAAACAGGAGTCGGGGTGCTCCCCTCTTGCCCTCCTCTGGCCAGAGATTAATGTGGATACCGATGGAGCATCAATTCGCCCCGTTATAAGCCGTGCAAGCGTGAGGACATTTTTTGTCACGATGATGTGTCTCCAGGGAGTGGTGCCCAGATTTGCTTGTAGAACTGATTTGGAGATAGTTAGGGGGTGGCCTACCGCCCTTTTCATCCATCTAAGCAACCAGTACTCTAAACTGAGATACTTGTGAAGGCAGGAGGCAGATGACCAAATTTATGATGCATAGAGAGGGATCGGCGTAATATGCCTCACGATGTGCCGAACAAGCAGCGCTGGCTGATGCACACCAACGAGCTCTTGACGCACTGCCCAAAGAGCAGCGTACGTCTTCTGCCTCATCCTGACAAAGTGAGGGTGAAACGTGAGCCCAACATCCCAGCTGAGGCCAAGGTCAGTATGAGAGGTCACTTTTTGCACCGGCTCCCCACTGAAAAAGATTTGGATATCATTTTTGACTTTCTTTTTGGTTATTGTCAGTTGCGCTGATTTGGAAGGGTTCAGGTGCAGCCCAATTGTGGCAAGATAATTTTCCAAGTTCAGTATCTGCCTAGAAGCTTGTTGGTTGATAACATGAATCTGATGATTATGGTCTGAGCTTACGTAGAAATTCAAGTCGTCGGCATAAGAGACAAAGTTAGGATTCTGAGCTAGGAAACGCTCCAAAACTGCTGCAAACAGGATAGCTGACAGTACGCTTCCTTGCGGGATACCTCTTGAGACGTCAATAGTTACCTGAAAGTCCTTGTGGGTCACAGACAGGTGTCTAGGAAGTGAAATAGACTTTAAAATATAAAGTAAAGTTTCTGCCAGGCTGAAGTAGTGTTTCAGAATGGTAAAAAGAGCTAAAAGGTGTAATTTTGTCATAAGCCGATTTAATGTCGAGGAATATGATATCAATCTGAGATTTGGTGTTAAGGGTGCGCTGAATTCTGAAGCGTGTATCAAGAAGATTGGTAGTTGTCGATCTCCAGTGCAGAACGGTATTCAGGTACACGGGCCTGTGTGCAAAGCAATGCTGGGCAATTGTTGACTGAATTACTTTTTCAAAAATTGAGTAAGGAGCAACTGATGGAGATTGGTCGTAGGTCTTTAAGAGATTTGGGTTTCTTGATCTTTGTAATGAGCTTAACATGGTAAGTTCTCCAAATTGAAGGAACTATTCCAGATTGCAGGATTTGTCTGAAAAAGTGAAGAAGGTCGACTATATATGGGCTGCAAATTTTGATAATAAAGAGTGGGAAACCATCCGGACCCACAGTAGCTTTGTTGGGGATAGTTTATTAATGACATCAATTAGGGTCTCTCTAGTTATTTCTATTTCGGTCAAGGGTGCCCTAGGTAACCAGTCCTCCTGCGAGAGAGAAGACTCAGAGTCAGGAAAATCTGATTGCTGTAAGCTGAACTGTGCCCATTCCTGGACAAGCTTTTGGTCAATGGCTAGATGATGATGATGCAAAAGGATCCGTCTACCACTCTTCAACCTATCGAGAACAGTTTGGTTAAGGACCTGCCTTTTCTTTTTCAAGAAGCATGCTCTTTCTTTCTTAAAGATGGAAAGGTCTGAGGGAAGTTGGATTTTCTGTCATTTCCGGTAGGCCTTCTGCTTCTTGATGAAAGCCGTCTTAGTTTCCTTGTTAAAACTCCGATTCGACCTGTTACCAATCCTGGTGATTCTGGCTGTTATCGAAATAAAAATATCCGGGGTAATGTTTCTATTTTGATCCTCAAGACGGTTGCCACTGAAATTATACGCGCCACACATTTTAGAATTCACGTGTTTACAATCGTATTGAAACAAATTTCCAGTAAATGTGAAAGTGTCCTAACGGCGCTGTTTCCATTTCGATCCCCTGTTTTTCTTCGAGAGGGCGGCCACAGGCAATTATAAGCACCACCGTATGCCAGGGTTGGGCCGAGAACTACCCAAACAAGTTACATGCGAAATATCTTACAATTATAAACAGGTTATGAATAAATATGAATCAATCCTTATTAACTTTGCGTATAAATACAGGGGAGATTATTTTAGAAACATTCTTAACAGATTAGCCCCGATAACTTATTAATAAGAGAAACAACTACTTAAAAACATTGACATGAAGTTACTTTTAGTAAAATAAAATAGATTGACCAAACATTGCAGTATTTCATGATTTGCACTAATAATTGTCTTTAACCATACTTTTATTAGTGCATCATTCTATTTGGGACTCGGGCGACTACTTAAATATGCACAAAGCTACGAGTAATGCATGCACGTAATTTGAAAGGATCCTTAGTTGGGATAATAAAGTCATTAGGTTGATCTCATCAATTACGGGATGGAAACTGCTCAGTAATACCGCTGGAAGCATTGCACACCAGCGAGCCCCTGAATTTCCCCCTCCATCGATGTTTTTACTCTGCATAATGGCTCAGCACTGTTACGTTCCCGGCTTCTTTCTTAATATTTATCACTCACTGCTGACATAAATTCCTTCCTGAAGAAGTGTGTTAATATTTACTCTATCCAGATTCATCTTCTTCTTCCCCTCCGGGAGTTTACTGTGTGGGACGGCTTCTGAAACTTTTCTTTAGCTTCTTCCTCTGCACTGTTAGATATACCTTCCGTATATGTAAATGTTTATTTTTCTTTTATCTTTCGCGGAACTCTTCCTGGTGCTCTACTACCGAACGCGCTGCTGCCCAACCTTTCTATCAACGAGCAGATTGCAACATGAATAGAACGAGATATGAGTGGCTGTGTTGGAGTGAACCTTAAGTGGAGCTAAATATACACGCAGGACAGATAACAATGGGAGAGTCAACGTTGTTGTTTTAAGCTTGTCGCAGGTACATTAGACAACCCACTTCCTGCCTGCAGTTGCATTCTTCAAGGCCACCTACTTTAATCTAGAGACAAGCATGTGCAGCCTTTATTATGGCATTAAACTAAGACCGAGTTTGCAGTTTTTCTTATTACTGAACCAATGGCAGTTAATCACATAATTCAAGTCCTTTATATTTGGTTTTAGATTTTTCCTTGAGAGAGGCAGATGGGGATGTTGTTGTTTTATTCTTAATATTTTTCTTCTCAGAATTAATTTACTGTTCCCTCTCCAATTAATCAACATTTACTTTAATGCGATACGAAGCCAGAAACACCAACCAACTTTTAATGATCCCATGTAACACATGACATCATTAAAGCGCATGACTTTTAAATTACCGTTATAGTCTAATGAACTTAACTTCTTGATGGATGATCATTTGTTCCGGTTTTTATGAATTTCAAATATGGCTTTTAACCTGAAGTTATTTTTTGTTCTGTATCATTAATTTTAATCTATTTTACCAGCAAAGGTGACAGGGAACCTTCTCTTTGCAAGTCGACGACCTTTCAATGGACGTACAGAGTGTTGCTGTGAGGATTTTAGGCGTATTAACAACTTAGATCATATTGCGTTGTATATAATGTGTCTGTAAGTTTCGCGTGTTCTGTGGTCGATTTGCTGTTTCATGGACGAAAATTCCCAGCTTCCAGGAGTAAAAACCATGCTACCCTCGCCTGAGACCAACTAACTCAGCCACTTTTTGAAAAATACCCATAAATTCCTCCCGTCATGGACATATAGATGGATTATTCAGAATTCTATAGTCAAAATTTAGGAGTGTGTTGGGGAGGAATAATAAAGAAAAAAGCTCTTACGAATATGGTTATGAAAATGCCTTTTTGCTGATGTACAGCTTTTTGAATTTTTTCTCGTCTGTCATAATCTAAGGAAAACCGGCACACGGAACTCAGAAATAAGTAAACATCTTTCTCGAAACACTGAAGCAGGCATTTGGCCAAAAATGAGACACCTTATTAATTTCTTTGAATGTATAAATGTTCTTCCTAACCACACGTACCTTAAGTTTTGATAAAGCTGTATAGCTGTGGTATAATTAAATGCTAGGAGTTATGAGTCTAGATTAAATATTTAGTCAATTAAGGAAGTCCCTTTTATCAAGTGGTTTAATATTTAATATTGTGGTAGAATTATGGGAACGTAATTTCAGGAGAAATTGTTCATTTTTCCGGTGTGGTTCTTTAAACAGCATCCTGGCTCGTATTGCAACTTTGCGCAACTAGAAAGTGAAAGGTCTGACTACGAAAGGTGAAATTTTATTTCTTTTCTGAATTGATGGAATGTTTTCTTCGAATTATACCATAAAGCATTGGAAACTTTTAATGTAATTTAGAATTCATAATCTAAAACCCATTTAATGGTTTATTTCTCTGCTCCTCCGAAAGCTTACCTCACGATTGTGGGTACAATCATTGTGGATACAATCACAGTGGGTACGATTATTGTCCTACCACAGTGTGGAAAAAGCCTGTTTGAATCTCGTCTTGATGGGAGGAAGGTTTCTCGACATTTTGGTCGGTCTAGGTTAAAAACTGCAGCCATTATCAACCCGCTGCAGGATGGAAGCTTCCTCAACAATTCATGCTGAGGGAAAATGAACCATAATCTGCCACGCTGGTTCAGTGCGGGTTGGCAGATCGGCTGTATTTAGCAGTCATGGGCTTGAACCCCGGTCTACTCAAGGAGCGTGTGCTACTGCACTCCCGCTCCTGACCACTCGGCTATGGAGGTCTCGGGCTAGCGTTACATTGTTTTATCTTTCAGAAACTTTGGTTTTTCATCCAGCTAACGAACAAACCATGCTATTATTAGGCAATAACGTGGTTTGTTTGTTTTAAAGAATACACGTTATTATAGATATCACATAGACGCCTCGTCTTAGTTGCTTTGACGCTTAATACACACACGCACGCTATTCTCCTCCATAAACTGCCATTGCACATTGAAGTGATGATCCAAACTGAACAATTGGTCATATAAATCAACGGAAGTTTTTCCTTGTAGCATTTAAATATGTTAAAGAAAATATGGAAATTAAACATGTTAAAAGCAAATTAACAAATTTCGCAGTGTACAACAATTCAACTGTAATTTTTTAAATAGAACTTTATTTTAATCATAATCGGGACAGATTATCAAAGATATATATATATATATATATATCACGCAAGAGCATAGAGCACCCTATTTCTGCACTTGGATATTTTTAAAACGTATATGTTATGATTTGTTAGGCGGATTCTTTCGTCGATTAGTTTCTGTAATATCTCAGAACTAAGCCGTGAACCTGTAACAATTTTCGAGAAACACTTGCCAAAACATTTACAAGAGATAAGTAATGCTCTTCCCCTTCCCTTTTGGTTATGTTGTTAAAGGTTTAGGGCCTGCTTTCCACTTTAATGAATGTCATATGTCTTCACCAGCGCTCCTGAATGCGTGCCAGCATAGTTCTTGAGATATGTTCATATATTCTACACGTAATGGTCACCGTTCTACATCAACAGAAGGAAGAGGCTGCATAAAAGAGACGCAACTTTGTGTTTCAGTTGGGACGTTTCAAGGTTGTTTTTGAAGTGGATAAGTTAAACTCCGGCTGTTGAACTTTTTGTTTTAGCCGAACGAGATTAAAAAGGTGACTTATGAGCTTTGTATATCCAACCAACAGTTTACATAATTCTCCGGATAACCTTGCCTACCCTGACCTGATCAAACACCATATTTTAACGACGAATATTCAGCGTGTGCAGTATTTATGTTTATAAATGCCATCGTTATATTATATAAATCGGATTAATGCACAAATGCATTAAAGAACTTTCATACGCAGAGCATTTGGCTTCAGATTAACAGTACGCAAACCGATCATACAGTGCGCACAATTTTATTTTTCACAGTGGGCAGATCGTAGGATATGGCCTTTTCACCGTGCCGAATATTTTTATCCGTTGTGGTCATATCGCTAAAACTGGGATGTCATCGTATAGGGCTATATTTTTTAGCTTGTCTCGGTCCATATTAGTAGGAACGCATGGGATGCTGGCTGAAAATAAGGGAGGACACTAGAACGATGATAGAGCTGCATCGCCATGGTAACGCATAGTTAATGAGTGGTTGCCTTCGGAATTATTTGTTATTGACGCTGTGAATCACAATGGCTGTTTTTTTTTTTTTTTTAAACATTTAGTACTTTAAGTTTTATTAGAATAACAACCCTGGACTAGAGGCATTAAGAAAGGGTTGTGGGATGATGAAATAATTGCAACTGGGTCTGATGTTAGGAAAATGTTAATCTGAGGCAGAGGGATCCAAAAGATTGAGCCACAAATTCTGCTTTGCTTTCCGTACAGAATTATTTATTTTTATTAACTTCTATCTGGTAGTTCGAATAGTATTTAGGCACTGAAAGAATTCGGCACAAATGGAAGCCACTGTAGCCATATAATGTTTTATGACGCCCATTCCACCGAAATGATAGTTCAATGCCAAAATCTGCCGAATTCAGGAAGAAGAAAGTTCAGCAATCACTCCTTTGCTTAACAGTACAGTAGTTTTCCGACTTTTCACTCGTTTGGGAGGTCTGAGTTCGAATACTGTCGAAAAGTGGAGGAATTCTTAAAGGCCTCTTCAGTCGGAGTTATAGTTAGCCGCTCTCAGGCGAACTGAGTAGAATTTTCCAGGGAGTAATTTGGCTCTTTCATCCTGCAAAATATGTACATTGATTTGTAAGCAGTCGCACTCAAAATACATAAAGCGAAATATAATCCAATACCAAATGGCAAAATGACTACGATTTTTTTTCTGTTCTTATACAGCATAATAATCCACCACAATTCACCATGTACACATGCTAGGATATATGCTTCTACTGAAATATTTCTTATAGATATATACTTGATTTTGTGAAGTGAAGCAAGTTTGTCTGCGTTTCTCATGATAACAAAACAGAGCTCGATCTTGGTCACAGTCATAGCCGCAACAAACTTTTTTCGGCGAAAGGAAATGAATGTGCTGCTGATAATCATCAAAGAAGCGTTAGTGATCATTCTTTCTGAGGAGAGGTCGGTGCTGTGTTAATCTCAGATGTCAAATGCTGTAGATACTCCGAAATCCATTTATTGTTTCGACAGCGAGTACTTGAAATAAGATGTCCGCAGCATGCGCCCTCAAAGAAATAAACTTGTGACAGATGAAATGGGAAAATGAATACAACACATGAAGATCATTAATCTGATGACGCAAAATGGGTATAGTGGGTTGCTCTTGCACAAGAAAAGCCCATTAGTTCTCATACCATTAACAACACCCTCAGTAAAAGAAATAGGGCAGAGGCTTTTGAAACGATTGAAGTCCTAAAGACAGCGTATAAGACGTCGCTGCGCGATCAATCCCAAAACTCGTCTCGATAACTCCATGAACTACCTTAAGGAGTATTTTCTTACTTTGAAACTCGCAATAAATTGATGTTTACTTAGCAGTGTAATTAGAGAATGACGCATTAAAAATAAACAAAATAATTTTGAACGACCAAGGAAGGGGATTGGTCCGTTGGAAAATTTGCCATTTACGGAATGAAAACCCAGTTTCCGGAAGAATAAGGTAGCACAATCTTCTCCTCACCCACAGCGTTCACCTCCCATAAAATCGCCATCCTCCTAATTTTCTGACCAGAGATAATTTCTAATTTCGGATGGTGGCAAAGCCAACTCATATCTTTAATGAGCCAGTAATATTACCCTGCGTGTCAGCAATGAAGTTCATAAATCAGAATGCCTACTGCATGAAGTGTTTGTATCCCATACCCAGAGGTTAACAGTAACGCACTGGGACATCGCTGAAATATTAATAGTGCCATTTACAAGAAGAACGATTAATGAACGATTTTTGGCTTAAGAAACCATGCACATAAGAATACATGTATAACCCGTTAAGCATTTAAGAAATGATGTAAGATATATATATTTCGTCCAAATCAGACGTGTTCGTATCAGATTCCAGTGCGAATAGGTCTCTTCGTCATGTTCATTTGTTAATTATATTAATAAATAAACATCACAAACAGCATCGTGGTTACAAATAACCATGATAACGTTGAGCTTTATCTTTAATAAAGAATACAAATAATACCTTAATTCTAATGAACATCTTTATGAAACCATTGCACAAGGAATATTTTGGAACAGTAACTAATGCCGGGGGCCAAGAAAAGCCCTAATGTTCATAATGAATAAACAGCTACGTGGCTAGTAATTTGTGGTTCTTTTCTGTGATAAGGATTAACGCTCGTAGAGTAATCATAATAGAGTTCTTATTTCTCAAGGGGAGAGGTGGTACATGAATTTGATATGCACATGATTCATTGAACAAACAACATATTAAAGATATGCATGTATCTTTGGTATGCAAGATGTCTAAGGTTGCTCTGTTTTCTCTGTGTAGAAGGGAAAACCCTGCTGAGATCTCCGAACATTTAAATTGTAATGGTGTGAGTTAAGTGTGAGTATAGGAAACTGGCTACTTGGAAACAGCGATCACTACGAAGGTTGCTTTCTGGTACCCAATCGGGCCGCGAGGGGGTGTACTGGACCACCTATGTAAGAAGAGAGAGGAGTCATTATAAATGTACATGTATGGAGAAAGGAGAAAGTCAGAGGAATAAACCGAGGAATTAAAAGATAGAGGTTAGAAAGAGAGGCAACCTTCAAAGAAGAGAAAGGAGAGATGGTCGAGCCTTCGCAGAAGGCTCGATCACTATCTACAGAAGATCCCAGCGGCAGCCTGTACCCTTGGCGATCTCACCTTGAAGAAGCAACTTCCCAGTAGAGAAGAATTTAGCCAACCCACAACGTATGGGGATCCCAAGGATAGGGTTAACAATATCCTACACAGATCTGCAAGAGGAATCTATAACTGTTTGGGGACTTATGTTCGTAACAGATAGATAGACGAGGCAATTTAATTTTTCCAATAATTTTGATACTGATTTTGAGATCAGTATCAAATTTATTTTGACACTGAATTTGATATTGTCAATTTTGATATTAATCAAAATCCCAGTTCAGCCAACGTTACATATATTTTCAAAACGTACTTCTTATCCAATTGATTTATTTGCAAAACTATGAGGAATGCAAAGTATGAATTGAGACCTTTACTCCTCTCACGAAGATGCACGTTTGCACGCGGTGGTGTTCTCATTCCACAACAAAACGTTGAAAAAAGGAAGTCAGAAGCTGGAACGAAGAGCTTTTGGATTTCCATTCTCATGTTGACTATGATTGAACGAATGGCGAAATTACTTTAAATGATAAAAATAATCTCAGGAAGTTGCCCATAGGAAGGAGATAAACAATACGAGGTTCAAGGTAATTCTCTAAACCCATCCGCTCCGTAGTCACCCTCTCGGCCTTTTGGCTAAGATCAAAGTGCAGTATAACAACCCATGCGCTCCGTAGTCACCCTGTAGAAGAAGCCTATAAGTGCTATTATCATAATCCTAGTTCGGAGTTAGTTCAACTAGCTTTTATTAGTACTGTCACAGTGCAAAGCTTTTATGTATAAATATTTTATTCTAATAATTGAGACTAATGTCAAAAAGACAGTGGCCTGATTATAAGTGGCGTTGTTGTAACTCGTTTCTTTTCTTATTAAAATGAACTACTAAAATTGTAATTTTGTTTGATTTGTCTAAAACTTATTGGTCATTATTATTATATCAATGCTTCAAGACTAGTGCAACCTATCGACCCCAAGAAATGACGTTACTAAACATGTTACAGGATTATCAGTCTTTACTAATCTGCGCGATTAACGGTCGAAAATTTTATCAAGCATGGCTTGAATATGAAACGTGAATCTTTGTTTAAACATGTGACTTCCAGACCTTTGTCAGAAAATTTATGGGAAGCTTTTGCGGAGAATTACTTTGCTTGTTTCAATAACTGAGATCTTCACGACTTAGCCGCTCTTTTTTTTTTTAATCTTGACTGGAAAACCTAGCAAACACCAAGATCATTAAGCCGTTCCTCTTCCATCATAGCCTGAAGACATCACAGGTCAACGTCCCTTTTTTAGTGCCTCGCCTTAGTACATCAGATATCTTTCCACCAAGTACACTGAAAGTTCATTGGTCTCCAAACACCATAGCAACAGCCATCCTATTACTTGATATCGACAGCTAATCAAGCAACAATGAGGATAAAATTCTATAGAGAAATTTTATGTATGAATGGGCGTTGCCAAGACCAACCCTCTCATCCACAGACAATTATGAATGTCGCTCAACACTTGTAAATGTCAATAAAAGTTTGTAACACACAAAGGATTTTCCATTGGTTGCAGGCTGGTTATTTCGAAGAAAATCATTTCATTAGCAATTTTTCTTTAAGAAGAGCGAATATCTGCTATTGCGCGGAGAACTTGGGAAATGAAAGGTGCTATACACCGATTAACAGCATTATTCACAAATGATGAGGTACACACTGGAGATAAAAGTGCTTTGGAATACTTTGGTAATAATGAGGACAATAGTGGGTGAATGGAACATTGAGGCATCTCCATTTTTGGCGTATAGTGTACGAGAATGAGATTTTGAAATAAGGGTTTCGATTCAAAATGACAATTCGTGCTTTTTCAATTTCCTTCCTTTCGTTTTTCCTAATTCCTTTAAGAACGGCTTTATGCGCAGATACCAGAAGAAGTATTATCTGTTCAAACGCTAGCTATTGCTATCCCATGTGCCAGTATTTCATTTATTTACATTGCTGGTAAACGTCATGTTTCTGTTCAGCCTACAGAGTTATTTTTAAGTTTCCATGGTCGTACGTCATCTTCAAATTTTATTAACAGCGTCTCACTTAATAACAATTGAAAAGCAAAGAAATGGCTTTTTGAAGCCAGAACCTTAAAGAATATGAAGATTTGTAGGCTTCAGTGCTAGATAAACTCTTCCTTTGATTAACCTGGCAATCTGAACAAGAAGAATAGGCAATGTTTTTACCAGTCAGCACTTGACATGATTAATGGAGAGTGTGGCGTCATTTCTGCTATGCCAGATACCGGAGTCCTTGCAGTCACCTCGAGACTTACTTCTGTACAATGGTTGCTAGGGAAACCTGCAAAGCGATAGCACGTTTTGAATCTGCACACTGTATCAGTCTTATTTCATTAGTTCCCAATATTCGATGAACTTCGCGCAAGATTAAAGAAACACAATGTTTTAATCTTCAAGAAGAGTTCCCAAGGCAGTGTGAGATTTCAAAAATGCTGTGTTTACTAAGGATGTGTAGAGAGGGAGGATTTTTCACTATTATGCAGCTTATCTTTTCTAATTCTTGCCACTTTTCAGAAAAATAGATGCATTACTTTGTTTTAAGCCACTTAGAGTAATGATAAGACTTGCAGTGCCCTCTTCTTAGTTGCTGGAAAGGCTAAAAGTCAAGGGCTTCGTATTAAAATTTGATTTTCACCTTACACCAAGGGCATCTTCAGATTCAGTCTTCTAAAAAAAAGTTCTTCACTTAAGGCAGCTCAGATATTTGAAAGTCTTCGCTGTTAACCTAACACCATCGAAGAAAAACGTGTGGGAGGAGTTCTGTTGTAGCTACGTTTCTCTTATAGGCCATCGAGAATCTCGGAAGAGTAATTACGTTGGCAATATATTGTAAGCATCTATATTTGTACGTGTGTTCTTACTCAACTGCCGGTAAAGTGTTGTGTTCAGACAATAATCTATACTTCTGTTCGATACAAGAAAATGAAACGCCACCAACCCAATTTGTAGATGGCCGCACAGGTTCTGTGTCACAGCCCAGAATTATTTTACCGATAAATTTTGCATTTGACTTTCATAGTATAGGAAATATCTTGCCTACTGCACTTATCTATACAATTTTCCTCCTCCTTTCCCCGTGTATTCTTTGGAGCCATTCCGCTTCCTATTATAGCCTTTGATAATCTTCCTTGCACTGCATCTACCTTCAAATTGACTCCAATAATATTAGTCTGTTTCAGTTTGAAATTTGAATGGTTTGTTTCTTACCCATTGTTCTGTGTTTCTCGAGCCAAAAATCTCCATTGAATATTTTATTACTGCATTCGTAGCAGCAACTACCCACCCCTTATTATTTTCTTGATTTGAGCGTGTGAGAAATTTCGGTGGTGGATTCGTTGCAGTTCACTGGACGCTCCGCATTTCGTTGAGATTCGGTTAGCGTAAAACAATTATTTTTAAATTTGGTAGGAATGGTTTGTGTACATTTCATTTCATTTAAACCTCCTTTAAGCATACCATTCCCTGGGCCTAAGCCCATCCATGGTTTATGTCTCAAAGGGAATAATGTTTCAGAGTCTTATAGAATTCAATTTACAAACTAAAATACGATAACGCAACAACAACATAATTTAAACATCCAATTAAATCCAAATCATTATGCCACTTAGCCTCTCATAAGAAAAATCTATCTTGACGTATCTATAGATTTTAATGAGGAGAGTTTCCATCCCTTCCTCGAGGAGGCAGGCTTCTACAATCTAGCATATTCCTTTTAGTAAAGACCTTTTCCACATATTTGTTAAAATATGCAAACATTCTTTTATCTGCGAACATGATATGAAAGGTCTCCTTCTCCAAAGTTCCCAAAGACAAACCTAGTTCTAATCTATACTGTGTATAATTTACACAATACAACATTATATGTTCTGAAGTCTCGTTTTGCCCGCAGCTACATAAGCCATCATCTCTCAACCCAAGGTGAAATAATCTCAGAGAGAGCCCATGACCAGTCAATAAAAAGGTGGCATGCAATCCAAATTGCAGGCAAACCTTACTTTTATTTACTATATCTACCTTAGGTAGAAACTGATACGTCTGACGACCCTTGTCAGAACTATCCCATTGTATTTGCCACATCTGCATTATTTCTTGAATTATCCTGATTTTTTCTAATTTAATATCAAATTTAGTATAGATTTTATTTAAATCAGGACACGAAGATATTCCAAAATATGTTTTCCTTATATTTCTTTTTGTAAAATATAATAATCCAGATAAAAGGACATTATACTGGGCAGGGACTCTCCCAGAGATAACCTGCAAAGCCTCTGTCGAGACCGTTCGACGCGCTCTAGTAATCGCGAGCAGAGCAAATCTCTGAGCTTGCAATAGATATTTTTGAATTATCTTAATTGGTACCCTATGTACCCAAGCTCCAGAAGCATATGTGACTATAGGGATAAATAGACATTCATATAATAAATTTACTGCTCTTCCTTTAATTCCCCAGTCAACTCTTATTACCCTCCGGAGCTTAGCATAGAGAGTACTTATTTTTTCTTTTAAATAACGCACGTATTCAGTAAAAAATAAGCGTTCTTCAATTTTCAAGCCTAAATATTTAATAGCTTTTACGTATCGAACGGCATCGTCCAGAAGCTTCACAACAGGGTGACGATTTTGGCTTAACCTGCCTTTCAGTAACATCTGGACCGTTTTTTCTTTTGAAATTTCCAACTTATACTTCTTGGTCCAGCTTGCAAGATCATTAAGCACTTCACTTGCTCTATCTTCAGTCTGTGATCTCGCATTACCTTCAATCAATAGGACCAAGTCGTCTGCATATGCAATATTTATAACTCCTGGAACATTCACATTTAAAAATTCATCAAAGACAATGTTCCAGGCAAAGGGGCCAATCACCGAGCCTTGTGGACATCCCCTAGACATATCCTTAACAATTTGAGTATACTTAGTTTTAATTACAATTTGTCTATCAGAAAAATAACTTTTAAATACATCATACGACTTATTTGAACACTGTCTCTGCCTAATTCTATACAATATTCCTTTCCACCACAGTCGGTCGAATGCACCTTTAAAATCGATAAACACACCAAGTACATATCTATTCTCATTACCCTCTACACATCTAACCAATTCATATGCTGCATCTTCTGTTGAAAAATTTTTCTTAAAGCCATACTGGTTTATAGACATCAAGCCTTTAATTTCATAATTAACCATTAATCTATTTATGATCAGGCGTTCATACACTTTTGCTAGCACAGATAACAGGGCAATTGGACGATAAGCACCAGTTTCGTTTAATAAACGATCTACACTTTTAATTAACAATATTACATGTGCAATCTTCCAACATGCAGGGAAAATTCCATCGTCAAGACACTTGTTATACATATCTACATACATCATAGGACATATCACATAAGTTCTTTTCATAATTTCCACTTCAATTTTATCCAGACCCGGTGATTTTCCACTCTTTGACCGGTTCACCGGTCAAAGAGTGGAAAATTATTATTTAACAATTATTTCTAAATTTGGTAGGAATGGTTTGTGTTCCTAAAATCCTGCTCAACATGTCTAACGGTGCTATAAAACAGATAAGGCAGTTATCATATGCAGTGCTCTCGTGATTATCAATGGAGCCATCCTCAAAATTTTTAAAGTTTTGTGATTTAAAATGAAATCGAGCGTTATACTGACAAAAAATATAATGTGCATACACTGTTACAAAAAATACAGGTTCGCTAAGGAATAAGGATATGTTATCTACATTTTTGGTTATGCAAATATTTGTAAGGGTCAGAACAGAGAGAGAGAGAGAGAGAGAGAGAGAGAGAGAGAGAGAGAGAGAGAGAGAGAGAGAGAGAGAGAGAGAGAGAGAGATATCTAATTAAAAATAGACATGTCATGATCTCAGGAAATTTTACCATGGACAAGGAATAGTTAGTATAGGGTAGGATTTAGTTAATGATGATTTCAGATTTCCGTCAGAAACATCCTATGCAACTGCGTATTTTATTTATTTCTTAGTAATCAGTATAGTGGTATTGGATTTTAGGTGCTTCATTGAGAGACTATATTGAGCCGTTTTGTATTATCTTTATGTAGGTTTGTTTTAACAGTTGATTTATATGTTCTCTGAGCTGAAAAAATCTGAGAAATTCGCGAAAATCCTATTACCAATTTTAGAAATTCCTGCAGTCCATAGAGGATTCGAATCGAGACCTCTTCTTCAGGTAATAAAATCACTACACTGTCACGGAGGACCGTTAATACTCGTATAGTTGTCATAGTCACCAATAAGTCATTTTGGCAAGAGATTTTCAAATATTTGTTGTGTGTGTGTAGTACTGCTACTAAAACCTCATCCAAGAGGTCTAAGATCGTAGAAAAGCTGTACTTTAATGTCGAATAAATGGGGCTCCATAGACAAACTGTCCACAAACCGTCATCATTTTCGAGATGGAAGCTATGGTTTTGTTACATGGTACCTTACAAAATCATTCCTTTTGTAACACCCTTGACAACGCCATTCTTTTAAAGTTAATATCACTCTATAGGTAATACCTCACGTTTTTCAATAGGACAATGTCCTCCACCACCTTTCGTCATAATTCTGTGTGTAATGGCTCGATCTGAGACACATAATGCGATACTCTTGGACACTTAAAGTCGTGTGAAAGATTGTCCATGGAAGTGAATACGGGCTATGTCGTTACAAACTCTTCCGCAGGAGGAATGGAGAAATATTTTTGTCAGCACTTGTTTTAAATCTATATAAAATGTTCAGTTCAGAGGAGCACCCACATCGTCTTAAAATTCGTACTTGTGTAAACTCTTCTCTCATCTGTTAGTGGCGCAGAACTTTATGAAAATATTGTTTATGTACTGCATAATTCATTGTCGGATTCTTAATTTATTTTTAGGGCAATAGAAATCCCCAGAAGTTAAAATTTCGTTTCATTTGCTACTCTAAATGCTTAATTTATTTTAGTCCATATAACGTCTAATTTTGAGGGACGTATTAGGGGGTGTTTCTTCTTTCCTGTTTAAAAGGTCTTAAAATACGACGCGAAATTTAATACTTAGATTTTCTAAGCTAATGTGAAATATTTCTCATTAATGTTTTGCAAAATTCGCTTTAAAAACATCCAAATATATTTTATTGTAGTATCCTGACAAACAGAATCTACATTATTACCTTTCGGGACGTATTATAATATCCATCTAATCATGAACATTCTCAGAAACATCAAAAGTTCTCTCGTAAGCAACGTAGACCATATGATCAAGGTACTGGTATAGCCCCCAAAATCGAACTTTATTATCAAACGTGTCCAGCGGTTTGTAGAATAAATAGTTTAACATTTACATTGTGGTGTACGGTGCGTGCGTTTCATGGGCAGAATGAATCGTATCAGTTCTTCACAAGAATCCATTGCTCTTTAGTTGCCTTCTGCTGATCTCTAGTGTGATAAAATCATCTGAAATTGTTTTTTTAAGACTAATACTCATCCAGCCTTTCGTGTATATTTTAGCGTTAATTAAAAGATACAAGAAAATGTTTTTGTTACTTTGATTGTATCGCGCAACTGTGTCCAAAGCTCCGTTTTGTGGGTTGATAAAAACTGTACGCAATTCAACAACCAGGCAACCTCTTAAGCTTTGATTGGCGTCTAAGGATGCATTATGGGCCACAGAATGAAATGCCACAGAATGGATTTGGCACTAAACGGCTAATGTCAAACTAAGTACGTATTAAAGAGAAATGTCCACAGTATTGTTCCGTTATGTCATTCACGTAATTGGGGTATCATAAACACGAGCTTATCCACCAATAAAGGCTATAAAGAGGCCATTAATTGTAGGTAAGGACAAAATGATTGTAATAATTTCCCCATAACAGCAAAAATCGCAAAATGTTTACACTTTGGATAATAAGAAAGCCATGCGGTAAATAATTTTTACGATCGCCCAGTTTTCGAAGTGTTCCCGATTTATACGAAAATTGGAGGGGTCAGTAATCTTTTATAACGCTAGTTCTTATTCTTAACCATTAGCCGGGGGTATATTCGTCTAGAAATCCTTCGTATGCTGGCTTATGAAATGTCTATTTTGAAAAAATCGATTACGATTCCATTTTATGTGCAACAACGCAGTCCATTTTAAAACAACGCGCGAACACCTTGTAGAAACAAGGCTTCCATCCGTTTGGTGGGACTTCAAACATTTCATACTTTCGGTGTGACTGCGAAGTATTCCTCTGCTTCAAACCTCTTGTTGATATACATGTTCTTTGTACTGTGAATTTTCACTTCGTCAGTTCGAGATGGTTGAGACGGTATAAAGAAAGTCCAGTAAACTTAGCATGTATCGCAAAGGAATAAATTACTCTCATTACAAGATCGTAAATGTCACGCATCCAGTTACTCTTCCATTTTAGAACGAATTTCATATATTTGCAGTTTTATTTGTTTTCTATTCTTAAGAAAATCATGAAATGTCTGCTGCTAGCTTTTCCTGTGTCAGATCCTCGAGGATAACCAGTGGTTGCAGTCACCATCCTCCCCACACTTGGTGGAAAAAGTCCTGGTTCGAATCCCGTCAATGACCCGAGAATCTTTTATTGGCTTTTTCATTCTAAAATGAGTCAATCAATGTCAGGCGATGACGACAAGGTTTTCATCCCGAAAACTGTTCAAACAACCCACACAATTTATGGACATAAATGAGCGATGTTCAACCCTAACAAGACAGCTCTTTTTCATCCTGTTTTAAAGAGCAAACACTAATACTTCATTCATTTTGCCACCATTTCGCGTATATCTTTCATAACCAACAAGAACTGTAAGTTTTATCGTGAAACATAACGTCAAAAACCCCTTGAGACGACGAGAAAAGATTCTACAGATTCAATATTTATATCATCCAGAACATTCCGTGGATCGTAAACAAACTTTGTAAACTGGTAGGTGAAGCCTGTGCTGCAATTCAACTACCTACTATAAACAGAAATTGCAGCTTAAACCTCTAGGTCAGTGGATTATAGGTAGCAACACGCAATTCGGCTTTACAGGGAAACACCACAGCTAACGGCAGTGACTTGTCAGTTTGTCATTATACATCTATTGTACATCGATTGTACATGTAAGCACTGTTTAAAGGAAATGAACATTCTGGTGTAGAGGTTATGGGTAATGTGAAGTGGTTAAACTGAATCCGTGTGTGGCATGCGAGACATGTTTTTATTTATTGCATTCAGTTTCGGTGTACCTTTTCAAATAGTTAGAACTTTATGGCTGCTATATTTAAAAAAATTAAAAAGAGACTTTGGTACAATGTGTTGCTGTCTGTTAACAGTTTACCCAAATTTAATCCACAAAGATGAAGATACGCCTTTTTTAAAGAGTAAAAAAATAGTAAACAAATTCAGCACATTACCTTACTTGTTTTTGAAAGAACTGTTTGTTATAATTTTGTTAACCAGTATAATGAACGAACTCAGACGTTGATGGACAGGAAACAGCCTCAGAATTACATTAGTACGCTACCTCCTTAAACATTCCCCAAAACTGGGTGGAGAGACCTGAATTCGAATCCCATCGATGACGTTAGGAGTTTTTTTTGGTCCTTTTTCACAAAATGGTTGAGCTGGTCAATCTCAGGCAATGGTAGTATGGTTCCTCTCCCCGGAAACCTCAGGTTTTTTTCTTCCATCAAACAATAAATCGATCACAGAACACACGCAATTTACAGACATAATTTGTACAGCGAAATATTGCTTATAAGTTTCTGATGCGCTTAAAATCTTAAGACAGCAACATTAAACATTCATGTGATAAGTTTTTCTTTCTTCTTTATTTTTTTCTAGGTATCATTCTTTCTTGTTTTATCTAGGCATGCTATTGAGCTGTATTAAATGGCGTACTTTAGTAAATTTTAACAAAATCGTCTAAATTATGTTTTAGGATTATTGAATAAGGTGCATTATGATTATAACTTCGGGAGATGTACATTTAAAAGTTAGGGAGCTTCCATATAATGGTAATGGAGTAAATTAATGAAAGAATACTTCCATGATGGCTATTGCAGAATTATGAAACACATACTTCATTGTTTCAGAATTCTTAACTGATAATTAAAGTTCCAATACTCTCAGCGTCAATCTAAGGGAAGTATCGTATTACATTCAAATTTGCAATCTTCGTGTTTCACTGGATAATCTGAAATAGTTCTAAAACTCGCCACTGATACAAATTACACGCAATTTGTTCAACAGATTTACTGCAAAGCATCATTGCTGATAAAAATCCATATCTTCTTAGATGAAAGACCATGCATTTCTTCTTAAGCTGCTCTGCAAAGTAGTAGCACACTATCACAAACGTCGAAAGCGTATAGAAGAAGGATTGAAGCGCGATGCTAAGACCTCAAATTGCCATAGAAAGATGGCAAGATTTAACCTCCAGCGGTGGCGCTACACCTATGAGGTCCATTTCCAAAATAACGAATCCTTGTTAATTATTGATTGGCTATAAAAAAAATGTGATTTTCTTCTTTAAATATCGATATTTTTACTGGGTATGTATTTTGAATTGTTTTTTATCGTTCTCCCCTAGTTATAGCGTGATTATATCGAGAAATTACAGCACCACCATATTTTTTGCTGTTTTTTACTGGCAATAGTTTATCTCGCTAGTTATGCTGCGAAATATTGCCTTTGTTGCTTTTTTTTAAAATTTTCTATCTTTGGAAATGTCTTGAAGTGATATATTGATGTTTGTGTAAAATAATGATTTCGCAACAAGTGAATTACTCTAGAAGCGTTTTTTGTACAAAAGTTTTTATAAATAACTTTGTTTCAAAGCGTGTTGGATGTTTTATCTTTTTAGTTTTTGTTTCACGTTTACTTCAATCATTTCTGTTCAGATGGTTAGATATTTGCTAATGTAAATTAGATACTGCGTTTTCTTCTCTCTTCTTTTTTTCTTTATTATTATTATTTAAGTATTTGATAAAATATGTATTACTTTTGGATGACCTCTTCAATCGCAGTGTATGAGCACACGTGGAACATTATAGCCTAAAAGACTTCTTCAGTTATCCAAATAAAAATCATAATTTAGAAAGACTGCTTTACAAAGTAAAGAAGATTCTAATTTATGATTGTTTTCCAGAAATTAATAAATATGAGGTTAACCTTTAAGCGATTCCTTGATGCGAGCATAAAGAATAATAGAATAAACTATGCTAAGAAAATCTACCAGGTGTGCTATAAACCTCGATAGCCTTACAAGGTGTGATTTTGAAATATTCCTTAATATTTTTTCGTTATTATTTTGAATAATCAGAAAGAAAACATCGAAGGTGATATTCACTCGGAATAAAAGTTAGCAAGTGACATTTAAAGTTCGTGCGATTCACAGCGCATAAAAAATGTTTATAATGAAAGTGCATAATAGTTTCTAAAATGCTACATATTTTTAAATGCTTTAAAAATAGTTTATGCACATAACAAACAGAAATATATGTGTATGTACACGTTTCAGGCGTTTAACAGTTTTTAAATTAGCAAATGGAAGAAAGTAAGTTTCATCTTTATATTTATAATGTTTTTTCTTTAATTTTCTGCAGAATTAATGTATTTTGGGTTGTTTTTTTTGAAAATAAAAGGTGTAAAAACACACCTTTAATTAAATATTTCATTTTTTATTACAAACTAAAAATAACATACAATAAGTGCTGCAATCCATTAAGAAAAGATGAAATATTGATAAATTCTAAGCAGAATTTAAAAACACCATACACTTTTTCCAAAAATTAAAAAGAAAGTTTACACCTTTAAGGGGCAGAGATACTGTTTTTGTCATAGTTAAGTTGCTACCACTGCATGGTTAAAAGAACAGGAAGCTTGGATATTAGAAAGGAGCTGGATTCTGCATTTTAATTGAATACGAGAGCCCCCTTCCCAGTTTTGTTCCTCCATAACAAAGATGGGAGTCTGCTTTATTAAATTAAAGTAAAAACAATTACTGTTTCTGTGTAGCTATTTGAACTCAATAAGTGTATTTACTATTATTTTTTCATTTCTATTCTACCCTTCTCTATCGAAAGCACGTCCTTAGCTTCTAGTATAGGTCCAACGAGCCCAATAATGAATATCAAAAGAGCTTCTTTGACTCTCTTGAGAGCAGTTTTGGAAGCATTTTCATTAGCGATTAATGACAAAAATACTTTTAATCATATATATTCCAAAGTTTACTGAAATTCACCTTTCCTTAAGTCGACAGAAGCTTTTACAGAATCATAATTTGCTGACTTGTTTAGGATTGGGTAAGCCCATACTTATATGGCTAAGGCGCTGACTCATTGGTAAGACAGAATACTATAATTCGCAGCCGCCTCACCAAATGGAAATTGTGGTTTTTCATCCACAAAAGCAGTCAATCCGATCATAGAATATGCAAAATTTACGCACACAAACTGACGACGTCTAATATGCTTAATTTCTTGGGTGCAAAAATTAGCAACGGCAGCAGTTCTCTGCGTAGATTCCCATCAGTGGATTGATGCAAGACTCTGTATCGAGACCGCTTAATTTCAGTATTTTAACTATCAAAATCATAGGACTCCGCTGCCTAGATGATCAGTTTAATAAGGATAAGAAAACAAAAGTTTAACAACAGCGCTTAGAGGAATTTAAAAACGGAGATCAACAACATTCAAGAGGAAGAAATCACTGCCACATTGTAATAACAGCATAGTTTGATTAGAAAACTTTCTATAATTGCAGTTAAGTTGTACAAAGTTTGACGATTCCTCTCTGCCCAGGAGAGAAATCCGGCAATTCGAACCACAGTAATGATAACCCTTAAGTGTATGTTGTATTAGAGATATGGAATTGGTGAAAGTGCAAGGCAGAGGGAATGGCTTGTAGGAAGACGCCTGTTCTTTCGAATCTCCGAAGTCATGCTTGAGTAATCAAGCCGTTAAGTAGTTTATAGATGAAAATGGCATCTTGTCTCAAGCGGCGGACATCAGTGATATGCGCCAAGGGCACTGTTGATAGGGTGTTGAGCACAAGCAATTAGTTTAGTTGCTTTGTTCTCTTGAGAATCGCCTCAAGAGTGCTACCCTCAGTATATGAAAATGAGGTTGGCACATTTTATCACAATATTTCGACTGTGGAAGTAGGACGTGGTTAATGACTATTCTCATCATCTTTGGATTTGTGCAAGTGACTGTCCTACTGGTGGTTACTAGCTTTTCTTTTAATACGGAATTCCAGAGCCTTCTCTGATTCTTTGCTTTATTCCAGAGTGAATTGAGAAAACAGTTAACAGCAGTCTGTGAAGGACTTTAGATGGCATCGCCTTCCAAGTTTAACTGGATTATTGGATCCAAGATGCAAATCAATACACTCGCCGAGGTTAAACTCGGGAGTTTTAAATATTTTAATGGTAGATTGTGAAAATGTCTTTTATTAAATTTTTATATATCGGCAACTGAATTTGATCTGAGATTTGTCTAAAATATTCATAAACTGGTCATCTAGGCAGAAAACGCGTTTGCCTTTGATTGTTAATAATTACATTCACACTCTGAAAAATGCAGAATCTAAAAGGCGCTGTAATGTGAAATTGGAATCTTGCAATGAGCGAACTGGATCCAGTATTTGTTTAATTCCTAGGAAGTGAACTTACTCTTAACAAATGGGACTGTGTATCCTTTACTGCCTATTTTTGTATTTCAAAGAAGTGGGTGTGTTATGAGTTAGAAAAATTGTAAACATTAACATCCGAAGAGTATGGAAGAAGAGTAGTCTTAACAGCATATGCAAATTGGCCAACAACTAGATAAACTCACAAGGTTCCAACACATAGAAGGCATGTTCCAGTGCCATTATTTCCCTCCAATAGTAATCGAATATATCTATGGCGACAGACTGAAGCTTCAACCAGATTCGCTGGACAAAATGAACTTGTCCAGTTCAGAGTTTCCAGTTAAATACAGACTACTGCAATAAAAATCATGTTTGCTGTTACAAGTATCTCTTGTGTTTCTGTACTGGCATTCCATAATTTATAAGAACCTATAAGGTTGAAGTAAAGCTGAAGTATTCCTGTATAAATTTATTGGATTTGTTTCTCTCTGTCCCCAGCCCTATGGCGATTTTTGGCTTGCCTGTATTTTTCTTGGCAATAAAACGAATATTTATTTATTTATAAAATGAAAAGAATGAGGTACATTGGGAGCGCAACTCTGAAACTTTTTATGATTACTGTTCTTTTATTGCGCTCACTGCGTACGTTATCGTAAATAATATAATATAATTTTGATACAATTCATTAGAAAATTAAGTCTAAAATTTATTAGCATGAATTTTAGACATAATTGATTAACAAATATCCAAGAAATTGCTTGCATAATATTCTCCAAAGAATCGTTTCCATAACGAGCCTTTCACTTAGATTCCTTACTGACTTTCCGGGTTGGGAGCACACATCAGTGGAATACCCGATGTTGTATAAACAGCTTACTTCAGCTACGAAACAAGGTTGAACTTCTCTCACTCATTAGCGATAATACACAATGACATCGTTATACTTGATAAACGTGCTTGTTTCTCCTTTGGCGAATATTTCAGGAAAGAATGAAATTCTTTTGTGCCAAAGCACCTGGAAAGTTTCCCCCACGCTCCCCTTGTATTCCTGGTCAAGGCTCATTTCATCACGGTATGCGCACAGTCTAAAAATATCCACCCTTCATCTGGCTCGCTAAGATTGCTAGATTACATGTAATAACAGAAGACCATAAGACGGATTTTTTAAAGCTTGGTAGTTGTGACGTAATCCTTGGAATTTTTCCATTTGTTTAGATTCGGCAGTGTATAAATTATTACAATGAATACCAGGTTTTTTTCTGTTGTTTAACAAATGATTTTCGGTTCAAATGTTTGCTTGAACACAGGTTTAAATCGTAACTTAAGTTGTATTGTTTTCCATGAATCATTTGAATGAAATATCAAGTTTTAGCTTTTTTTTTTCGGTTAACCGAAGTTAAATAAAAACTGAATTTCCCTTAATTTTAGTAAAACGACTTTTAGTCGTACTGCTTAATGTTTTACTGAGTATGAAAAAAAATAAACTTCTTTTACTGAAGGTCATTTTGTCAGTTCAGAAACATGCTACTATTAAACGGTTGGCGTGTGTACCACAGGACTATAAAAACATCCCAAAGTGACTATAGAAATATATGAACGATGGAGTTGACAGTAGTATCAACTGTGCTTCGGTCGACAGCACCTAAATTGCACATGAATATATTAAAACCTTCGTAACTGAAATAAAGTTGCGAACTCGATGCGGTCTTCATTGTAATTTATCTATTTTGAAAAACAAAAATTAATTTATTGATAAATAAATAAGAAAAGAAAAGAAACTTTCCTAGTTGGCTGCATAGCAAAATAACTCCAACATAAAGTCATAATTTTCATCAGTGTCTGCCAACAGTGTGAGATATAAAAACTCGTTTATTGCAATCTGAATACAGCGATCAACAAGCAGCCCAGAGCTGAAATCTTGTTAGTTGAAAGAAGGAAAATCTATAGTTTCAGCAACTTCGGTTACATTCTGTTCGAAATCTGGAAAACCAATATCAGATTAAAGTGTCAGTGATCGAAGTTAAATCCCATTTATCGCAAGCCAATCTCCTCACCCATCTCCCATACCCATTGTTGTCTCGCTTTTGAAACAAAACTTTGGGGCACTGGGAACATTGAGAAATTTTATTATTAACAGATTACAGTATTTCCTACTAGAGCCCTACCTTCTTATTTAATAAATGCTTTTATGGTAAATATGTTTCTTGAAGTTCTGGCTTCACTATCTTAGGAAATATTTCTGAGTTACCACAAGATAGCTGCTGAAGTTGCGCAATTTCTTTTATAACCCTCGCTATCTGGGCTACGTAATGGGAATCTAAGGAGTAATAACACACCGACGCCAGCTATGACTTACTTATCAGCATGAAACGACTTTGATAAAACGAAATGCAGTACGCTCCCAGAGAAGCAAATCGTGTTAGAGGTACAGTGAATAAAATAATTGGAATTACTATAGTTGGCAATACAAAATTTAACTATAACTTTAATCATATTTGGTAGAAGGAGATCATTGCATTAGAATTATTATAATCACGATTATCTTGTTTAATTTCTCTTCTCTTTTGAAGTTAATAATTTGTACACGAAATCTTTTTGCAGCAAGCCGGCTGAAGTCTAGAAAATGAGTTCTGGAAATTCGCTTTGGGAGAATAATATATTTTTGACAAATTTTGATCCAAAGATGAAAAAAATTAAATATCACTTTTGCTAACTAAGATATTTTGAGTGTGGAGAATAACCTTCTCCACACTCAAAAGCAAAAAGATTACAGTATGGAAATTCTTGGTAACTGGAAAAAAATCATGTATGTGTATCGAATCAATAATTTATTTGGCGAGTTTCAAATAAACTAATGGTTCCTTTTTATACATAAGTTTCATGAAAACTTTCTTCGCTGATCTTCACAGCGTGTTATTGACTTTACTCTTACTCTTTCATCGTCATAAGTAAAATAATATCATTAAATAGCACAGAAATGAATGCTTTTAAGAAACTATTTGCATTTAAGGTTAAATAATATCATAAAGTGCTGTATAAGTCTATTCGTTTCTCGCACGTGTACGTTCCTTGTGCAATATTTCGGAACAAATAGAGGTCCCTTTTTCCACACGGTCAAAGTTTTCAAGAAAATATAGAATTAAACTAAATGCTTTGCGATCATAAAAATTTGCAAAGTTCATGTGACATGTATAACGCCATCATTATAATCCATGTCTGTTATGATTTATAATAATATTCAATTTTTAAAATTTTATGAAGTAAAATGGGACCATCGTTCTGTTATATTAACTTTAATTACTCAAGATGGTGATCCAAAATGGCGATCGCGTATAAAGATGGCTTCTTCGATGTCATTTACTTAAATATATACATTTTAATTTTTAATTAACTGTCGATGAGAACTTATAATTGTTTTTTGATCCTACATTCTTTCCTTTTTTGGTTTATCCTGGATTTCTGTAGAATTTTTAAGGTGTATTTCTTGGACTTGTGGCCTGTGATGGTTTAATTATTTATATATGTTATCCGAAGTTCAGCAAATAGCTGGACCAACAATTCTTTTTAAGGCAAATATTGAGGTGAAATTTCTAGTTCATAAATTGCACGCAGTTATTTAAGATTTGCAATTATACAAGTAGAGTAAACCATCGATTATCGAAATCTGTCAATCTCACAACTAGTACCACCCACATACAGTAAAACTATCTATATATATGGAGCGTGTTCAACGAAAATATAGCCATGAGATTTTTATTTAAGTGATTTTGGGACGAAAATTCTATCTGGATATATATGTATATATACCCATTTTATTCCATTCTCAAGCGTTATAGAGCTGTGCACATTTAAAATTGTATAAAATCAAAAGGAAATCAAGAATAACACTTCAATTCCCTTCAAGAAAATCGCAGAAATTCATAAGAATTCCTGATTTTCTTGAAGAGTTTACAATAACGATAGGCGACAGTAATTTTTTACACAACATAGAGTAATTTTTGGATAACTTCCATCAAGATGTCACATTTCGAAATTGAAATGTAACATCTTGGCAGAAATGCCACATATTCTGGCAAACTGTTGCATTTTCTATGTAGCGAGCAGAATCCATGATTCAACACAAAATAATACTCCCTTGTTTGCATTTTTTGTCGAATTACCATGTTTAATTTGCCCACTTTTTGGCAACGATATATAATGTTGACAATAGATTCATGCAACGCTTTCGACTCAAAATCGTCATGTTACAACCTCTGAAAACGTTACACGGATCATTCTGTATACACCCAATTTATTCTGTAGCAGGTTGTCGTGGAGAATTATAACCTAGTCATTTTTGCGCCATAAAAACGAAACAAATCAAGCCATTCTGTAACAGGCACCTGGTTTAATTTATGGAAAACCTCTAGGAAAAGCCAAATGTAAAATATTTTATTTTCCATTTACATCGGTAACGTAACTGATTTTGAAATATACTACAATATATCGTATATGCTTATTTTAGAACATAATATTTTATAGCGTGTAAAACTGATATTCTGAAAATGACTAATTTTGATCTTGAAATTTTGATTTACAATAATATGGCTACATTCCACTAATATGATTCCATTTTACCCCGCCATCTGGGCTCTAAAACACTAAGGTGAACGATACTTGACATTGAACGCGTTTATCCATCAGCTACAAAACTAATATCTTTTAAAAACTGAAGAAAGATATTAATGATCTTAGTTGTTGACTGAAATGGAGTAGGAGAACCCGATTTTGGACATTTAAAAATTAATGGTCAATCACTTTTAAAAAATTGACCGCTCATTTTTATACGAAAACATTGATTATATGTCCATTTCTTAATTATTTCGAATAATCGACATTCTGCTGTGCTTATCTACATGAAATTTCACCATATTGGTTGGAAATTATCAATTCCGCCTTGTCGGCTTCAATCAAGTCTCCTTCCTTTTTGGTGCCTAGTTATCAATCTCTGCAGCCTATGTATTCGAACTAGTAAAGTGAAAAACAAATCGGTCGCTTTGGTAATATTTCAATAAAACTTTATATGAATTATTTACGTATAAATTAAAATTTCATTTTGAAATTTCCGAAAGGACTATGAACACTGAGTCCAAAGACATGGAAATCAGATTGCTATTTATATAGGTTTATTTAAGTTGTTTGAAACAATCTTTATTTCATTAATTTTATAATGAGTCCTTATGCATAATCTGAAGTAACTATGATAGGAATATAATCATTTTGCTCTGGTACAATGTAAAGAGAAGAATACGCTTAAACTTGATGCAATCCGTTTATCGGCGTGACCGCACGAAAAAGCAAACACCGTGAAATGGATCTCAGCCATCGAGTGCATGAACTGTAGTTAATACAGATGAACCAGAACCTCTTGGATCGTTGCAGATCTCCTGACGTCTGTGACGTATCGATATCACAGACATCTTTCTACTGAAATAGTGGCTTTCAATATACGGTACCACAGATAAAGCCGGGACTGTGATTTCAGATAACACTGTTGTAATAAACTGCTCATGTGGTCAGATGGTTCTAAGAATCGAAGTACTTTGCTGTTATTTTATTCTAGTAATAATAAACCTGTAAACTGAACGCAGAAATCTGAGTAAACAAATAATAAGCAAAAGTGTAATTAAGAAAATTTGCATTTGGAAGGAATCAGGACTCGAAATGGACCAGAATGAACTGAAGTGCACCAGAACGCCGTTCCGGTTTAATCAGAAGCATTTGTAATATTATGCAAACACACGATTAATAAACATAAGGTATTTTATTAACTACCTGCTTTTTAGGACTTTTTCCCTTGGAAGATTCGTTTCATATTCATTGAGTAGCAATTTTAATCTTCTTTTAGAAAATAAAATGGAAGTCCACACAGTTGGAGAAAATTACAGAAAACGGTTAAGAAAAAATCTTGTACAAGCGACATTTAAGAACCTTGGATGTATGCTATTTCTTAATACCTCCTAAAATCTAAAGTTAGTATTTTTTTTTTCAAGATACTGAATGGTGAATAACATGAGAAAAAATAATTTCCGAATTATCCATCCTTAAATTGTTTTATTTATTAACGAAATCATTTTGAATATTGATCCTTCGTAGTTAGAACATTTTGTATAATCACCGTCCTCCCCACACTCGATGGAAAAGACCCGAGTTCGGAAACCTGTTAATAAAGTGAGAAATTTTTATGGTTCTTTTTCACAACGTGCCTGAATTAGCTCGTCTCAGGAGAGGGCAGCGTGTTTTTTCTTTTCTTTCGGATGCTCAGGGTTTTCGTCCAGCAAACAGAAAATCGATCACAGAACAAACGCAGTTTACAGCCATATTATGTACGATGCAATATGGCCTAAATTGCTGAAACACTTAACGCCCTACAACAACACTGAGTAAATTTGGATTTTAAGTTATTTCTGCAACTTATATCAGAACTACGTTACTGGCAATATGAACTTTCATGACATTGTTAACGACTTTGCTAACAGAAAAAAACCTAAGAAAGTATTCATCTTGGCTCCTCTGTAGCCAGATGGTTGGCAGGAGGAGCAGTGCGTAGCAACACGCTTCTTGATTAGACCGGGGTTCGAGCCCGTGACCACCAGATACGGAGGATGTGGAAAGATCAGGGAATGACCACCGCATATCTCCGGCGCAGTATGGCCTTAGTTGATAATGCTCCTAAAAAAACCAAATAACAAACAAGTATTCATCTTAGAAATCTGTCTTTAAAATTTAGAATTTTATTCTTGGAATAAAATTGCTGATTTATATTTTTTCGTTTCCCTGTTTCTTTTGTGGGCCCTAGGCAAAGTGCCTAAAGATGCATAAGGGAAAAGACGGTTCTGCTTCTGGCAATACAGAAATTAATTTATCTTATCAGGAAACTTTAGCTTACAACCTAACTGCTAAGTTTTTCCAATACCAAAATTCTTTCAATTATGCTGTAAACTGGCTCACAGACCGCATTTTCTCCACCTCTGCCGCAGGTAGAATGCTTGGATGCTCACTTTATTTTCAAACATTCGCGTATAAACACCGCAGAAATAACTGCAAATGGCTCGAATTTTATCAGCAGATGAATTTCCATCTGAAGTCAGAAGTAGAATGTAAATTAAACTGGAGAAAGTTGAAATTAAAATTGGAGGGAAAAAAATGCGTGTTGGGGAAGCGGATGTGTGTAAACTAAATTCATACGTCTGTTTGCATGCGCTGGAACCACAATGATCGATGCTCGGGGTGTGCCCGTACGTGTACTACTTACTGATGCTCTTCCTACTGTCTGATTCTCGAATTCTGTTATTAGATTGATTCTGAGAAAGTGACCTCGATATAACTTAAGGTGAAGTGTTTCTGAGAAAGTGATGTCATTCAGGAAAAGAAAATGGAGAACATCTGTGCTCTTCTGGTGTCAGGGGTTTTCGATTCGGGGTCAGGTGTACGAAGAAGCAAAGCTGGAAATGACTTTCGTATTTCCGATCGGTACTTCAAGATTTATTTTGAGACTTTTCTGTTGGTATATCTTTGTTGCTTTGAAAAGTGTTGTCATCTCTAGATGCACTAAAGTGTCAATTTTGTAGGAGCCCCCTCAGTAAATATCCTCCATTTTTACCTGCTTTCTCTGATGGTAGTTAAGGTGAAGGAAGTATCACAGGCATTCTCATTCCCATGAAATAATAAACGAATGAGAAATGTAATATCATTTATTATATACTGTATTTTATAATCAATTGATTAGTTCCACATCTGATATATCTGAAAGACAGCACGAGCTGTAATTTCATCCGAATGACACACTGATAAAATAAATCACAACTTAAAATACAGAATAATAATTAAAGTAGCTTCAATATTAAATTTTACGAACGATTCTACTACATTGCTTTCAGGTTCTTACCTTTTAATTTGCAGAACAATATTTGCAGATTCAATGTATTTTTACACAATTTTAATGTATTTTAAGCAACAGTCCTGTATGTAAAACATTTATTATCAAGAAAATATTAGAATTTTATCGATTCCCTTGAAAGTGAATTAGAATTTTCGCTTACATTCATAGAAAAATCAAGTTGTCTTTAAAGATGTTTTCTTGGCATTGTGTTACTGCATTTACCTTCGACTTTCTCAGCTAAAGACATAATTAACTTCCGTTTAGAACGGAGAAATCCAGTTTTCTAATATCTATTGTCCTGTACAAGCAATTATCGGACAATTCGTTTGTAATCTTTCTGTGCAAGACAACTAAAGAGGTTTTTCTTTAAAACCGTGCGTTTGAAAAGATAAAATAAACTTCCTGAATATTCTTAATTAGCTCCGAACTAATGGAATCTACAAATCTCTTCTTGTTCATAGTTACCTTTGTAACTAAGTGTTCATCGAGTGGATAGAGAAAGAGAAAGATAGACTTAAGAATAGGCAGGAAACTAAAAGAGCTGCTAAGTCATAATTAGAGCAATTTGGGCAACGTCGACTAATTGTAGATGGTGAGATGTAAAGAAGGGTGGAAATAATTCTTCTTGTAACACAAGGATTCTGTTTTTATAATTTTCAGAAAGCGAACTATTATTTTATCTTAGAAAACATTGAGAACTAAATAAAACAATTTGGTTGTTTTCAAACTTTATATAAATTATAAAACAGTTATGTAGAAATATACTGTTAGCGTTATTTTCTAATATGCATTGCTCTTCGCTGAAATTCTCCAACCCAGAAGGGATTGGAGGACATATTTGAAAATTACATGATCTGTTCATTTATAAATACTGCATATATTGACTTGCGTATGCATTTACCTAAAATTTTAAGCTTGAATTAAGGAGATGTTCTTAGCGTTAGAAAGACATGAATTGATACCAGTATAGCCGAGTGGTCAGGAGCGGGAGTACAGTAGCACAAGCTCTTTGAGTAGACCCGCGTTCAAGTCCCTGACTACTAAATACGGTCGATTTTCCAACCCGTACTAGACCAGCGTGGCAGATTACGGTCCATTTCTCTCAACATCAATCGTTGAGAAGGCTTCCATCCTACAGTGGATTGATAATGGCTGCCGTTTTTTATATCTATAATTTATTATGTATATATATATTTTACACACATATACATTGTTCCTTACCCTTTAAACTCAAGATTTTTTCATCTTCATTATCAGACGAAGATAATTTATTTTATCTTTTATATCTTATTTTTGGAGTTCTCGAAAAGTAAACTTTCGAGATGGTCAATTTCTCACAGCAACCATTCTTGCCATATTGACGTATTCTTTACAAAGGAACTAAATTGCAGGCAACAAGGAGAGGACCGGTATACTGTTTAACCTTCTTTTTTATAGTGTGCTGTACAATATAACCTTTTTAAAAGAAAGAGCATATAATATTGAATTAAAAAGCAGACTAGTTCGTTCTTAATATAGATTTTACTGTAATAGCTCTATAGTGCAAGGGGAAGCCACAAGCTATTGCTGCATTGGCAGGGATAAAAACGAGTAGATAAGAAAACACAACTTATTTGCTTGTCTCCTCACATAGGTAACTATCATCCAGTTGACTTCTGAATTTATTTAAACTGTCAACTTCAACTACCTATGAGGGTAACCTGTTCCAGCAATCAACGACTTGCAGCCACCCAGCAATCCATCTTAGAATTTTTCCAGTAATCCCAACATATTCCATCTTATGCAATAACTTCTCATGACGGACTGAGTCAAATTCCTTACAAAAATCCAAATAAACTGTCGAAATTGTTCCCTACATCCAACTCATAAGTAACTGTGTCAAAATAGATTACTGAGTTAGTTAAATATGATTTTCCCTAAACAAAACCAAGCTGTATGTTATTTAGAATGCCATATCTATCTAAATGTCCCTGGATTGCACTCTTAATCATTACTTCTAAGATTTTTCCTACCACTAAAGTCAGATTAATCGATCTGTAGTTACCAACTTCTCACTTAGAACCACCTTTATGTATTAGTGATACGTTGGCACTTCTTCAATCCAAAGGAATCACTTCCGGGTCCAAACATGCCCTCTTAATTAACTTTAGTGGTTCAATACGCTCTCTGGCGGCGTACCTCAAATTTACTGGGTATATGCCATTCACTCAAGGAATCTTACTTGCCTTTATGCTCGAAATTTATTTAATAAACAGTCCTCTGTAATTATGAAATAACTAATTTCATATGACTCAGCCTCACCTGCACAGCCTCTTCTCCGCATGAACGGTCTTTCTTCAGTAAAGGCAGGTGCAAAGTATCTGTTCAATTCATCCTCTCAACATCAGCTGGGTTGTCTAAGACTTTCCCACATCCGTGTGCAAAGGTCCAATCTGATTCGCTTTTTTCCTTTTTTGTATTCACATAAATGAAAAATTCCTTGTCCACCTTCTTTGCTCTCTTAGCCTGTGCTTTCTCATACGCAGCCTTTAATTCGCTAATCTTATCTGTGGTACTATTACAAATCAACTTATAGCTGTAGTAGGCTTCAGTACTTTTCATCGCGTTGTAACTGTTCCATGCTATATTTTTGTTCTCTAATTGACCAGCAAGCTCTGCATTCATCTATTTCGGCATCCTCCTCCTGCAATAGTTTCTTAATGGTATACGTTGTATGCATTCATGGCTTCTGTGATTTTTTCTTCAAGGGTATTCCATAATTGAAGTGTATTCGTCCTCGCTCTGCAATCCTCCCAATTCATAGATGACATATAGCGCCTTAAACTTCCCAAGTCCTCTCTTCTAAAATTAAAACCCTTGCCTTGACTTTTATCTGCTGCAACATCTTTCTTTGTATTCCAACTGACGACTGCGTGATCACTACCTAATAATGGTTCTTGTATTTTAAACCCTGTGATGTATCCTAATTCGTGAGTGATAATGAGGTCAAGAATATTCTTATCCCTAGTATTATCTCTGACATGCTGGTAGAAATAATAATCATCTACTTTATTTAGAAAAAAATTTTCCCAAGGTGAGTTTCAGTCCCACTTATTCCAGTCACTCTGAGGCAGATTGAAGTCGCCCATAATAATTCATTCGCTCTTGCTTGCCCACTCCATTTGCATGTAAAGACTCTCATCATACTCTTTGCAATTTTCTCGTCTCTTTATTACTCTTACTCTCATTATGTCTTTGCTGCCAACCAACTACCTCACAGATTTTATGCTGGCGGACGTATCTTCAGACTCACCAAACGCGCTTTTCGCGCTAAGGCTGCTTTTGATAAGAAGCATGACTGCCTCCCATCTTCCCTATCTTTCCTAAATATATGATACATACCCGAGTGGAACTCTTCATCACCAATTTCCGGGTGGCACCACATTTCTGTTAGTCCTGTTGTGTCAGCATTAATTGTCCTAATCAGAGTTAAAATTCAGCCATTTTATTGACAACACTCCTGACATTTAAGACTAAGTAATTTTCTGTAGTTTACTACCCTGACACATCCCATGAAGTTATTTAAGTTTGTTTCCCCATCTTTCACACCTTCCTCATTTGAAACGTTGCTAAGCTGAGAACATCTTGTGAACATCGGCTGTTGTGGCAACAAACAATTCTTGTTTGTTGTTGCCAATATGTCCAGGATCTGAAAGATTTTTTTTTCGTGATCACATGCTGCCATATTGGGATATTCGTTAAGTAGGCAAATTGAGTTATAATTTTATAGATTTCATAAAATTATTTAAAAAATTTAAGTTGTTCTTGAATGTCTTTTACAAAACATTAAAACTGAACAAAAGAAAAGTGTTACAATATAATTACATTAATCTCAATCAGTATATAATAGTTCAAATTAGGCGAATCAGATTCTTTGAGTTAATCACAAGTAGTAATGCCCAGAGACAAAACATCAGTTCTAGATTTCAAAGAGTGCATTGGTTTTAGACAGAATTTGATCCCTACATATCTTGTTTGCTCAAAGCGTCTCAGAATGAAATCCAAGTTAGTTTTACATGGTAATAGTCTTAGAAGAAAACGTATATTATAGGCTTGACAAAGTATATAGATTGTCTTAACGGAAGTGGTTGATTGCATTATTTCTTGCCCTTTTGGACGGAGGACGAATTATCTGGAATATGTCGGACTAGTTAATATTTTGATGATTAGCCTTATATTGTGCAGATTCTTGATTAGAATGTGGTATTTACATGGGATGGTATTGATAATCTTGGGAGAACAGTCCTAGAGTTCATTGGTTGGTTTCATTTTTTTATGGAGCATTGGCAAATTAGGCCATAATGCGCCAAGTCAAGACAATCCTGGAGATAACGAATGGCATCCCTATGATTCTCTTCATCTGGCGGTGGCTCCAATAGGTCTGCTCGAGTAGCACAGTGATATTGTCACCGTCTTCTCCACACCGAGTGGAAAAGCCCGGATTCGAATTCCATCGATGACGCGGGTAACTTTAATGGGCTTTTTCACTCCGTGACTGAGTTAGTCGGTCTCAGGTGTAGATAGCAAGGTTTTTTTTTACCAGAAACTGTCCATCATGGGGTTCTTCGTCCAGTAAAACAGATAAATCGACCATAGAACACGCGCAATTAACAGACATAATACACACAGTACGGCAGATGAATTTAAATAATAGGGTGGTCTAATATAATAGGTTTTTTTTTTTTTTTTTTGGTGGCTCCAATATTCTATTCTAAGGGTCTTTCTTTGATAAGTTACAGGGGCAGACGATCAGACTTATCGAGACATACCACTGATTTTCATGTTACAAAATTAACTCATTAAATTCTGGTTGTTAATATCTTAGATTTGATTCCTGCTTGAAAATTTTCGAATGATATACGATTTTATTTATATTTTTAGGGTGAAAACACGAGGCCAATGTTGTGAACGAACATATATTCAAGAACAGTTTGAATAACGTATAATGGGTTCAAAACTGAGGTTTGGCTGAGTGCTACGATGTTTCGTCCTATTTGGATAATTATCCCGCTCATCATGCTTTTAAAGATCTCTGATTTTGTTTCCTTCTTTCTTATCTGCGATTTGAACAAAGCTTATAAACTCCTCTTGGATCGGCCAATTGCACAGCTAAATAGTGTGCACTAAAATAGTGTGTAACCTAAATCAAACTTAATAATTCATAAGCACAGTTTTAATAACAAACCACCTCTCCAAATAACATGGAGCAATTTTCCAGCCTCGAAATATTTGATTTCGTTTTCATTGTGATGAAACCTGCTGTTTACAGATGCCGTCCTGCTTCTTAAATACTCCTCATTCAAAAAAATCAGGAAATTAATAGTTGACAGTTTTAAGAAATACTGCGTCTCGTTGGAATAATGCGGTTGGTTTAATTAGTCCTTGAGGAGAACAAATCCTTCATTACGAGTCTCTTACCTTGGATGGTATTAGAGCCAATAACCTTACCCAGAGAATATCGCTAATCTCCACGGAATTTACAAATTAGTGTACGTTAGCATTTCATTAGAAACAAAGCACGGTACGATAATGTAAATCGATTTGTTGTCAAGTATTTAGGCTTCCGTTCATAAATATAGGGTGGTTCTTAATTAAATTCATTCCTTGGAGAATGACCTCAGAGTTAAAATCAGAGTTAAAATGCCGAATCAATATGTATTCTCAAAGGCATTGCTTTGTGGACCACCATGGCACCAAACTTGTTGCCCATGTGGTCAAAGAGTATGTGTAAGACTGGAATCAGGGTGTTCATGTTTCCATTTCATTCACAGTTTGATTTTGTATTGGAATTGCAGCTTGCATCCTTTCTCTTTCTCCTGATGTCTGGGGAATTTGTTGCTATAGCTTTTTAAATTTTCGCACATGTGCACATCTGTGGACTACACATGCGCGCTCTCTCTCTCTCTCTCTCTCTCTCTCTCTCTCTCTCTCTCTCTCTCTCTCTCTCCCTCCCTCTTTCAGTTACTCGCTGGTTGCGAAGTGGAGAATATCACTTCCCTTTCTCACGTTGTGTAAAACACAACGTGAGACCGAAAATGAAAAATACTACCATCAGGTAGTATTTTTCATTTTCGAACATAACTAAACTTTTTTTACCCTACACTGATTACAGAATGGTATTACAAATAACGGCTTCAAATCTTTCAGGCACAAACTACTAGCAAATTTAACATGTGTATATGTATAGGGCGACACCTAGAAAGTCTGTTCAACTCCGCCTCCTGTCTCTGTGAAGAGCAAAATCAACTGTAAATGGGCCAGAAATGTGTCGGGGGGTAGGTTTGTGTACATTCTCTGTGTGTTTTGTTTTTATGTTCTGGCCGCCAGGATACCCAGAAGCATCAGTCACCTGGACAGATGATTCTGGGTACTCGTCCACACCACGGTAAGGTGCTATAGTAGAGCACCTTACCGTGGTAAGGTGCTCTACTATAGCACTCTACTGGAACTTACCAGTTCCAGTAGAGCACGTAATGTTTCAAAAGAGACTCTGACCCAACTAATGATGTCAAAAGGTGTGCCAGGATCCTCTGGGGCCTATTCCAGAGGAAAAGAAAGGAGCGATAGAAGAGAGCAAAAAAACCAAAAAAAAAAAACCAACCCGTGGTGCTGGTTGAAATAAAAAAAAAAAAATATATATATATATATATATAAAGAAGACACGTTGGGATAAAAAAATAACAAGAAATAAATATTAATAAAAAATCAATAAATAATAAAATTAAAAAAAAAAGAGAGAAAGGTAGTCTTCAATAAGTACTCTTGTATTCAGGATAATTCAGATGTGGAACTGGTGACCTTTGCGATCAGTGCAATGACAATTCTTGCGTACATGAACCATAGAAGAAAATAGATCGAATTTTGATGCAATTATGCTTAATTCATGAGCAGCCCAGCACTGTACAGAACTTTCTGGGTGTTCCCTGAAAGTACGCGTTTTGTCCAGGATAGCAGTGAAGCAAACTATTGTCCCGCTTACACGGGTGTATTTGGTGGGTTGTTTTGGTACGCTACTCCGGCGTTGATTCTCTTTCTGCGAGCAAACACCTTGGAGACAAAGTTCTGAAGAGCTGAGAGATGGTTCTTATTCTTCAGAAAAAATTCCTCCCGCTCTGGACAGAGGGGTCAGTTCGGAGCTTCACCGAAAATCCGATCGTCGTAGATTGCACAGTTAAAGAGCAGGTGACTCCAATCTTCTATATTCCCGCAGCTGCAGAGATCGATGTGATGCAAGCTAAACTGATAGAGGTTTTGATTGAGAGAGCCATGTCCAGTTACCAGAAATGAAGTTTCTATAGTTAAGGAGCACCAGGTTTTAACCGATTTAGAGAGTAAGAAGGTCATATCAGGCAGGAATTTTCTTGTGGCAGCTCCTAGTGAGGTGTTGTCCCATCTGATCTGCCAGATGCTAATTAGCTCGTTAAAGCATTTGGATTTCACTCTTTTAGGATCTTCATTTAAATTTAGCTGGATATAAAGTAATTCTGAAGGTATTTGTGTTTTTTGTCGAAAGCAGAGGCCACGATAGATGACAAACAGATCCAACGGAAGGGATCCCCGCAATAACTTGCACTGCAGTGGTGGAAACTGTTCGTTCTATAGACTCCGAGAATAGAGAGGAGCATGCTCCGCTGGATGGAATTCAATTTTAACCTCATTTTGGAATTGGTGGCACGATGAAACCAAGCTCCTGCCGCATAGGTTACTATGGGCAGGAAAACAGCATTTAACAGACAAAACAGCAACCACAAGTTTGGCAATCTAGTTACAGAACAAATCAGCAGGAAGAGGTAGTTTTAGCAAGAATTCGTACAATAGCCTATACACATCACTCACCTGTACCTAGTGATAGGCGAGAATCCTCCCAAATGTACACATTGCAATACATAGTTTTCAGCTAAATCCCTTCTTCCTTGTTGAGTGCAGTAACTTCCGCATAGCAAACCTGCAATCTCTAACGAAATTAGAGGAACCAATGGCGGTAAAATATTTTATAGGAAACGATGCAAATTTGACTGACCTTTTCAACTATTTAAAACGTATTCAGTTATATCATAAATTCTAAATTATTATAGCTTCTTCATAAATTGCCTTGCCTCAGGAAATCTCTGTACAGTCACATCTTGATCCTAGTAGCCTTTGTGCCGTTAAACAACCTCATCAAGAACAACAATAGAATGCCATGGGCCCTTGACCAAATAGGCACATTAAATCACTTACGAAGGATTGTTGGATTTCGCATAGTCGAGCATTTGATAAACTTAAAAAGAGAGAATTCTCATTTCTGCCATCTAGGTAGTTCGCCTTGATTGTTTGTTTCGTTTCTTATTTGTATTCAGTCTTTAAAGACGTATCAGATTGTAATTAGACCTATAGGATTAAGTATAATAGAGTTATTCAAAATGAAATTATCTTAAAGATTACTTTAATCGTTGAACCGTAAGTATCAAATATTCACCATAAATGAAGAAGAGAATATTCTTAATTAGTTCTTAAAAGATTAACTTAAAAGGAAATGAATATTTGAATTTAATTCTCTTGTATAAAACATCCTAAGTTAGTATGACATTCCACAAGATCTCCAATGCACAAAGAGGTCTAAATTTATCGTTACTTCATTATATAACACCACAGGCCCTGGCAAAATTTGTTTGATTTGTTGTAATGATCATTCCGAATTGTTCATATATTAAATATCATGTTCTGATGACACGATCTGTTTACAGCTCTCAGCTACATGAATCTGATTCTTATATGCGAAATTAGTTACAGGTATCTAAAGGAAGAGGCTAATAGTTTTGTAAAGTTTAAATTGCGATATGAATTTGTTACATTTATGTTTATTTTATTATCAGAAAATATTTATATATTCATTTAACATGCTCTTAACTACGCAAGTTTTATTAAGAAGTATTTAATTGTTCTATTAAGAATGAAAAGAATTAAAATTATTAGTCCGCAGTGAAACGCTGAAAATCTAGCATTCATTTACTGCTGTTGTTATATACGTATCTGTAATATTAGCACGCCATCGTTTTAATGAGAAATAAGCCCTGTAGCTTGGATAAATTTCCTTCCTTCGTTTTCTTTAAATTAAAAAAGCACTCAACTTGTATTTAGTCTCGCCTTGAATTGATATCTGATAGGGTTTCCTCTTGGCTGATAATCCATTCGTTTGCATTTAATTATTGTGATCGATTAGAGTTCATTATTTGCTCATTTACCATTTTAAATGATCATTAGAGCAGCAGGTTCTAGCCTACTACTTCTGTTATACGCCTGGACAGAATAATTTTTATTCTTTGTCTATCAAATTTGTCTTGAAAAGTTCCTGGCTTTGATTAATCCGTTAGGTTTCAGATGGAACAAAATGCAATCAATTCCTTTCCTCTTTTGAAGTTATATGGCTGACCTACGCATATAGTTCTCTAGAATGTGCAAGGAATTTTTTTCCTCGGTGCACATTTCTAGCTGTATGAGATAAATTAATATTGATTGTGCTCCACAAGAACATCAAAGCGCTTTAGCATTTCTGCATATTAATGCGCTGTTTTATTCGCTTTTCAGATATCCTTCTCGGCGATTATTAAATCATGAGTGAAATATTGAAAACACGCTTTCTTCTGCATTCAAAATACTAAACATCTGTCGCTTTTAAGTGCTCTTGTCGATAAATGCCTGCATTTTGAACTTCCGTTTCTTTTATTTTTAATATATTTCCCTTCCTCTCGAATCACCGTTTTCATTGTAACTATAGTAACGGTTTCCGATATGCTACACCAGGAGCCGCCTCTCTCTCTCTCTCTCTCTCTCTCTCTCTCTCTCTCTCTCTCTCTCTCTCTCTCTCTCTCTCCAGTGTAGCAATTCCTCAAAAAAAAAAAAGCGCTATACACAACGTCAAAATCCTAATCGAATTTTAACTTGATTGGGATAACTCGTGCTGAACCTAAGAATCCCTTACACGTGTGATAATCCCCAAAATAACATTTTGGGGATTATCGTTGATAAATAATGATACACCTATGAAAAGTGTCGAAGTTCAAAATGTGATTTAATAATATATTTCTTGCGTTATTATACAATAATTTCAATTTTAATGATTTGTTATAATTGTAATTCATTTTGCCCTAACAATGTTTTCAAAATATTGCTAATGAATATGATATTAAATGCGGTAGAGTAAAAGAAAAATATATGTTGCATCAGCCATCCGTTGAATAAAGATAAACCTCCCTGTTTCATAATTTGTTTTCAAATGCTGTCAGTTAATAACGTAATATCTTAAATCTTGCTTACGTGTGTGTGGCAACAATTGTTTGTTTTCTGTTAGACCCATAAGAGAGAGCGACTGTTGTGTGCTAATCACGAAAGAAATCTTCTTAAACTGTACGACTCTTTCTTTTCATATTTTGTTTGCTGTTTTTCTGTGAATTTTCTAAGAGAGCAATTCAAAGTTTCCATTATCACTCTGTAACTTTAATTTGTTTCATCCTGCGAGGAAATTATGTTGAGGCTGGTCTTGTTGAGGAATGTAAGGGTTGGTCCATTAAGGAGATGAACAAAGGAGATATGAGCAAAAGCACGCTGTTTTTTTTTTAAATCTTTTTGGAAGATATACCAGAAAACAATGAAAATACCACAGGGGACAGAGAGAGAGATAATGAAACTAGGTTTAGAATACAATGTAATATGATGTAATATCAGTGAGTCCAAATTTGACTATGGAATCGAAACTTGAAGTTATAAATTTCTTCTTTAAATACAAAATACAAAATTGAACGTATAAGGTAAAACCAGGATTAATTTTAGGAGTTTATAAACGGAATTTGAATTTTTTATAATTTTAATTCTTTAATCGTTGAAGAAAGTGGCTCCAATTTACGCGTATAACAACCCACAAATGATGTGCAAATAATACAAAGCAGCTATATGCAATATTATACGAAAACATTGTATTAAATACAAATAATACTAAAAATAAACTTGAACCATTTAAATTTACATTTTTTATTATACTTGCATGAAATTTTAGGAAAAAAAAAGTAATTTTTTTTGTTATCTAAAATATTTTAATTCGATGGAATTTCTCCTTTAAAATCCAATTTTTGAAATCTACTTGAAGAACAGATTTCTGTTCGTTAAGTAGATTCATTCTCGCCATTCTGATTCACATTTGCGTACTCAACCAAAGGAAATTAATCTCTTAGAGCTTTAAGCAGTCAAACGATATGAGTATACCAAGGGAATTGACAGGACCATCTGCCTTGTGCTGTTGTTCTTTATGATTAGGTGTTACACCAAGACCCAGACCCTAAGACTTCATTAAAAGGTCGACACCAACGCTAAGCTCTCTGTGATCGTCATCTTTCCACTGCCGTACCAATCGAAGTGAAGTGTACTGTAAGGTGATGCTTTTACTCATTGGCCATAGGTAAGACACCAGCATTCGACGCCAACTGCTCCCTTCCTCCAGTAAGTGATGTCGATAAATCGACCTGCAGCGACAATGATGGCTTCATGTGTCGCAGATGACATATCACGTCTGCGAACATATAGGCTCTCCTTACTTCGGGGAGTGTTTTCGCTTTATGGCACGAGCCGAACTGGTTCTGTTGCTGCTGCCCCTAACTGCCTGGTAACTAGTAGCAAAGGTACAACGATCGAGGTAAAAGTGATAATGATGGTAGGTGTAATAATGGCATGAAGGCTAGGAAATGCAAAGGTCACAGCGAGGAGAAAAGTAGAGATGTTGACGAAAACCCTAATGGCACGTGGAGAGATGAAGTCACTTACCTAGTTAATGGAATTATCGTAAGTTCAAAATTATAAAGGCTAAATCATTTTCGTGTGGTAATTCAGTGTGTAATGCAGAACAGCTATAAATACAGAGTGTTCACGATACGTGTGTTATAAATATTAAGCTATCTATAATTGGGAAAAAACGTCAGTGAAATCGAATTTATTTGGGCTACCTCTTGTTATAGGATGTCCCTTCCATGGATCTTGAATTTAATTTTGGTCTCTTAGATATATATACATAGATATATTTTTTTATTAAAATTAATAAACATACAAGAAAACTACTACAGGAGCATTTTCTTTTATCCTAGGTCCAAATTTTAAGCAAAATATATATTGCGCTATTAAAAATAAAGGTCGGTCAGCTACTTGTAAAAAAAAAAATTCGTTTTCATGTTGTGGTTGCTCGATCTGTTTCTTCAGAAAGTGACGCCTACTGCTCCTTCCAGTTATATAGCTTGTGTCCGACATAAAATCTCAATATAAAATATTGAAAATATTTGTTTTGATTTGAGTCGTTTTATGTGACTTCTATTTTCATTTAACATTAAATATCAAAGAATATTTGATGATCAAGCAGGTCGTCTTTCTTTCTATATATATATATATATAAGTTAAGAGGTAGTTGCGTAGATTTCTATATATTTTTCACGTTATTTGTGCATCGTTATTCTTAACAAAGATTCATTCCGTTAATGCTTTTGTTGCATTTTAGGCATATCAATGACTTAGACCGTATTGCGCAATATATATTAAGTCAATAAATTACGTGTGTTCTGACTTGCCCGTTTGCTGCACGAAAAACCCGAATTTCCCGGAGAACAAATCCATGCAATCCTCGCCTGAGACCGACTAAATCAGCCATGTTGTGAAAAAGCCCATAAAATTCCTCGCGTTACTGAAGGATTCGAACCCCGCCTTTTCTACTTAGTGTGGTGATGATGGTGTTTATGTGCACTGTGCCACGCGAGGGCTTTACCTAGGCCATTTCAGTTAATTATAATATCGGTCTTCAAGGCGAACTCATACGTGAAAGCGTCCTTAACTAGACTTTGTCCTCTAATGGGGTTCTTAAAAATTAGAATTTAATGAGCATGAACGTAATAATATACAAACATTATATACTCTTCATTCGTGTAATTTCATGATTTACTAGTCATATAATTACTTATTCGGATTTTATCTTTAAAATTTCATAAACAAAAAATAGAATGACAATTTTGTCGTGGTCTACTTTGAATATTTACAGTACATTATTCTTTATAAAACCAATAATACTAATTTTGAATAAATGCCTATTAAACCAATGACTGCAGGCTGTCACTACTCAATCTCCATCTATATAAACATAGAGATATTCAAAACGCATATACATACCTATTTCTAGATTCAATTTTACAGAATGTTTAAGCGTTATCGTACTCGAATGAATTAAAATTTCTCTAAAAGATAAATATTTTATAAAGAGTACGTTCAAGCACTTTGAATATGACTCACATTCGCAAAAAATTACTTTTGAGTTCAAACATAAGTGCTATAAGAAACATCCAGAAAAGTTGCTTGAGCAGTTTTACTGCGTAATTTTTAGTCTTGGTTTTGTTAATTTAATTCCGAAAGTGAAAAAAAATTAACAAAAATCAAATAGCTCAAAAATTTCACTTTGGAAATTCAATAATTTTTCCTCTCAGAAAAAAAAATAAAAAACCTCAGAGAAAAACTAATCAAGTGATAATAAAGTTTAAGATAATTTGTATTTAATCAACAGGATGAAAACGCATTCATTTATAGTTTCTTGGGAATTATATGTTTCTCGGGAACGGCCAACGACATCTACAGCTCACATCATAAGATGTGAAATAACTGAAGAGGAATTTTCTTTCTAATCCGCCAATTAAGGAACGGCCTTATTAAAAATTTAACAAGGACCACTTTTTCTAGTAATTCTCTTGCACTTTCCCGATATAATTTTTTACGTTGGAAAAACACCGTAACCTATTAATTTTAATGTTGGTTTAGCACTAACTCAGTAAAATTTCGAAAGTTTCCAGCTTGCCCAACAATATCTGAGCTACTTGAAAGGGGAAGTAATGTTAGCTCGTATATTTGCAAGTCCAGGTATTTGCCAGAGTTGCAGAGATTTACTATTAGAGAGAATTGACAGGACAGAGGCTACAATACCATGAAAAATGGCTTGCATCTGAAGAAACCTGTGTACACAACAATAAAGGCGAGAGCTGTAGTTTCAAGAGAGTAGGCTAAAATGGAATGAGATATTTCTTGGGTTCAGTTAACTGAAATACTACGTATGGTTTCAAATAGAAAATGGACTATGAAAAATATTCAAGGAATTTATAATCATAGTCACAAATAATTGAGGATTTGCCCGTTCTCCCTTGCAGGTAATACAAGAATCAGGGGGCACAAATATCAAATCTCAGGGAATGACAGAAGGGCCGATCTCATAAAATTCACTTATGTTCAGAGGATTGTCAAACACTGGAATAAGTTTCTCCCAATGGGGCAGAGGCAGTGAGTACCATTAAGTTCAAGCGGGATTGGATGGTTACCTCGTGGAAATGGGAATTGTATAAATATCGTGTTATTACTACTTTAATTTATTGGCACATCCAGCCATTGTCCACTTCTCCGCATCATTTGGCTTTGGTAATGCTAATATTATATTGGTAGAAAGCAATACTGCGGTTCAAAAGATATTTCAGCTGAGAGGGAAAAAAGGATAAATTTACTATTTTCGTCATTCAGATCGCGCGCACACAGCAGAAAGGATTTTGTTGGTTGCAAAACACAGAGAACGAAGAGAAGTGTTATTCACTTTGCGAAAATGGTAGTGTTAAAGGTTAAGATCCATTCGGGATACAACTACAGAAGCTGCGCAACAATGTACAAATAGCCTTTTTGGCAGCTACGAGACAAAGCATCTTGTACAGATGCAGTGTGGAAAGGTTATTTATGACATCAGATAGTGCCAACTGTCTACGATCTTCCAACCAAGGAATGATATTTCATGGGAGGCTCACTTGTTGTCGTAGCCTTATCTCACCGAATATTGAAACGCGAAGGAAAAGATTCATCTTAGTAGAAGAAAAATAAATAAAAACCAGACAGCTCATAGTAATAAAAGACAAGACTACTAAAGGAGCCAGAGCCATAACCACTGTCCACTGTTTCAAAAGAGCAACCAAAGTTAAAGGGCGATGACCTTCGGAAAGAAAAAAAAAGTGATTGAGTAGATTGGGATAAGAGCATTAAACTGCAGCCTGAAGCTCCCGATTTCTGTACTTTGATGAGGACCATTTATCCTGATGAAAGCATTTCACCATATGGCCATATCTCCGTGTTAGTGTATAAAGTGTCGCAGCTGTGAAAAATATTTTCCAAAGATAATCGTCTAAAGAAAAAGGAGGAAATAATCATTGTTGCCAGTAACTAATTTGTCCAAGAATTTTAAATCTGCAATATTTTCGACATTCCCCAAGTGTGTGTGGTTAAGCGCCAAAGAAACTAAGGATATAAGTTGACAGTATGTTGTATTTGTGAATTTCACGTAATCTGTAATGATTTGCCTGTTTGCTGGAGGAAAAACTCGAGGTTCCAGTAGAAAACCCATATTACCCTCGCTTGAGACCGACTAACTCAGCCATGTTGTTAAAAATAAATCCTCGCATCATTGACGGGATTCGAATCCAGGTATTTTTCACTCAATGTGAAGACTTATTATATTCACTTCGTTGCCGGAAAGCCATGAAAAGGACGTTCCAACAAAAAAGGAAATTTTCTACTTCATTTGTGACGGACTGAAATAAAAAAAAAAAACCAAATATATAAAGTTTGAAAACAGTCCCGCTGTCGTCTTAATGAATAGTCCAAAATTCAAACTTTAAAAGTTTCCTACCATTTCCGCCTTCTGTTATGGAAGTATTAATCAGCTTAAATAAATATTCCAATCGAATTTAGTCAACATGACTTTCCAAATTTTCCTTTACTAGTTGTGGGATTCGAACATAGGCCACAGAGTGTGGAAAAGAACTAGGTGGAATCCCATAGAGACGGGAAGAATTTTTATGCATTTGTATCATGTTAGTCAGCCTTAAACGAGGTTTTTCTTCCAGGAGAACATGCAAAACAACCACTGCATGCCAGTATAATTCATATTACATACGTTATATACTGGCACCTCGTTGTCTTGGGTGTTACAGCGTAATATTTGAAACAACTAAACCTTTTTCAGCCGTTGATTATAGATTCCCTAGTGGAATAAAGATTTCTTATTCACCTGAGGAACTGCACACGTTTCTATCCACACAAAACAATATTTTCACACATTATCAGTGATATAAATAAAGTACCATTTTTAAAACGCGATCCTTCGTTAAATCCTACAATAAAACTAAAATAAAACTTAGTCTAAAAATAAAACAAAATTACTTCTGGAAAGTACCATAGTACAATGAACACACTATTGAAATTTAACCTCTATGAAACCTTGATTTCCTATGACTGGAACCACTGTCTGTTTTTGGATTACCCTAGTCATCAGCTACCAATAAATAAAAAAGACTGAAGTGGAACGGGCATTAAAATAAAGTTTACTGTGGAGAAAATTTCCATATTGTTAAAATTATTTGAAAAATTCTAGAACTGAAATAAAATAGCTGTAAATTATAAAATTTCGTAATCTTCGAAGTTATTGAATTTGTGACAATGTAATTAAGGTAACCCGTATACCACGTAAACAGTTAATGGCTTTGTAATATTAATAATTTTATTTTCTGTTAATATGTAAATCTTCTGAAAAATGATTAATCGCGCTTTGTTACCACTCTTGTCTATTTTTTCAGTAAAATCTGTAAATGGCTTAGTTATTGCGAGACTAATGACAACACGTTCTCATCCGCTTGTGCCGCTATTATATATGATATGTAATAAATATCTGTCTAACTGAACGAATGTTAAGAATATCAGATCCATTTTTCAGTAGAATTGAATAAAGTGGATTGTGGGTTTCGCTCTTCAAATTGGCCGCAAAGTTTAATAGCAATACCTTATTTGTCAATTTCTACCCACCCTTGCAATCCTGCTGGAATTATCACTTACACTGTGTCTCAGGTAAATCGAGATTGGTGCCATAACCAAATAACATCCAGCTAACGTCGATCCACTGGTAGGGAGCAGCTTGTTGATGTGGGGGCCAAAGGGTAACAAAGGATGCACTCAGTGAAATAACAGCCAAATACAAAAGTAGTCACCAAATGGGCGTTTCAAAATAGACAACTTTTCGCTCTTTGTCATGAATGGGTGTGTTGCAGCCGACGTCTGTACAGAGTTGTACTTCTGTGAACAAAGAACAAGAGGGTACGGTTGCAGTGGGCTCAGGAACACCAACACTAACAATCGACAGTGAAGGGATGATTAAAAATGTTACCTGTTGTGGCGAATCCCGGTTCCAGCTGTTTCACGCTGATGGGAAGACCAGAAAATAGTGTGAGCCTATGGACCCATTCTGCTAGATGTAAGCAATGTGGCTGTTGGTGACCGCGTAGGAAATATTTTCGTAGTGCACATTGCGCCCCTTTTTACTAGTGGAGCAACATTTATCTGTCACAGTTTATCTGAAAATAGTTTTCGACCAGGCGCATCGCTTAATCGTTTTAAGGCCATAATTGTACAGAACTGGTTCCAGGAACACGAGAGTAAATTCAGCCTACTGCAGTTGCCTCCCCAGTTACCAGATTTCAATCTGGTTGCGCACCTGGTTGGATAAAGTTGAATGAGTTCTAGTTAAGATCTGCAACCATGCAATCAATCTGTAATGACTGTGGGGAAAAATTGAGTCAAAGTGGATCAGTAACCCTTGTGGCGCGCTTTCGACACGCGAGTCAATGCCACAACAATTCATGCTGTTCTGAAGTTTATTGCAGGACCTATTCGCTATTGGGTAGGTGAACTTAATAATGTGGTCACTCAGTCTATAAAGCAGTAATTATCTCACAAAACATTGCTCAGACTACATTTTGAATACTGTATACGTTCTTGAGGCCCATTTTAGGAAAGACGTCGATTTTATTGGGCAAAGAGAGAGAGAGTGAGAGAGAATCATCTAGAGGAGCTGTGGATGGAAAATGATATTCTTTACCTACGTTGCAAGACTAGCTTAGATTTCAGATTCTGTTCGATGGGTTTAATTAGTGAAGACGAAGGCAATCAGTACTTTTTCGTTTACTACTTTTTGTGTATTCTGTCAGTGTTAATTTTATTAATTAAGGTTGATTCATTCAATGAAATGAGAGCACATCTTGTGAATCATCACATCAGTTCACATCACATCATCATTATAAATAACAGAATGCACATAACCTGCTCGCTAGCTTATGTGCATTCTGTTATTTATAAAGTAAACGAAACAGTAACTGTGTATTAGTTCCAGGGAAAGACTGAGGGGAAAAAGTCTGTACTTGAATATTTTATACCTGAAATTTGCAAATATGAATTATTAATATGCAACATCACTTTCCGGTTCATAACAACTATAAAATGCAGTCTTTCTTTCCACTGTTGCATTAAAATGTTCATTTTAAAACATGAAGCTCTTTTACAACAGAGAGAGAGAGAGAGAGAGAGAGAGAGATTTCAGTTGTATTATTGTACATTTTATTATATTTCTTTGTATATTTATATAGCACAATTAAAGCTGTAACTTATAATTGAAATACTTAGGTACCTCTATATCTTCATGCTTTAATGATCGTAGTTTCTATTTTTTTTAAGAGTAGCAAGTTGAGAGTGATCAGTGTACCATTACATAGTACTCGTAAGTAGTCGGAACGCATGCTGTAAACTCAGCCTGTTTTACTTCAGTAAAACAGGCTGAGTTCCTGTTTCAAACAGCAGCATATTGGTCTTGGTCCCTATACGCTAACGTGGAATAGCAGGTCTCTGAGGCACTTCTCATATGAATCCTAAAAACGAAATATAGAACCATTACACAGTGTTCCAAATAGTGAAGGCTGGAGTAAGAAAGAAGCATGAACAGGATTGCTTTTTATCCTCTGTGCTTTAAGTGGCGAGTGGAATTTTAACTATCAAGACCTTTAATAATGTGTATTCCTTATTAAGATGAGAAGCTCTCTCAAATACTCGTGGGAATCATTCGCTCTCTTAAAAACTGCAACTAATGAGTAAGATTTGACTAAGTGTGATGTCTCAAAAGTGGTTGTATTATGGCTTGAAAATGGAAGTTTTTCAGAACTTTAAACAATCTTTTCTTCAATAATAAGATATTTTTGTAGTATTCCACCATGTCGATTATTTTTAAATGTCAATATCTGTTTATCGTTTTTCGAAGGGATATCGTACTCCAACTACTCCATCGAGTGGCAAACCCAGTTCATTACATGGCGCGCTATGCTCATATTTCACTTATCGATTGAAACTGTTTTCACTTGTGACGTCAAACAGCACATTTCGCTGCTGCTCTGAGAATTAGCTTTCTAGCTTATTGTGCTGGGAAGAGGGAGTGTAAAGCGGCAGCTGATATATCAATAAGATGCTTTTTTCAGACACCGTTAGACTTGCTTTAAGTAAAAACCTCATATGTGTGTCAACAATCTGATTCCCTTGGGGGATTAAATGCTGCCTTAATTGCTGCACCTTCAGGTAAATATTTTTGCAGAATTGCTCAAGTGATTCACGCGATTTATTCCACACATTTCGCGTAAGAAAGCAATTATTTGATCACATTAGAAACCCGATTTTTAAGATTACATTCTTTGAATGAAAAAGTGGTAGTCGGTAGTGTACTACCTAGAAAATTATCGACTACTGTCTGTACTCCCTGTTACAATCCACACCTTTTACCCGAATAGTTATTTACGAATTCCACATTTCTTTCAATAATTAATGGACCCTTTATACAGTTGCGTTTACTATTTCCAGTTGTCTATATTTATGATCACTGTACTTATTAGATAAATAATCTCCTTTTTTTGTTAGAAATACCGCAAACACAGTGCAGGGTGTGTACGCAGAGGATGGAGTAGGGGATAAATTTGGAGAAAAACGTTTTACAGATTTATTCAATTTTATTCATTTTCAGGTCGATAATATTAAAATCTGTCCTTATTCTTGTTTTTGCCACTAACAAGGTAACTATTGAAGTAGTAATATCGAAGCCTCGCTGAAATTTTACTCATTAAGTAGAATTTAGTGAGAATTGGTGTTTCTCAATTTTTTCTTCCGATACAAACTAAGTGGCCGATTAAAAAGCAAGAAATGACAACAACAGCAAAAGAGCATTAAGAAATAAATATAATAATCTCTGCAGGCAGCGTTGTTCACGTTCTCTCTTTAATATATGTCATTTCTGTCATAAAAACTGTGAATTTATTTTTGGGTTTGAATTTATGAATCACGCTATTGGCATAATTTTTTTTTAACTTTCTTACAATTTACGTCATATATATTATTGTTCATAAATGTTACAATCTTTCGATTTTATATTTATACTTGTAGTTTGTAACGGCAACTGAAATTTTATTCATTAACTTAAAAAAAAACGAAATTCATCCCATCATGCCTCTTTCACACAGTGGAACCATTGAGCTACCTTTGAGGGTAATGTTGAAAGGATTGTATTTCTCCTCATAACCAGAATTCATGAAAAAATCGTCAAATAGCACACCCTAAATATAGTGTTTTGCCTATGGTAAAACTTAATGGGTAAAGACTTAGGTTCAAGCCCCATCTTAATGGCTGGAATTTTTATCAGTGTCTTTCATGAGAGACGTTTTGAATTTTTTTTTGTAAACTGGTTTTCATCCACCAAATATACAGACCAGCCAACTATGGAATATATGATTTGTAGACTCATGACGCCTCATTGCTTTAGTTACTTCTGAAAGAATTCAACGATAACTCAATCAACAACATTAACATTGCTACGAAGTTATTAAGATGTGATTCTTTAATATAACTGCGGTAAGGATGTTGAAGATCATATCGAACAAGATCTTAAAACGCTACAGTATAAGATCACAGAGGGTGAAAGTTGCATGATCGGACACATCCAGTTGTTATATTGTAAAATGTAATTAAATTATTTTCTTAGCGATAAACCGAGCGCTTCCCTTGCATTTTCTGACTAATAAATACCCCTCTTTCTAATAAACATGCTTGCATATCACTTCCATTCTCAAGCTGTAAAAATTTTCCTCCTCTGTAATCAATTAACTTAATTAACTAAATTCCAAGTCATTAATTGAGAATGACGGTCACTGAAAACGAGTCCAATTAAAATAACGCGTAGATGTTATCTAATAGTTGTCATCGACAGAGTTGCCAGCTGGCGTGTTGTTTAGTGTTAAGGCATAATTATATTTCGGGCCACCTTGTCAGGTGTTGAGTTTATCATCTCTGGCAGGAGGATCGAAATTTCTTGTGTTATACGATCTAACAAGGCAAGTTTCTGAATACTGTAAACACAGTTTAATATTTTTACACGATCCGCTGTCACCGTTATTTAACAAATTTACTCATAAATAATACAGCGAGGTATCGATATTATCGAAATTACTTCAGTTCAGTCTTCGATGTAATAGTAGTATAGATCAATTTTCATTAGAAGGCGAGGTAGAATTCCAGTATGCTAAACCTTTGATTCAATCCGATCAACATGTTATTTTAAGAATAAAACGATATTTTAATCTCTAGCCGTCAGAGGGCAGTGCTGCATGCGCATTCTCGCACGAGACTCATTTATAGTTTGTCAAGTGTTGTGCTTTTTGTATTATGTAAAGAATACGCTTTTATATTGAAAAAAATATTGTTTATTTTACGTTTTAATATATTATAAGTAGTGCATAAATTAATTATAAATATAAAAAATTTATTTATACACCCAGTAATCCACATAATTATAAAATTTACCTAAATACTATTTTTATACTTTTCTAAAATATAACATGCATACATTGTTTTTGTAATTTGCTTTTCATATAAAATCTTACATAAAATTTCATATTATATAAAACACAATGCGATGCCCATATAAATTAAAAGTAGTAAAAATAATTCTTTCAGTCAAGTTAATAAATTTAGTAAAATAATTCAGGTGCTTCTTTAGAATTTTAGCCTAGCTAATTGTTTATCCAACGTATTGAATAAATCGGTAGCTAAGTAAAAAAAAATTGAAATAGAAATAATTATTAAGTGGTCTGAGAATAGCTCTGTTGCAAAGAGATTTGTTAGACAAAGTTCACCTTCTCCAATAAAGGAGTGCTGAATCAACAATTTTATAGGGAGCTCTTAAATCATTAATTTTACATCTTCAGAAAAATATGTTCTCATTAGAGGATATGTTATTTTGTTTTTAATTTTCTTTCTTTTTCTTATATACTATTTTTTTATATGCTCAGTTGTTTTCTTTGAAATGTTTTTTTACAGAAAACAATTTTTCTTGGCAGTTTGCCGTGATGGAAATAAAGATCTTATTTGTATGCAGTTTTGGTTATAGTCGTTAAAATCAACAAGTAACGAATTTTATGTTAATAAATAATACAGAATGTAGACTGAAAAAAGCACGGAAGAGAGCTAAACGAAAAGGAAATTATTATAAATTAACTTCGACCGTTTACTAATATAAAAAACCTTTTTTTTTCCTTTTTTTTGTTATTTCGTCTTGAAACCTATGGGCGACTCATCGGGATAGTATAGCTTCTGTTCAACATCGTGTGTGTAAAATGTTCCGGTCGAAATTAAGAAATACTTCCTGTCGGAGGGGAGGAATTAAAGATATATTTTAAGTACCTTTTTTGTATTTAAAAATACCTTTAAGTTTGTTTGGGGTTAGAATTCAGGTGACAAACCAGAAAACTCGGGTTTTCTGGTTTGTCACCTGAACATACAAAAACTAGTAATTTGAACGGACGGTAAATTACACTCGTCATATTTTAGCATATTTGATGAAAATTTAACTGATTTGTTGAAATATTCCCAGTGGATTTAGGCAATTTATGGAAAAAGTGATTATTCATCTAGTTTCATTTAATTCAGTGTTCTGAAATCTCACATACTCTGATTAACATTCTCTTCTCTGCTTTTGCTTTCATAATTTACGTTCTTCATCACAAATGAATAAGTCGTTATCAGCATAGTAATTTCGAACTTCTCACTGTCCACATTTATCCTTGCATTCAGCTCCAAGGTTTAGGAAATGTATTTTAAACAGGTCAAATACTCTTATCTTAAAAGAAAAGCTTTAAGGAGCCTTTGTTATTATCTTCTGTGATCGATGACTTTATTATAAGTGTTTACTTTAAATTTTAAATAAGTCCTTTTGGATCCCATTGGTTCTGGAATGATATTGGAGCTTTTGTTTTAAGCATTAAAGAGCTTTTAATCAACGAGAATCAGGCAGAATCCTGTGCGTTATTTTTGAACCACGAATGCAAGATCAGTAGCGTAGAAAGGTAATCTGAGACTCGTTAAGTATAGGCAACAAATTCCCAGGAGAAGTCCTACTGGCAGGACTCATAGCAACTGTAACCATCAAAGTACACTCCAGATAAATTTAGAATTCCGTGGAAAATGCATTCAAATTTCCAAAATTATAAGAACCACATTTTCCTCCAGAAGAACAGAAATTTGCCCCGGCATAGACCCCCACGACATGATAATATTTTTCATGAGTATTCCGTTTATCAGCCCAGATAGCTTTGCTCAATTTATTAAATTTGAAAATTACGATTTAAGAAATTCAGCTCTAAAAGTCAAGTATTTTTTCTCTCTCATCAATCCATACATGATGCTAAAGCATTACGGTTTACAACTTTCGATGTTTGGGGTTAATATAAAAATCTCGTGGACAGATGTTGAGTGAAGACTTGTTACATCATTGAATGCAATGCAAATATCGAATAGTCTCAAAGTTTCACAGATCAAGGAGTTGATTACTAAGTGGTTTGCTTGGTGTGGAAATTATTAAGAATTTTCATTCTTGATTATTTGTTTACTCTATCTCGTATGGAGTCTCAATTCTCAAAGTCGCCAAAATTCCTCATTCCATTACTGTAACATAAGGATCGTAAGGAGCCGTTCCCGGAAAACCATGTGAGCACATCGTATCGAAGTCGATAACTTTTGTTGTAATACTTTAATATCACGGACTTTTCTTTGATACGAGTACTTGAAAGTTTCCTTCTTATTTTCTTTTAGTTTCAATTAAATAACTTCGGAAGATTGCTTAGCCTAAAGTTCACCTATGATTGAATTTTGTGCAGTTATATTAAAGATGGTTTTCGTATTTCTTTGAAATAAAAATGCAATCTTTTCGTGTTTAAACTGTAAATCTGTAACTTAGCGTTTCTTTAAATAACTTAGCGTTTCTTTAAATGCATGTCAAGTTGTATACAGTAAAATAAAGGTTTTGGCAGTTGCTTGTTTCATGTGACTGGGTGCTATCAGTTACTTCACCTTTTAGTCTTAACCGAAATTAATTATCTAATCTTGACTCGCAGGAACAAGAGAATGAGAGGGGAGGGGGTTCAAATTCCACCTTGGATACAGATGAATGAAGGCCGTAATTACTTGGCCAAGAGGGGGATCTCGTTAATTATGCTGTTGTTCTCAGAACAACAATAGGAACTCTATAAGGTCTCGTAGAAAAATACCTCCAAGCATTTAGTGAAATTTTTAACTTTGTGTTCGTTTGCTCCAGTTTTCAGTTACATGATACTGCAGTCGAGATACTTCTTTCATGATAATCATGGGTGCGTGGGCTGGCGTGTACCTATGTTAAAGAATTATAGAGGTACGTGCATAGTATTCCACAAGGTTTTCTAGTTTGATGTGCGTTCAAGTAAAGTTGAAGCATATTTAAACTTCCAGATAGACGTATTTGCATTTAAATTTCTGTTAGGGTATCGTTTCTAAATATAATCATATTTTTGTTTTCAGATTAATAACTTTTGGTCATGAATAATCATTACTAGGCAGTAATCGGAAGTCTGCTATAAGTAAACAAAACTTTAATGACATCTTGAGAGTTTCATAATTAGTTTGAATAATGAAGAGAAAGGAAAGGGGAGAGTGTGTGGAGAAAACAGCGTAGGGAAGCGGAAAAAAGTTGAATCCATATTTTTATGTCGTACTATTTTTATAAATAAATTATAAATTAAATTAGTGTTAGTAGTAACCGGACGGATTTTTCACATTTATAGCTAGTTATAAAACAGAGACGTGAACCTCAAAGCTGTCTGATATTTTCCATCTGTTGTTAGGGAAACCGGAATGAAATAATCAGGGGGTTAGTATAGAGTCTGAAATGTTATGCTGGATTCCATTGTTAAAACTGGTGAATTTTTTGTACCAACGGAATTTAAAGTGTTTTGAACTTTCATGACCGAATTAAAGGATAATTCATAAGTATGCTCAAGGTGTTGAGAAGGATTACGTTCAATCGTAATTGTTGAATCAGAATATTTTGAACTACTGAGCTGTTATCTAAATCACTGAGCCTAGTTGCTATGACTAGATGCCTTCAATAAATGCTCTTAGCCAAACAATAAAACGCAAGAAAGTTGAAATGGATGTAACCATTTGCAATGGAGGCTGAGTATCTCAGTTTATGTTGTTCTCTCAACGCACTTTAGCTGGTTGATGTCAAACATACACAGATTTATGAGAATAGAAATATAATATAATGATTTATGAAAGTCCATCTAAGGCAGCAATTTCTACAGATGGAGTATAATTTTAGTTGGTGATTCCGATTTTTACTGGGATATCCAGGGTTTTCATGTTAAGTGGAACGATGCCCGTGTTAACGTATTTATAAAGAGACTCTCCTAGAAAATGGACGGATTGTTAAATTTTTGGCTAAAATTGAATTGAGTCAGAGTTGCCTTAGTGTAAGTGATAATACATTTTATCTTTGTCTGAAGCCTACAAAAATAAAGTGATAGTAATTTATAATCATCGTCGAACTGAACATGCTCTTATGCTGTGTGTGGGGAGAGCACTGTTGTCATTTTCTCTTTGTAAAGTGCTCCTGTCTGCTATCACTAGCTACGACTTTTATTCTTCCAAATTGTGTGAAAATTAAATTGTATATATAAGCCAAATTTTATGATTCAGATGTTGCTAATAGCATAGTCCAGAACTGGACCGTGACTATTGAGTATCCATTTTTTTTAATTCTGAAAAATTATGAATAATTATTTTTCTTCAGAGTAATTTCTTTTGCATCAGTTTTGGCTACCGCCTTCTCAAACAACTCTCAAATCTTTCTCCTAATTTTCTTACCTTAAATATTTAGCCCATAGTTTATTTTCCCTGTTGTCTTCTCTTTCTGCGAAGTACTGCAAGAAATTCACGTTTGGTTTTTATACTCTACTTTACTACAGATTCTAATCTTCCAAACAGGTAAGCGCCAGCCAAATATGTCAGCAAGCAGACGTGCCTGAACTCATATTATAGCTGTTCGTAGAGTGCGCTTCTTTTTATCTTTAGTGATTTCCTGCGTGCTCGTTCAGTGCAAAAACTGCAGACAAATGTGGAAAATATCTCGTGGCATTAGCAACTATATCTGCTGTCTGCGCTCAGACTCGCCTGCCAGTAATTTTGCTGGGATGGGATGCAGGAATTTCCTATCTCCACAAAGAAACAGTAGTGGATGGTTGTGATCAAAAAGAGACTGAACTGTATTTTAAAAATAAGATATGTATCCTACTAGAGATATAATTTGATTATGTTGCAGAGTAGAAGAAGACGCTTTAGCAAACAACGATTTGCATATTTGCAAAACGTTGCGATATAAAATTTTTGAAATAAATCTTTTTGCTAAGAAAACAGTGGGTAATTTTTCTTTGACTTTAATCAATCTTGGAACCTTGTATTTGTTCACGTAACCTTTCTTCGAAAATAAGGTAATATTTCAGATTTTTCTTCGTATGCTCTGTTTTGTAGGCTCTTTTTAGAGCCTAAAATTGCATAAAGCACTTATTGTCTTCACCATGTCCATCTTCTGCCTGTCTACCGCTCCACATATAATAACTCTACTCTTATCGAGTGAATTTTCATAGAATTTTATATTTAGGTGTTTCGTACAGATTTGTCGAGTCATCCCAGATTTTATTAAAATCTAACCAGTGGAATTTCGAAAATTATTATTTTTTCGCCCGTCCGCATGTAATAATTCAGCTTTAAATGGATGGATTTTCAGGACATTTTATATGTGACTCTTTTCATTAAATCAGGACCAAGAGAAATCCAGCAGTTTTTTCCATATGTATTACACACACATGTGCTATCCATGCCTTGTTGTTGTTGTGTACTGATTGGTGGAATTATTGATGTTTACTAACACACCTGAAATACAAAGAACCTCGTATATTAACTAACTTATTTAATTAAAAATAACTTCTTTATTTATTTTATAATAATGTGGCATTGATTTCATTTGATACCATTGCCCTTCGCCCCTGTAAATGTCTCTTTCATGCAAGGCACTGGTTACATGCAGGGAAATTCTCGGCACATTTCGATTTCGGTTGCAAATATTTTTGGGGTCAGGTTTGGCGCTCTTAAATTATTGATACTATATACGTTGGATCATCGATTCTCCTTCGGGTTGCAAAGATACGTTTAAATAATTTTACTAAATTCATTTGTATAATAGCGTGTCGTATTGGAGCGTTTTTCAAAAAATATTGAGGTAATCTCTTATTCATTTTTTTAATTAAAATAAAATATCAGAGAATATATATTTTATTTTATTTTTCATGTAGCCACTCCTTTTCGGCTATCGTTTCGGTAGATCAAACTTTGCCAATCCTGCCAGAGTTTACTAGACTTACCAGACTAAGACCAAAACAAAAGCCTGATCGTTTACTTTGCCATGCCTTTCTATCAACGCCGATATCTTTCCCTCCATTAACTTCTAGAGTTTACATGCGATATGCAAATTTCTGATACATTTAATTATTTGGATCTTTTTCGAATTTATAAGGACCATTAATCGGATTATGGGATCTTGTTACGAAAACGAGATTATTCCCATAAACCAGAAATTCCAGCATTAATTTCCTTCCAGCCTAATTGCAAAGTCGTAATGAACACGAAATTATACTAAGGTGTTTAAAAATGCCCCACACATTAATCACATTGGATGGTGAGATAGAATATACATTCAGAATTGATGATTAGCCGTTTACTGACCTTTTAGTAACGGCGACATTCGCTAGACTTCGGTAATTGGAGGAAATATATCACACAATGTAATACGAACGAGTTATTATCTTAATGTTTTCTTTAATCACATTCCAAGTGCCAAGTGTTTTTAATTTCCATAATTACAAATAGATCCACTAAGCTGAGTTCTAAAGGAAAAAACTATTCACCAATTAAATTCTGTCATTTGATTATATTAATTATCTTTAACGTTAATATCAAAGAGCTTAAGCATATTCAAGTATTTAGGCAGTTAACATTAATAATAGCACGATATACTTCCTGTTCTACACTTGAAACCATCAGGTCAACATTATCACCATTATTTAAATTGAAGATGGTAAATCAGAGCTTTCGATTTAAAGGTTAAAAATTCAATATTTAAATTTCTAATGTGAAGTGGGGCTCATTAATTTGTCCTCTGAAAAGGAAATATTTTAAAATATATATATTATTACTATACAAAAACCTGCCGAAACAAAAAAAGGCTAATACTATATATGTATCAGAAGGACGCAGACCATATTATTACTAATTCGCTTTATGGCAAACTTTGGTGTTAGATGGAATTATTAGAAAAACGTGACGAAACGTTTTTCTAATAATTCCTTTTCTAATAATTGGAATTACTGTATTAGAATAACGTTTTTCTAATAATTCCAGTCCTGTTCCAGCGATATCTGCTGGAATTACAAGGTCTCTTAAGTACGCACAATATGCTGAGTACATGATTTCCAAGGAAATTGTAACTCTTTATAAAGCATAAATTTTCTTTACCGCACCCAAAAAAATAATGTATGAAATATAAATTTTTGAAAGAAAAATAGGTAATCAAATTAAAAATAAGAGTTATATTTTTTTTGTTCAACAGTTCTCTGAGTTTCATAATTGATAAGACACTTTACATTTTCATTCATCATGACTGTAATTTACCATTAAGACACTGTGAATGTATGGATACGGTGTCCCTACTGGGGTGATGTTGTTTTATTAGCGTAATTGGTTTTCTAATTATTCCGAACCAAGTTTCGTTTAAAAGTAACTTATTTGTAATTGCCCCTGTATATGTAGCATTCCTGCACTGTACAATGTATATGCAGGGAAGCATTCAATGCATTTCGATTGCATCGTATTCGTCTGAAATCAAATCTTTCGATACACGTTTTGAAATATTGATTATATGAACTGCTTGAGATATACTTAAAATGTCAATAAAATATAGTTGTTTAAAACTTGCAGGCTTCCTTAAAACAAATTGACAAGTTATGACAAAACATAAACTACGCAAAATATAAAATGTGTGTAAATTTTTGACATTACACATAAAATTGTTCAGCACAAAATGCTCGCTGATATTAAGTCGACTTTGGATGCTGTACATTATGATGCTGCTATCGCGTTCACTTTCCAGTATATCTCCGCCTCTACCGATTCTTGCAAACTGTGACATGAGAGGCATTAAGTTAAGATGCATCATGATTTTCCTTGCAATACATCAGATCACATCACATTTACCTATTCAGCGAGTCACGCCTGCATATGCGACGATAAAAGGTCGTATGAGAGAACTACTATTAGTTCTTCAGCATCAGCATACTGCAAAGAAATAAAGGATGGAGAGAGGCCTCATATTAGAGAGACAAAAAAGTACGTACTTTTAAATTTCCGTGCTATGAGACCTATCTCGACATAAGGAGCAAAAAAATCAACTGTCAAATTTCACAATAGAGTGGAAAAAGCGACTTAGGGGGGAAATGAAATTCTAAAATTATCAGTGGAACAAAGAAATGTTGTGCAATTTCAGAGCAATAGTTCAGTATGGTGGCATTCAGTGGGCATTACGATACGTAAAATAAACACAGAACCATAAGTCGCAATGTTTCAAATCTGAGAAAGGAAATCCTGCAGCTTAGCAGCTTATCATGGGTAAAACTTGCTCGAAACAATTGTCGCGTGCAAGTTTTTAATTGTGAACAACACAGTCAATCATGCATCACAAGCATGGTTTTCTGAAAATGTTCACGCTGTTACGTTGCTGGAATGAATTTATTATGCGGCCAATAACTAATTCAGATGTAAAACTTCACAATATAGTAATTTTAGGCAGGCGTTCCGCTTATCGCATACGAAGCTATTATATATTTAATCCAACAAGTTAGTAATCTAAGAGTAAGGACAACTGGTCAGGACCTAAAAAGTGCAAAAGCGCAAAATATGATTAACTCACCCAATGACGTTTTTGGACTGCTGGACGCAACCTCAACAACTAAGAAAAAAATATTGTCAATACAGCGAAGTTCAAACGCCAGAAAACTGACATTGAAACCTATCCAGTTCCAGTTTTCTTAATCATTCATTCTAATATTTAAAACTGATTGGCAAACGCTCTTTTAAAGTTCAAAAGGAAGCAGCAGAGCTGGATCTCTCAAATTCTTGATTTATTGAATATTAATCTGTTTGGATTACCAATAATAGGTACACTGAATAAATCACTGAGTTCTGCAAGTCATTAAAATGTGATGTCGGATTGATATCTATTAGATATGTCTGAAGAATAGACCTTAGAAAATTAAAGAACAGAAGATAATCCAAGTCAAAAGAATATCAACAGAAAAGATGAAAAAAATCTTGCCTCTACGTGTCGTCTTAACTTGACCTTCAACACCCCGCAACGTCCATTGAGGTCGGATATTTGGTATGTATTGTCAGATCATAGTCAGTATACCAAACGTATTACGATGTTTCCCATGTCAGAAATACGGACAGCTTGTCAGGGGAACACTCCTACTTGTGCAGGGTACGAACTAGTTGATCAATACTGTGAAGTCTGCAGTGGTCCATAACCAGTTTGTCCAAGTTGTAAAACAGAACCACCCTGCCTATGGTCCATGTGACGCTGTAAAAGTGAAAAACGAATCCAAAAAATATAAAAACAAATAACATTTTCTACCAAGAGGAAATATAACACACACACACATCTCAAGTCACTAAACGTACTAGTCCGCTGAATCACAGACCTAGCCAATAAAGAGTCTTTCTTTCTCAAAGTATATGTTTAAAAAGCATAGCTCCAGCAGCTCGGAAAATGTAACACGAAATAAATAATGACTACACTACTTCAGTGGAATTGTCGTGGTTTCCGAGCCAATATTTGGCGATATATATGATCTTATCTCTAAATACACACCAATATGTGTCTGTCTCCGAGAAACATTTAAAATCACAAGATACGACAAAACTATATCAATTTAGTATCTTCAGAAAGGACAGAATCCACCAAAATACTACATACAGTACACCAAAACACTACATACGTCTAGCAATTCTAACAAACCCACATGTTCATCAAAACATTTTCTTGACCTCTCCCCTAGAGGTAGCATGTCTGAATAGCTTTCAATATTCATGTGATAAGCTGTATCTAGGAAATCCGATCCAAATTATCCATTCCAACAATATGAGCTAGATAATCTCATTGTTCAACTGCTCACACTTCTATATGCGTAGTTCAGCTATGAGATCCCGTCCTGGGGGATCTGTTTTGTTACCATACACCAAAGCAAAGAAGAAAACAAACTGCATAATTTTTAGACAATAACTAACTTCTTGTCCTGAATGATGGGCCGTTTACATAATAGTCACTTTCTGGAAGATGAGCATAAGTAGATTTTCAGTGGTAAACATTTGTAGATTTGAAATGATGGACATTTGCAAGAGATCTGGCGATACTAAACAGATGGTTAAAATTTGACCATCTGTTTAGCAACACTATATCCTCCTCTTTTTCCAGTAATAATCAACTGGCCATTTTCCAGTAATAATCAACTTACTCTACAAGTCCTCTGTTCACCATAGTTGATGGTTCATTGAGAAAGCAGATCGACACACCTATAAGAACATTCTCAACACTTCACAAACAAAGAATTCAACTAACGAAATGGTTGATTATATGAAAACAACATTGCAGACAACTAAAAAAAAAGTCATACCAAAATCACCAAAACTGACAATATGTATAAAAATCTGGTGGAGCGCTAAATTCCGCGCAGTTACAAAAGAACAAAATAACAACCGCAATCTCATTAATACTTTACAGTCAATATAAAACTAAAACGTGATAATGCAAAAGCGAGGTACGTTAGACGCTTAGATCAGCTTGACTTCACCAAAAAGTAAAGACAATTTGGAAAACAATCAGGAAAGTGAGTGGTAAATATCAGACTCCACCTTTTCCTATCATGGAATAGAGGGAACAAAAAAAAGTCTCTTTGTTTTTGTTCCTTACATTCCACCAGAGAACAGACTTATTTTCCCATGCGTATTATGTTCATTGTTGTAATAGGGTTTTAGGAGCATCAGCGACTAAACTCATATTGCTCTGTATATACTGCCTGTAAATTTTGTGTGTCCTATGGTCGATTTGCCTCTTTTGCTGGACGAAAAAAACCTCAGTTTCTGCTGGGCGAAAAAAAAAACCTTGCTATCTACGCCTGAGACTGACTAACTCAGCGACGGAATGAAAAAAGCCCATTAAAGTTCCTCGCATCATCGACGGGATTCGAACCCAGGCCTTTTCCACCCGGTGTGGGGAGGACGGGGACCACTGTTCTACTCGCGCAAACTGCCATTGGGATGCATCCCAAAGACCAAAACATCATGTAATGGTTTCTCTGGTATTAGTAAAGTATATTATCCCATATGGAGATATAGAATACTCCGCGAATTACATAATCACGGACTTCGCGGATACCTCCCTTCCTTATTCAAAACTTCTTGTACGAACGCACGTTCTAAGTTCTCTTCAAAACGTGGTTGTACAAAGTCCCTCAGGAATAGGAGAAAATCTTACATACTATCGAGGAAATCTTACAAGGGACAATAATTAAGATCAATTCATGGGTTGAAGTCAATAGTCTTTAACTTTTTCCCCAAAAATCAACGTATATCCATTTTTTCCCTTAAATACAACTCCGTCCAGACCTGAAACTGCAATTCAATGGCCAACCATTACCAATATACACCAGCGTACGTTGGGAGATGAGCAATTAGGAATCGCATTAGGCTCCAATCTTATCTTTTCAGATCATTAAAAAGCCAAGAATTTCCTGTGATCAATTATGAGTAAATTTTATTCAGTTGGTTTAATGTAAGCGGGGAGAACGTTATGACGAGTGGTATGTGTGTATAAACTGCGTGTATTCTGAGGTAGTGATCATATATATGAAAAGAAACCCCCAAGTTTTCCGGAGGGAGTAGCTGACATCCCCGCCTGAGATTAATAACTATAGAGGAGCTCCAGCTGGGGCAGAGTGGTTGGCAGGAAGGTGTATCCATTGCATGGCCTGGCCACGGAGGTCAGTATAAAGACAGTTACTCGTGGAACAGTGAGCCTACAGAATTCGGAAAACAGAGACGTTCTATATTTCAGTTCGGCAATGGCCAAATGGTGGACCCACAATCCCAATTTAGCTGTCGATAAAATTCGGTTGTTCGTGGTTTTGGCAAGGAATATTTTGCTTTCGAATCGCATTGCTCGTGTAATTTCGTCGCCAACCATAAAAAAAAGAAAGAAAAGATAATAAGAAAAAGAAAGAAAAGATAATAAGAAAAAGAAATAAACAACAAAAAGTGAACCACTGAGCATATCATGTTGGACTTCACTGCGTATTTGTTTGTTTGCTGTATTTTATCAGTTAGTTTAAAATAAGTCAACGAATCCAAATATTTTAATTGCTTAATGAACAGTTTTTAAACCTCCTAAACTGTAGTGAGCTTGACGTTTGGTTTGGAGATTCATTGCTGGTAATACCGCCATGTTTATAGCGAGAAAGTGATTCCTAACTATTAAAGACTCTTCCAAAGGATTAATGCATTTCAAATTATAAACGTGTGCTAAAAAGAATTTTCCCGTTAAGTACTCTAATTTTCATGTGACGAACAGTAGCTGATGATAAATAGCAGCATTATTTTTGTCATTACAGCACTTACTGTAAGCTGAAGAGAAATGCTTTCCGCGTGAAAAATGATGGCACTTTTTCTTAGTCTTATTTTTATTATATTTGTACTTATTTTAAAGAAATAATTCCCGGGACCACTGATCACTATAATGGGAAGCGAAGCTGTAAAACAAGATGCAGAGAAGTGTCGGAAAAGCAAAGCTTAGAATTTTATGCATCATTAAGCACCATAAAGAGGTAAACGGCATAGAAATGCCATGCTTAGAGAATAGAGATCTCTGAATGTAGAAAGAAAACATTTTTAACGCTAACCGTTAAAGTAAATCGAGTTTTTCGCGTACTGAGGGTTCAAGGGAATTAGCTTTTGGGGAAGTCAAAAGTGAATTTGAATTGCGATTTGAAAAATCCTCAAGAATATGATTTGGAACTGACAGCTGCAGGATAAAGGGAACACTTCTGGATTTGAAATTAATTGTGCAGACAGGTTTAAATTACAGAATTAAAAAACTTCTATCAGCATGAACATAGCCGAGTTAGACTAAATAAGGTTATGGGGCACATTTAGTTTCTTTCCTAAAAACTGGTTTTTCATCCAGCAAACCGACATAGATCATTCCCAATTTACAGTTAATGTACTTAGGCGTGTAGTCTTAACCGCCTTGAGACAATTCTGTATAATATATCGCAAAATACGATTAAGCTGTGTAATCCAGAACTATAAGTGATGCGTTTTAATTTCATAAACATTTTCAAATATCAGTGACTCTTGGTTTCTCAAAGGATAAGATAAGTTCAATTTAATTTTGCACAATCACCGTGCATCTTGTCTTAATTACTCTACAATGATAAAAGTGGTATTTTACGATAATAAAGGTGGATTCGATTTCATTAAACTTTGACTTCTTTCTTATTTTTCTCGTTTTGCTAAAACCTTTAACTCCATGGTCTCAAGTTTATTATTTTTTTCTGATCACTCTAAAATCCACTCGAACTTTTTTCATTTCCTTTACTTAACGCTTAACTTTATCCAGTCTAACTTCCCTAACACTAATGGCAATTTCCTTGATAATTTCGATACTTCAAATTACAAATGGCTCTTTCTTTTCAGTTTACCATCCAGTTGGTAAAGTTGCCAAGGTATTTGCTGTCATAGATGATATAACAAACTGCTGTTCACTTATTTTATGGAATAGCTGGTAATTCTAATTAATTATGTAGCACTGATTTTTTTTTCTCACCAATAACTTTTCAGAAAATAGTGAAAATACTAATTATTCATTAGTTAAGTGATTTGATTTTTAAATTAGTATTAGCGCTCATATATCGTGGAGGCCCTTTTCCCATAACGATTTTCATTATGTTGCTTTCCCATTATAATAAATGTTAAATGGAATGTTCTGCGTACTTATCAGTTCTTTTTCCTTCTTGGAAATAAACTATAAAGCAGTTCTAAAAAAAATTAAAGCCTTTGTTCCTCCTTGTTGTATTGGTCACAGCTTTCTTTCCATGTTGTATTATTTTGTTTACAGGTGGTTTTATTGCAATGTTGTCTAAAGATAAAGCTGATTTACTTGCATCCTGGCTTCCGTTCAACGTTCGTATTTATAAAGCCAGCAAATCTTCCTCTGTCATACTAAACACATTCAACTTAATGCCTCCTCTGATTTTTCTCTGCGGAAAGAGATCAGAAGAACCGTAATCAATCTTGATACCACGAAGTGTATTTCCTCTGCATGCTCTTCTTTTGTCATCCTTAGCATGGAAATTCGCTGGTACGGTCAGGAAACTGTATTTGTCTCTCTCCACGTTCATTAAAAAAACAGATTTGGTTTCCGTTAATGATATAGCAACATCAGTAATATATTATGTAGCTCAGCTAAACAGATCTACACGTAAGTTCGTTTTTCTGAAACACAGATTTTGAAAGAATCGATTTCTTTAGAAGGCAGCAGGTGACAAGACATTGTTTTAAACCAATTGCTAAGGCTGCTGGAGACAGGACATGGCAGTTAGTATATTCCTAAACTGCTCCTAAGTAATGAAACAACCTTGAGTTACTCTTTTCTTCAAATTTCTACAAAATGAAAAAATTTGAAGAAAAGGAGTACTCAAGGTTCTGTTTCATTAAATCAGATTACTGGGGCTAATAATGCAAGCAGGCAAGTTTACATAACATCCTCCAAAACTACCCACATGATTAATTTTTATAATGCTAAATTTAAGTGGGTAGTTTGAATAAATTTAAATTTATTCAAACTACCCACTTCGGGAACGTCATATGGCTGTTTGATCCAAAATTTAGTTTATGTAATAGATAGCATCTCACAGAAAGCCTTAAAAACTTCTATCAGATTTCCAGGTAGGCTCCTAGGATCCAGACGCTGCTATTTACAGAACTTAGGTATTTCTTGGTAAAAGTACCGTTTTGTACCCCTAACTAATCTTATTTCTCTTCTTTGCACATGTAACATCAGATCCATACCCTTTCTAAAATGAGGCTTCTGTGCAGTACTCAAGATGAAGCCTAACCGTTGGTTTCACAACGGGATAATCACTTCCTCGTTCTGTCAGTGGTATTCACTTCCTGAATACCACTGACAGAATTTCATAAGCTGTCCTGCCAGCTTGTTTGCACTGCTCAAAGAAGTTCATGTCGAACTGTGAACCTACCCCTTGGTCTTTTTAGTTTAGTATTACATTCAGTACCGCATTTGGGCAACAGTAATCCCATAGAAACAAACAAATTGGGTGATAATACCGAATCCTGAAGGATTCCATCAATAATATTAGTCCATAAAGAGCAATGGCTATTAATAACCTCTCTGTCCTGGCACTCAACTGTCCTTTATTTCTAGTTGCCTTACCTTAATTCCATACCGTCCAATTTATACAGACATTTTCATGTGGAACAGTACCAAACCTTTACTGAAATTTAAGTATACGATGCTGAAATAATTTTTCATGCAGTTCCTTTGTGACTACACCATATTGACTGATCAAAACTGATCTAATCTTAATAAATCCGTAATATGATTGCCATACAAGAGCATCCATGTCAAGATGGTCCGCTATTACTTCTTTAACCGATGACTCCATTATTTTCTGTGGAATTGAACTCAAACTTAGATGTCTGTAATTACTCACTTAGCTCTGTGATCTCTTTTGTCAATAGGAGAACCATTTGCTCGTCTCCAATCTACAGATTATGCAGTGATCCCAACACTTCACAATATAATCAGCTTTCTATACACAGATGTTTAGTTTTGCTTTATCTCCTATCTTTGGATAATTTCACGAATTTTGTAAGCGGTAGTCAGTCACATCAGTCTGGAAATTCAAATTATAAACCTTACTTCCACTCTATCATCCCCCGCTACCTCTAAAGCTTAGATTTCAACTTGGCATTCAGAATATTTAGATTGTATCTACGTTCAGTACGAATTAGTCATTCTCTGAATACCTTTTCGCGTTTCCTGAGATCCAGTTCAAAATCACTCAACGTGATCAGTGAGCTAATCGGTTGAAAGATCATTATTAATGTAGTTATTTTATTCTTCAACGGATAACAGACAGGAAAATAACATAATCATTTTATTCGTATCACCACAGAAATGCAGTGAATCTGGCAATGTGCAAATGCGTATTGGCATCCTACCGTCAGATTGCGAAATTTATAAGTTCAATTCCATATTAATTATTCCAGAACAATTTGTAATAGTAATTATCACGACATATTTTTCTAGAAACAAATTTTAAAGATTATTTACAAATAGGAGACTTTAAGCAACTAATCAGGAACAATTTTCTGAGTGAGTATCGGAAACTTAGATAAATTGTTGACACTTTTTAGGCTGCATAAAAAATAATCACAGAAGTACATTTGGGCATTGTTTCAGTGGTATCAAACAAAAAACATCATCTTTTTATCCCAAATACTTCTGGGTGAATACAAATCTTTTTTTTTTGAACCACTCCTCGAACTTTACACAAGTTTACCAACTACTCTTATATAAAAGAGGTTTAAACTATTTTTAGTCCATCCACCTTAGTCAAGCATTTCAGTAATAGAGAATTATACCTGGAATTACACACAGTCAGTGTGCTACATTTTCCTTCAAATCTCAGTGAGTGTCTCTCCAGTTTTATTTTCTTTTAACTTTTTAAATGCCTAATAGTAAGATTTATTTTTGTTCATAAAGATTTTTAGAGTAACAAACATCTTTTTCAACAAGAAAGAAAGAAACCAGCATTTTATTTTGTAACTAGTGAGGAGGCTGAGAGAAAAAATAATTGGAACAAGTGCTATTGAAAACCGGTTGATTGTTATACAACATATAAAATGGACTTTATAACATTTTCTCAGTGAACATTTGTTAGAAAAGAAAGCAAACAGTTTCCAAAGCATCCATAGATTCTTCAGGCAGCGATATTCTATAGAATAATGAACAAACTGTAATCGATTTCCTTCTAACATATTAAACTATAGAGAAGGCTCTAGGCTACGAAACGGTTTTGCATTCATTAGTTTGTATAGGAGGCTGTTTACATACATCGGAATATATATATATATATATATATAGAGAGAGAAGTAGTTTTCGTTTTGTGCCAAAATTGTAAACCATTTAACTAGCGACACACATTGAGAAAGCATTTGGATCTTTGCGAACCGCTTACGTCAATAGAAACCTACATCTTTAACCATATATTTTCTGTCAGAGAGTCATTATAGACGATACACATAAAAGATGAAGTTTACTGCCTTTACTTCATGTGCATATTTCGGAATTACATTCGCATTTAGATATGAGCAATTTTAGGGTTTGTTGGACTTTATAAAGGAAGAGGAACTTCGCGAAGTGGAAAATTAATACTGCTGGAAGCAATCGTACGGGTACACGCCCACACTCAAATATTAAAGAGGTATTAGTAAGGCCAAACAACACAAAGAAGCAGTAAATTTGTTTTATGTTTTAAAGTTAGCCAAACTCCGCCTCTTCCACGTTAGGAGATAAATATTCGACAACCTACTAAATTCATGAGATCGAGTATTCTATTTTCCCTGAGATTTCATGTTTGCGTCTCGTATTTATTATTTAAAAAATAAATACAATCACCATAGTTGAAAAACTTCCGGCTACAGCAGACAGCGTCCCCTACGTAGACGACTTCATAATTTTCTCCAGCTCTCAAAGCGTGCGAACGACAACTACAGCAAGCCACAAACAGAGCCAATAAACTGATTTCGGATATCGTCTCAGGAAATATAACAAAAAACATAGTGCATTCACTTCGTCGAAATACGTATTTCATCGAGACCCGAATTAAAACAGGATGGACAAGCAATAAAAATAAATATACGATTCCTCGGCTAATATATGACAATAAATTAATCTTCCTTGAGCACATCAAACATCTGTGTTATAAAAAAGCTCGTAAAAAAAACTCAACCTTCTTCAACTTTTTGTTTAAAACATTGGGAGCAGATAGACGCGTTGCTAAAGTTGTATCGCGCAATAGTCTGATTCAAACCAGATTAGGGACTCCAGTGTATGACTCAGCCAGACAGAGTACTCTTCGCTGGCTAGAACCTAGTACATCACAAAGCAAATATAGCCCTAGGAACTTGCCGAACTTTCCTAATATTCCCTCATATTGGGAGTCTAATTAACCACCACTATTCATCAGATGGCAGAAACTGATCCTGAACTCTGCTTATAAAATAGAATCCATAGTGGACTACACAGTGTGGCGAGTCCTCTTTTTTCCACATTAGTAAGCCCTGTATAAAGTCCGCTCAAGAGGAAATCGACATCTCTACATCTGTCTGAAAATATTTTGAACTCAGTACAAGCTAATACTCATTAAACCTCTATAACAACAACCACCTAATACTGAATATAATAGAAATCTCGCTAAAACTTACTAAATTGGGAATGCCTAGAGATAATCAATGATACCCTCTGCAAAATTATGGAAAAGAGTCGGTATCTGACCACAGTTATCAGTAGTTGCATGCAGCGCATCCCATCCAATTTGTAATCTTTTCGCCAATATTCGCGAATGGTTGTAAAACCGGAAGTCATGTAGCAGCAACAACAGTGATCTTCCCAGCAAAAACTTTGAAACAGTAATTACCATAGGAACGCAGCAATTCACAGAGGAATTGCAGGAAATAAAAGTAGTATTAGAACATATACAATCCATGAAAATAGCAAATAATATTATTTATACAGATTCCCCTACGTGCGCAACAATCATAGAAGGGTCCCTCCAGCTCTCGTAATCCGATTCTGTGGCAAAACCGAGGTATCCTAACTCTACTCTTTAAATAAAGAAAAGAAACCCTTTTTGCTAAAAACTTAACCATAAAAGCCTAAATAGTAACATATAAACTTACATAGTCTCAAAATCAACTGCAACTTTGACAAATTTTGACTATTAAACCATTGATCCGCAAAGTCTGTGTAAGATAATGACATACAAGGTGGTAGAAACAAAGAGAAAACAAACCAGATAAAATAACGGTTAAACCTTTGGAACACCAATTTAAGATAAAGGAGACAGGAAGCCCTAGCTAGACTCAGAATTGCTCACACAAATCTAACTCAAGCATATCCACTTCGCGTTGACGATCTGCCTCAGTGCCAAAGTTGTGACCCGATCCTAAAAGTTAAACACATAATATTTGATTTCCCAAATTTTGTAATATATATTGTAATGAGGGAGGCTTTCTGTTCATTACTTACCACAAATTAACACCTTACTCTCAAAGAAGCATTAGGGAACAGATATAATATATATGATATATTTAAAATTCGGGGCACAAACTACACCAACCTTCTGCAATAAACATAAAATATATAAACTACTTTACATATCAAAATAACAACCGAATTTTCAATATGAAACTAAAAAATCGCCGTGTTTCCCATTCCAAACTGAAAAATTTAAGAAAAAAAATATCCACATACACCGAATCGTGAAGCAGTATGACCAAAGAAGACTATGCGCCACTATACATCAAACCAAACCAAACTCTCGTTCCTCTCTCAACTACGAAGTACAACAAACCCGTCTCATTCATTTCATTCAACCATTTCAACGTCTTATACACCTCAATTAGATCTCTCCTTAGACCTCTGGTTGCCAAACTTTGCAGTCCACACCTGAAGTAGATGCAATCTGCACAGTGTTGCATCTAAAAGTAGATGCGGCACTAAGCTTTTTCAGTGGATCCTGTGGCGGGCAAGGGGCCTAGTGAAATAAACAAAAGGGCGCACATCTTGGAAAATGAGCTTGGAAAATGGACGTTGAGATGAGATTTGATTGAGGTCTGTGACTTGTACACTACTCACACAAACCTACACCAATCACATTTCTGGCCATTTTACAGTGATTCTGTTCTTCACAGGGACACGAACCGGAGTTGAACAGTTGTTATTGAGGCGCCATTACATGTCCACACATTGAAACTTGTAAGGCTCTGAGAGGTGAAAATAAAATGAACGACCGTAAAATTTTCGTAGTTATAAATAAATGATTCCAGATTAGGGACCATAAATTCAACCCCCCCCGGGTTTGAATAAATTGCAAAAACTTTTCTTTTAACCATCGCCAGTTATTGTCTTATTCTTACGTTCTATTCCAATAATTAGGAAAAAGTCATTGACTTATTCTTAATTTGCCCCAGAAATTTCTTGTTTCTTTATTATGAACAGAAATATATCAACTATGGTTATGGTTTCTGTAATCATCGGCACCTCCGTAGCCAGGTGGGCAGGAGCAGCAGTGCATAGCACACGCTTCTTGATTATACCGGGGTTCGAGCCAGTGACCACCGAATACGGAGGAAAGGTCAGACAATGACCACCGCATATCCCCGGAACAATGTAGCCTTAGTTGCTAATGCTCCTCAAAAAACAAAAAAAAAAAAAAAACAATAACTGTAATCATCATGGATAACTTCTTCTTGTATTCGATTTTTTTATCTAAATTTTGCTTTCTTGAACGTCTAGGAAAAGGGCGCTTCTAAAAGTTGAAAACTAAACAGAAATTACAAACGAATGGAAAAAAATTTTCCCAAAATGTGTTGTCACATCATGTTCTTACTAAAATGAGATGAAAGTTGAATTTTAAGTATCAAAGTAATCTTAAATTATACGAAATTATTTCTGTGTACTACTTTTTTCTGCAGTTTCCTGAACAAGCTTATGACGGTAAGAGTTTCTCTTTCGGCAGCTCCTGAGACTCCTCGTTCTATTTCTCCTGCTTCCAATAAGTCACTATTCTTCCGTTAGTTTATGAGAAAAATATATATTAGCATTCAGCTGCAAAGTATAAATTGTATTATACATTGACAATGTAAAATCAAACACAGACCAACTCATCCATGGAGTGGAAAACGCTCATAAAAGTTCCACTCCTTATTGACAGGATTAAGACCCGGAATCATGGTGATGCCAATGTGCTGCTCGCGAGGACACTATATAAGGAAAGCTTTAAAAAATAATTTCCTGATTTTTATTGGTTCCATTTTAATGAAATTTGTTCAGTCCTAATGGATGGATTTTATAAAAATCCATCCACTAGAAACAGAGTTATTAACGCGAACGGACATGAAGACAATAGACGCTTAATACACATATCCTTCTAAATTATCTTTAATCGATGGGAATATATTCCCGTGTGTATTGAAGTCTACATCTACATTCTAGTAATACCGGATGCAGCTAGTGATATAACAAAGATGTCCACCCTCCATGCTGAGTCTTCATCACCGGATCATCAGCACAGAAAACTCTCTCCTCCTCAGGGAGGAGGGGGTTTTAGCCCTCCACATTTTCGGTTGATCATTATCGAACAACTTACAGCGTGGCGAAGCGAACCCTCCTTCACCGAAGGAAGGGTTCTTACCGAGACCCTCGGTGGGCGAAGTTCTAGAAAAGGCGGACCCCTCTTCGACGAGGAAGAAGAGTCCTACTTTCAGTGGTGAGACCTTTGTGATGAAGGCAAGATTCTCACACAAGGTCCCAAATGGTTGTTAAACAAAGGACCCGTCGTCTTCTCGCCGAAGCCAGGTTTAGCATCTCCATACGGAGATCTACACCAATATTACCACAGAGAACATCTTCTTTATCATTGAGTCGGAAGTTCTCAGATATTCTGAGAAAGGTACTGATTATGTAGAAATTTGACAGCGTGACGTCACAGTGTTTATAATGGATGTTTCCTCTTCGAATGTGTTCAGCTGGAAATAATCGGTGTTGCGTGTTTCTTCTCGTTATGTTACATTGGAAATGTGGGTTATACAGTCATTGCTTATTTTTGATTGTTAATTCGGACGGACATGGTGAAGACAATAGGCGCTTTATACATATATCCTAAAGCAGAGAAATGCACACCTGGACACTAGGTGCCAGCAATACCGGATGCACATTGGAATATGTTTCCATCGGTTAAAGAGAATTTAAATTTTTTGAAGTGCTGTTTAGGAGGGTTAGGATATATGTATAAAGCACATATTGTCTTCACCATTCACTGCGATCAATGGTTTGGCAACAGGAACTGATCCTAGTGGTTTTGCAAAGGGGAGCAGCCGCTATAGCAAGCTGAGAGGTCTGTTACGGTTGCATACCTTTATTTCAGGAAGGCTCGCGGAAAAACGTTCCACTGGATGATGTGTAGAATCACGGTTTGTACGGAAGATTGTTTTCCAGGTAATTCAGTCATATGCGACGTTCAGATACATAATTGATCAGACCTTTCAAGCGAGCACTGTCGAAATCAATCAGCGTCATTGCTCGTAAACAACCACCATTGAAATAAAACAGTAAATGCTAAAAGCCATGAGTGATACTTATAAAGAATTTTTGTACAAAGTGTAAACGGGAAGGTGATGGTGGATCTTTCTCTCTTTCTATTATCCCTTTGCTCTCTCAAAGTGGGTATAGGGCCAATTAATTAACGATTTCAAGGTTATTCCTTTGTTCTCTACGTTTCTTTTATGCCGTGTATTCCAAAACAAGCAAACCGGCCAGAGAACGACGCAATTTATGGATATAACACACAAGCGTGTATGAGTTTGTTCTCTCATGTAACCTTTATATGAAATGTTGAATTATGCAGTATAGTCCCTTTATGGTCATTTTAGATTATATTCGGAGATATTTACAGATCCTGTTTAAACATTTGTACTGCCAGGATTAATTTTGCTTTTTTCTCGTTCTTCATACCTTTATATCCCATTCAGAGTGTACATGTGTACTATAACAATATTCAACTATTGCCACTACCATTATCTACAGGTATGCAACGTAATTAGTTTTTTTCTGGTGCACTTCTATTATTCATGTCAGACGTATCGAAAGAAAATGGAATTCTTTTCATTAAAACGGTTAAAGAATGCCATCCTCTAAGTATTAATGGGTTAAGACGCAATCATCCATTTTATTGGAGTAAAAACTGATCATATTATTTATAATATATATAACTTTCACTTTCAAATAAAATTAGTTCATGGGGAACTAACCTGCACTTGGGGAAAAACAACTGTAAAATAACTTAAACATTTAGATGTAACTGAATTAAGAGTGTGGAGGAAGAAATAGATTTGGAAGTTACAATACGGTCGGAGATGAAGTTCTGTCAACAAGGAGGGCCTATGGTGTCCTATTGATGATTCATTGAACATTTTCTTGTGGTTATAGGAAGGCATAATACTACAGTATAAGGCAACTGTGAGACAATGCATGTAATACTTGGATTCGCTAACTTGGTATTGATGGATATGATTCAGTTTAAATCAGTGCTACTCAAAGTGTAGGCCGGGGATCGGTGCCGTCCGCGACGACTGTATTTTTCAAAAGTAACGGTCCCCGAGCGATTGGAAATAAAAGGAACTGGTCCTTCACCACAGATAGTTTGAGGAGCACTGATTTTAATGTATGTTATTCTGGGGTTACTGCTGCCAATACGAATTTAGAAGCAAACTTTAGTTACCAACTTTCAGACCATATATGCAACTGATCCAAGGTGGGCCCGACTCAAATAATTAACCACCCTTCTGAACTTAGAATCATCATAAACTTTGATAGCTTCCTTTAGATACCCTAGTGAGTACCGTTTATTTTAGAAATCAAAATAAGAGGGGGAGAACTCAACACTTACACTGAAGAGAGACTCAACTTCTTATAGTGATCCACCCTGAAGATTTCTAATAATCGATATTGTAGTCTTTAAAATTCATAATTGTAATGTCATTTAGCCATTTGAAAACCATCATGAATTAGTTTCCCTAAAATAAACTGTCAGTTTCCAGTCTTTCACCCCTTTTCCAAATACGAAATTTTCTTATTCGTACAATGAAATGTAATTTTCTCTGTATTTGGGGAAAAAGTAAGATAAAACAGATTACTTCTTTTGATGTCTTTGTCGGCTACACTCAAGAGAGCAGACTCAATTGTATAAAAACAAGTGAAAATACTGCTATGTTAGCTGTTCAGGTTTCCTTAGAATTGAGTCCGTGATATTACATTAAATTTTAATTTTTCATTGCATTAAAAGCACCGAATTCTTGCCTTTCAGATGCGGAGTTGATTAATTGCCTTAGAACTTCGACAGATAAAGATAGCGATATAAAAATCATGACGTGTAGTTAATCTTTGTTTGGGTTTTATTCTTTGCTGAATATTTTTAAACGACTTGATAACAGTCCGTCGATATTTTTCATTTTTCCGTGTTATAATACTAAGAGTTGTGGGCTTCCCTGTATAGCACTTATTCTTGCAAGGAAGCTATATGTGCAGGGGAAATAATTCCTCTGAACATCAAACGTAAGTCGGGTTGCTCGACTTCAATCTGATTAATTCATATACCGTAATATCAATTCACCTATATTCTTTCAATTAAATAAATAATTTTAGTCCAACAAATTTCCGTAGATATATATAATAGATAAATCTCGGAAACTGGCGATAACTTAGCGTACTATAGGTTCAATTACAGATTGTAAATAAACTTAACCTTAAGATTTGATCTTAAGTTCGTAATATTTTTAGAGTGAAGGCCTTATTATTAAAATATCCCATTAGGTCCGCAGTCAACGTGGTAGTTAGCTTTATATGGTTCCTTTGGATTGAAAGTTTTTCGATTATTGACAAAATGCGAGTTTGCGAAAACATATTTTCCCATTTCGATTCCTATAAGTTAAAATAGCAAGCCATTACTATAATTCTGAATGTGTACACGATTAAAAGTAAACTAGCGTACATTACCAGAACATGGACGTAGATGATCACATTTTGCGCAAAACATTTCATAAGTTAATCTTTCTAATGCAGTTTACTAAAATTTACACTAGAATAATTATTATGGTTTATTAAAAAATATTGTGATTTCAACACCACTCAAAATTCAAGATATAAAATATTAAATCAGAATTACCTAATCATAATTACTGATGTGTTTCTTCTAAATGATGCTATTTGATTTAATGCCTGACTATAGTGTTAATGGAAATTAAAATGCTAGGAAACATCTTCTTGTGATTCTTTTGAGTAGATGGATTGTCATTTTTCATGATGAAAGTTATTACAGTATATCTGAAAGGAAGTCATTTATACCATTAATCCTTCATAAGAATTTCGCTCCTCTTTATGCTATATATATATATATATATATATATAGTAAATAATTAGTGATATTATTGCTCAGAAATAACTAGAATTGCTCTGCACTTTAGTAAATTTTGTTAAAAATTTAATTAGAAAAGTTTTATGGGAGTGGGAATAATATTCCGAAAAAAAAAAAACTATAAAATTAATTTAAGATAACTGTAACATATGGCATAATTATTTCTGAACATGATAGAAATCTTTTTCAAGTAGTGATGCTGATTAATGGAACGAAATAATAATGAAATTTTAACTCATTTTTAGGAAATGATGATTTAATAATTTCTCATCTAGCTAACACGTTGTGGGGGGGGGGGGGGCAAATATTTGGCTTAATTTAATTTTGAATTTAAACCATACTGAGGTCTCAAACAGCCTACAAAACAAAACTCTGGCTGCAATTCTATGGTGTGTAAAGCGGGTGTTAGTAGAATATTAAAGACGCTTTTTTTTTTAATAAATTTACAACCTTTAATGAACATTATATCCATAATTTAGATAAAAAAATAATTACATACAAGCATACCAATTTTCATATATTTGAACCATACTACAGTACAATACACTACCATTCTCTCATCAACTATTCTCAATTTACAAATTATTAACATCAGTTTGTATCAGTTGTATTTTACTTAATTTGAATCCTCGATGATTTGTACTCAATCATTATCTTACATTACCAATTTTTATCACTTACAGCAGTAAAACTCATTTCAACTCTTATTACTCTTTCTCTATGTATTTTCTTCTAACTTTTAACACATGAAATTTATTACAACTGTATTACCAAAATAGATTACAAATGTATTACCTCTTACCTCAATAATATTCACTATAGATCACCCATTCTACCTTAATTATTCTCTACCCCTTTACCCATGAGGTTTCTTTATTAATACAATTTCGTTATCTTTATACCTCTTCTGGTATGTTATCTTGTGTTGGCACCTGGCCTAATTTAATGATATAGGTTAACATATTCTTACAGTACTACCCTATAAATATCATTTCTTTACTAAATTCCTTTATACTATTTCTTTCTTTTTATTATCCCTGTATCACCCTTACATTATTTCATAATCATTTACATTCTTAACAAATTAGTTCAACCTTAGTAACTAACTTGCTGATACAACAGGAATGTTCTTTTTTTTTAAAAGGACTATCACTCAATTCCTTACAGAGCTAGGTTATGAGTCCTTGAGTTCAGGATTCAAGAAAAAAACAGGAACTGACACGTTCTCGAATGGCCGCTACTTCCAATTTCCTTGCGTTTAGGCTTCCTTCGTGGCAGACGGGCTTTCTTCCATTTCTTGGGCACACCGCCTTCCGATTCCAGACCAGACTTTCTTTCTCTTCTTGGCTCACTTATCTGCACAATTGGCCATTATCACTGCCTCCCGATGCCGGACCAGGCTTTCTTTCTTTCACCTTTACCTTACACTTGGCCTATCATTGCCTCTCACATTTTTTTTTCTTTTTCATCTTGCTACCACGAGATGTTGAATTCTGACCACCAAAGAATTTACTTTCTCTCTAGACCTCGTGAAGTCAGATACAGAATGGACACTTTCTCAAATTACTCCACACGAACTTTACTCTTTCCCTCAAGTTTGGAACGCTTCCCCCAAGGACTCCAACCAATCCCTATACTGTTTAATTTTTTCATTCCTTCCTACTTGCTAAAACAACTCACCACAGCTGTATTCCTAGCGCACCAACCAACCCTTCTTTATAAATTGTTTTTTTTTTTTTTTTTTTCACACGGCCATACTGCCATGTGAAAAAAATTTTGCCGGTAACCTCCAAAACACTCATTTTCGTGTTCACACGTTCTCTGCTTAAATATGGCCAACTTATTCAAAAATCAGTCATCCTGACGCCGTTTTCTTTTGACGCGAACACTGGACGTCCATTAATTTCCTGTTTACTTTCTAACAGTGGCGGGAAGGAGCAGCAGTAAGTAGCACACGCTTCTTGATTAGACCGGGGTTCGAGCCCGTTACCACCAAATACAGAGGATGCGGAAAGGTCAGGGAATGACCACCGCATATTCCCGGAGCAATATGGCCTTAGTTGCTTAATACTCTTAAAAAAAGCAGATTTAAAAGTGGCTTAGAGCAAAAGAGACGCTTCATAATCCCGTTTCACTGTCCTATTGTTCTTGCCCTCAGCAACCCTTTCACGCCTGTTCGCCAAATGGCACCCCCTCCTCTAGTGCTGTCCCTCTTTGCTCACTATATTACTCGAAATTACTTGTTTCCATTTAGCCGCTATTTAATATATTCTTCTATAACTTTCCCATCCCCAAATCTACTGTTTCTTCAAACTTTAACCTTAGCATTAGTAGAGGTATACGATGCAAGAAAGCAAGCTTATGCAGCATCAGCCAAAAAAACCCCTCCCATTCATCCCTCCATTCGTTCCAAATGCCTGTCCAGCTCAGACTTAAATTTATTGAGGCTATTAGCTTCCACAACAAAGATGGAAGCCTGTTCCACCAATCAACTACCTGCTGGCTAAAGGCAAATTTCCGCACATCTATTCTACAACTATCTTTCCTCAATTTGAAACTGTGTTCCCTCAGTTTGTTAGTCTGAGCATGACGAAGAATCCCATCAGCATTCAGCTTGCTCAACCCATTCAAGGCCTTATACACCTCAATCAGATCACCTCGCAGGTGGGCGCCTCCGTAGCCAGGTGGGCAGGAGCAGCAGTGCGTAGCACACGCTTCTTGATTAGACCGGGGCTCGAGCCCGTGCCCACCAAATACGGAGGATGCGGAAAGGTCAGGGAATGACCATCGAATATCCCCGGAGCAATATGGCCTTAGTTGCTAATGCTCCTAAAATCCACATAACATAATAAACCTCGCAGGTGCCTACTTTCCAAACGCTGCAAATTGCAGAATTTAAGCCTTTCTTGGTAAGAGCACTCCTTTGTCCCCCCCTCACCAATCTTGTTGTCCCTCTTTGTACTCGTGCTAGAAACTCTACATCCTTCCTAAAATGAGGTCTCCAGACCTGTACACAGTACTCTAGGTGTGGCATGACCACTGCCTTGTATAACGGGATTATCACCTCCCTGTCCTGGCACCTCCGTAGTCAGGTGGGAAGGAGCAGCAGTGCGTAGCACACGCTTCTTGATTAGACCGGGGTTCAAGCCCGTCACCACCAAATACGGAGGATGCGGAAAGGTCAGGGAATGACCACCGCATATCCTGGAGCAATATGGCCTTAGTTGCTAATGCTCCTAAAAACCAAAAAACAACAACAACCTCCTTGTCTTTGCTAGCAAAATTTCTATATATCATTGATAAGACTCCATGACCTGCCCTGGCAGCTCGTCTGCACTGTTCAGCGAACTTCATATTTGGCTGCACAATTACCCCCAGGTCTTTTTTGCTTTCCACTTCCCTGAGTGTAGTACCACCCAGTTGGTACGTTTCTCTTCGGTTATTGCTACCCATATGCAGTACTTTGCATTTGTCAATGAGAAACTCCAGTTGCCACTTCTCAGCCCATTTTCCCAACATATCTAGATCCAGTTGAAGTAGCATACTGTCATTACTGTCCTTAACAACCCTGCCAACCTTTGTATCATCTGAAAACTTGGACATTAAATGTGTTATACCTTCATCAATATCATTGATAAATATGCAAAACAACAATGGGCCCAAAACCGAACCCTGGGGAACTCCACTAATAACATTTGTCCACGAGGAGCAGTGTCCATTGATTACCACTCTCTGTCGTCTCCCACTCAACCATCCCTTTATCCATTGTACCAACTTCCCCTTAATACCATTCTGCTCCAATTTGTACAGCAGTCTTCCATGTGTAAAAGTATCAAAAGCTTTCCTGAAATCCAAGTATATTATATCAAAATTATTTTTGACATTCAGTTCCTTTGTGACTACATCATAGTATCTATTCAAATTGGTCAGACAAGACTTTCCCTTAACAAACCCATGCTGTGTCTGAATTATTGCTGCAGTCTTGTCTAGACGATCCTACAATGATTCTTTAACCAGTGATTCCATTATTTTCCCCGGAACACAAGTTAAACTAACAGGTTTATAATAATTTGCGTCACCCTTTGAACATCCTTTGTGAATTGGGGATACATTTGCAATCTCTAGTCCATGGGGACCTCCCCTGAGTCCAAGGACCTTATTTACATTAAAACTAAATATCCAATTTTAAAACAATACTTACTATCTTTAACTTAATACTCGGGCATTAATGCTAATTCTCACTTTCTATCGCCCTTCTTGGATTTATTTTAGCAAAACAAATATTTCTATTTTAATTTTTAAGATCTGCATCTTACATCACCAACCTACTTGATAATATAATTTCTCAAATATTATTCTATTTTTAATATTACTGTTTTCAAAAACTGAAGCTTCTCTCGATTTGTTATTTTACTTAACATTTAATGGCATATACCTTTTTGAATAAGCACAGACAGTTTTCTTTTTGTACAGTGGTTTACTTTATTTATTAGGAATCTACTTAAAATTTCTCGTGAATTAAATAATTTATACATTGATTGTTTTTTTAGTTGTTGTTGGGTTTTATATGCATCAGAAACAGGCCACATTGCGCCGTATTTAATATTTGTAAATTGTGTTCTCTAATCGATTTGCTGTGTGCTGGACGAAAAATCTGACTTTCCGGGAGAAAAACCAAGCTAGTTCGACTAACTCGGCCACTTTGTGAAAAAGTCCCAGAACTCCTCGAGTCATTGATGGAAATCGAACTTGGGTTTTTGCCACCCGGTGTGGGGAAGGTGATGATTATACCAAACGTTTATCCACCACGGTAGTTTTTATTATTTCAGTATTTATATTGTAACTTATAAACAAACGAAACTTATACCACATCTTGAGAATTTCTAATAAATACAGATGTACATATTGATACTGGGAAACGTATTGTGAGAAACGCAACATGAACTCCCATTAATAATACCTTAAAACTTTTGTATAAAATACTCTAAATAAGGGTGATAATATTTTTTGAGTTAAAGTGCGTGTTGTTTTTGTAAAATATGCTTTTAAGACAGCCTCGTGGGAAATGATCTGACGAAATAATCACGAGATTAATGTTATTGTAAAAAGTAAGTATAGCATTTTGCTCCGTCTTATTAGAAGTAACTTTCTTTGCACTCTTTCACATTTGATGAAAGATAACGTGAAAAATTTATAGGTAAGTGTTTAGAATTTAAAAATATTGACTCATGATCAGGATTATATCTAAATTTTAAAGAGAACATAATGGCTTCTTGTGGAATTCACATAGACTTTGTAAAAGTCAGTTATAATCGAGCTGTTTACGTTTTTTTAATCGAATAGTTTCTCTTCCATCCCGAGGTTACCACAGACAGTTCTGGTAGGGGTAGCACATTATCCTATCCACACCCCTTAGACCTGAATTCGAATCCCATCAATGACGCGAACAACAAACATCGACTAGTATAGCTCAGTTCACTAAATCGTTTCATAATATTCCAAATGGCACATTTTGTGGGTTCAGTTTTTCTGTATATGGCATCATTGTTTTTAGATAATTATTGCCAAAAGTAATTTTCATCGAAAACTTATGTAGACGCTGCTTGGTCGAATATCAAAAGGTCTGTGTAAATGTAATTATGTCACTGTCCTATCCTGAAACAGATATGAAAGAGTGCGACGATCAATCTCTTTCAGAGTTCTAGAACAGCAATTAAAATCTGAATAGATAAAAATAAAGCAAATTCAACTTATCAATAAACTTAAATCAACACTGTATAGCTAACAATAATAAAATACTACCGTGTGAGTAATGATAGGTCTACTTAATTGTGCAAGATGTGATCGAATAGAGGTTCTTCTTTTCTTTAGAACAAGGAAGCCGAGACGAATTTACTCCATCCCTTGAGAGAAAGCGAAAAGATAGCAACATCTAAGGTAGATAAGATATCTGTGTGTCTCGGACCAGTCAGCTGTGAAAGCGGGCGACCTTGGGAGTCCTTTAAAAGAAAAATGTACTGCTTGGATGGTTGCCGGTGTCTTTAGAAGATTAAGGAGGAAGAAGAAACGAGACGCTTTATTTCTGGTGTCCTTGAAAAGTATTGGATTATAAATAACGAAAGGTTCAAGAGGGTTGTGAATTTAAAAATGGAAACATGAATTCACAGTTTGGTAATGCACTTACACTTATAGGTGATCGTTTAAAGATTGCTTCTTTGGGTACTTTTTATTTATAAAATATGCTAATTTATCTTTTTGATTGTCTTTGTGGACAGCATAAAGTGTCGCTATTGATATGAGAAATTTTCCCCTTCGGTATGAGTGTGACTTTTCTGGGTTTATCCAAGTTGTGATAGAGTTACTTAGTTTGCGGTGAGGGCTTCGCGATTTTCCTCTCCCGAAAACCGTTTTTGTTTTTTTCTATATTTCAAAACCAACACCAATTTGAAAATTATTGTGTAATTCTGCATTTAAACATGTTTAGAGTAAATCAAAATAGCCAAAACAAAACAGATTCGATAACTGAATTCACCGAAGAAAAATCCACGCTTTTTGCAATAATGGTTATTATAGATGTCTTGACGGACAGCTCTTTTTTCAAGTTGTCAGAAATTTAAATTATTCACTTAAAAATAAAAACAAGCTCAAAAATTTTCGGTCACGCCAATTAGTATCTTTCCCCATTTAATTCATTGCAGCACATTATACTCGGATTACCACTGTTTCCATTGATATCCTGATATAAAGTGTGTTTAGGGTCAAACGATATCCTGATGTCTTCGTGGTTAACACAGTGATTTCGAACTGCGTTCTTCTACATCGTGTGCAAAAGGTCTAGGTTAGAATCTAGGTTACACCGATTAACTTCGCCATGGCACTCATGGATAGCAAGCACAGTTGGTAGAATCGTCGTCCTCCCCTCCCCGGGTGGAAAAGACCTCAGTTCGAGTCTCATCGATGACGTGAGGAATTTTATGGGCCTTTTTCACAACATGGCTGAGTTAATCGGTCTCTGGCGAGGGTAGCACATTGTCCTATCCACACCCCGTAGACCTGAATTCGATTCCCATCAATGACGCGAAGAATCATTGACGAAGAAGAGAATGGCTAAAGCTTCTGTCATCAACGTTTAATACAACTGTCATTTTTGTCTTCTTCAAAAACTGATATTTAACAACAATATGACAAGAAAAATTGTAGTACTATCTGATGTTCATATTACAAATAAATATTTATCCTCAGAGTTTAAGCATTAATTTAATTTATATACGCAGTTTATAGCTTGTCACTCATCCTTAAATTATTAACGTAAACGGCTCTAGCGTTTTTTTAATTTTTAATTTATTATTTTGTGTAATAGTTAGAGCTGATAATAAATTAAAAAAAAATAATAATAAATGCCGCGATTATTTAAAAATGTGTTAACTCCAAAATCGAATAAGAATTAAGTAATATTTGGAATGAAAATGTGATTTTTAAAAATAAAGAAGTTTATTAACTTCCTGTGCCAAACTTATTAATTTGCCTCATTTTATTAGCAAGGGGAATTCTTGTCTTCTGATTATTCTGTTAATTAAATTTACCTTTTTATAATTTTATGAGGTGCGCCCTATTTTATTTTGATCTTTAGCGATTACAGTCATTTATAAAATTGAGGAAAATACGACTAGTCTGTTCGGACATATAGGTCACGTTCACAGTACGTGGTCTTTGGTCAGCTCAGTAGTACAGCCCCGTACATCTGCTGGGATAACTAGTAAGGGTTGGTTAAGATTTTTGAAATGTTTGACTGATTGTATTGTCAAACGCTCATACTCGACTTTTAATTGGACTTTTTGTCAAATATTACTAACATCGTTGGTCGTCAATTCTTTAAAACCAATCGCAATATTCCAAACTGAAACTTTATCGTAATTTTGCAACAAGCAGTACAAAACTTGAACGGATTTTTAAATACTAAACTACGTATAACAAATTACTTTCATTTTGGTTTTACTTTAAAAATTTGTGTTTCGCTCAAAGGAGTACTATTTGTCAGTGAAATCCCACGCCGGCAAACAGTGCGATAATTTCTTTCTCCGCTCCCTTTAAGATCCCCCCCCCGTTGTTTCCCTAATTCATTAAGAACCTCATTTTGGTTAAAACTCACTTGGTTTTCTATCACATATTGTTAGACTTTGGCTTCCCACAGATATGAGCATCTTTTAATTTAGGAGCATCGAATTGATGATAATCGTGTTGGAACAACTCTCATTCTACGCGAACCCATCTAATGAAAGTATAATGCTTAATAAAAAATTGGTTTAATTTGTGGGGAATGAGAAAAATTCTTGTCACGTTGCCCACCAAACTTTACAATATACCTGAACGCCTTCGGTTGATGCTGCATTCATTTCCGTTAGGAGAGCGTGCATAATTACCGTGAAATGTGTGTAGGATTGCTGGCATGATTCCAGGGCGATTAATAAGCGTGGTTCACGATCCAGAGTTGTTTTTGTTTGTGTGTGTGCTCGCGCTCGCTTTCGCTTTGGTCCTTACGCCGTAAGAAACATCAGAGAAGGAAGGAAAAATACCAAGAAACGTGAAAAAGAAGTGGGAGGGGGCGTGGAGAAGCTACGGAAAAATATTCGCACGTATAATTGAGCGAAAGACAAATTTTGAATATAACTGTGGATTTTCTGAATTCTAAGACAAATAATGCTTTTGACTCTTCTGTCAGAAATACTGAATAGTAATGGGTCATTAATGAAACTAAGAAGCGAGACTGAAATTCTTAAAAAACCTTATTAAGGCAGACACCTGAAAAGAATAAGGAAAGGGAAGAACTTGTAGTCACCCATACTTTTTGTGATCTGAACTAACCAGTTAAGAAGAGGGGGAACTATTTAAAAGGCTCCAAAATACTGGTGCAGCCTGACTTTGTATATAACCCTTTCATTTTCTAATGGTACCTCCTTGGTATTTATAAGTATTCATTAGAGAAAAAGGATAAACGGATGCTTTAAATAAAGCGTAATAATAAAAAAATTATAAAATATTTACATCGTGTGATGATGGCCACTTATTTTCTTTTAAAATTAAGTACAGCAGACCACACGGTCTAAGTCCAGTTCAGTAAAAACACAGTTCAAAAAATGTATCAGTGTTCAGGAACTTCAAAATATCATTTTCTAAAGGTTCTCGTTTTCCCTTAAAGAAGATAGGCCTCACGGATTTTCCCTTCCAGTGCACCTCTTTCTCTCAGACTGCTCTTACGGCTGCACCTTCCACTACTTAGTCTTTCATATTTTACGTGCCTATCCTACTCCTTTCTTCAATACGCTCTTCCTATTGCGATTCTTCCATCCATATATGTCCAAACCAATTTAATCTCACCACTGTTGTCCTATCCAACATCCTACCAATCCCTAAATCCACTGAAGTATCCTCATTTCTCCCTCGCAGTGATATACCCTCCAACTAGCGCAACACCCTTGCCTCAGCTTGCACTATCATCTCCTCACTCTTTCTCAAGGTCCATGTTTCCGCCTGTTATGAATAAATGGCTTTATCATCGTCAGATCTTAACCTTTAACTTTTTGCATTCTTAAAATCACGCACAAAACCTAACTCCCTGCATTTCAGCCGAGCATTATTAGCCCTGCTCTTAACCTCCAGATGGCACCTGCCATTCTTATTATTCTTAAAATATAATATATAAAATAAGAAAGTTTGTCTCTCCTTTCCTTCATCTGTTTGGATCCAGTAGAAGACAGTGGAACTAAATATAGAATAACCTCCTCTTTCACTCAGAAGGCCAAAGATTATATTTTGATCTAAATTATGATACTGTGATAATATATTGTCTAATTGTTTTGATCAAGATTTTAATCAAAACTGTTTCAAATCAAAATCTTTTAACCTAAAAGTTTTTTTTTTTTAATTAAGAATTATTTAAAAAATATTTATCAGAGCAATATGTCTTTTGAGCTTCCAGTATACTATATTTATATTAAATATCAAATTTCAGTTGATCAAATAATAAAATTTACAAGATGGTTAACGCAGTGGGTTACATTTTAGGCTCGTTAGCAAATAGTAATAATCCATGATTTATAACAAAATTAGCCAACACACAGTCATCATATTTATTATAAAGTTTGCTAAAATATTCTCAGTAAACGAATTTCCAAATAAATAAGAGCTCCTCTCCTTTTCCAAATTCCTAGAAATGCTTCGGTAGGGAGAACTGGGGAGGGAATGCTACGAAATCGGAATTGAACCATCTGAGGGGCCAATAGAATATATGCTGAAAATTTGGTATCAATCCGCAATTTTCTTGTCGATTAATGCTGCGAAAACATACTTTCATTTGTGCCAGTTTTTCTTGGAGGATGGAGAGGGGGGGGGGGGTAAACGAAGGCTGTGAAATCCTAATTTGACCGGAAATTTTGGTCTCGATCCGACTTTTTGTTCTAGAGTAGTATGCGAAATACGCTTTCAGTTATAAATAGATTTCTGTGGTGATAGGGGTAGGAGGGGGGGGGGGGTAAGTGGAGGCTATGATTAATCTTAAGAGCTTTCTAGGAACCAAAGAAACATCCGCTGAAAATGTGATATCGATTAAAGCTTTTCTTAATTAAGTAATGTCGAAACAGGCAATAACATGCTTCCATTGCAAATTAGCCAATGTACGCAGTGCGTTAAATTTCAGACGCATTTTGTTTTCCTTGAAATTAACTGAATGCTTTATTCTTTTTCTGTGATTAACTGGAGTGTAAAGTAAATATAGTTATCTTTTTATCAATTAATTACTAAGATTATACACTTTACAGAACACTCGATAAAGCTCGACAGTTTTTTTTTCGAAACTTAGCCGTTCAGTTTAATTACAACTGTATAATATTAATTGTTATTTCCCATTTACGTTTAAGTTCTCTTCTTTTCTCTCTGTATGTATGTATCTGTTTAGAAGCAAAATATTCAGTACTTTCACTATAAAAATACTGAATTTCGCTTGAGATCGATGAATACCATCTAGGACAGTGGGTGTCTTATAATGAAGAAACCTCTCTTGGGAAAATAAAGACCCGAACTGCTTTGGTATAAAAACATGTAGTATTAGAAGAATTATATAATACTAGAAATATAGAGAGCACAGATACCATCAACCAAAAATAAAATTAAACCTTAATTGTCGCCATAAAACTTTCAGAACAACCTTTACAGATACAAGAAAGGATACAGAAAAGTATGTAAGGTGTGTATATTTCTGTAATGAACGGATAATATAATGTCTATAAGATCCATCAGTATCAGGTCCTATCTTTCATTATTTATGTTTGTTCTTTCGATTCGTAATTTTAAGAAGTAGTAGTAGTTAATATTTTCAGTTAATATTGATTAATTATATGAAATCGCTAAATTGGATCAAGTCCAATTAAATCGGTTTCCGTTCTAGAAAGAACTTTGACTTTCTGTTTTTTAAATATGTGTTTGGCTGGATAATTAGGCGATGCTTTATATAGCTAATTATCTACTCTTGTTTGAAAACACAATTTTAACTAATTAATTTTGGATAGCTCTCATTTTCAGTTATTTTATGGAAGGCTCTTTCTTATTTCACTAATTGCCACGTACAATTCGACCTCATCGAAAATCCAGAAATTTCCGAAAACATACGATTGGTCGCTGTAGCTACAGGGTGTCTTACCTTCAGTAGTTCATCCTGGCGGGTAACACTGCAGTTACAATTGTTGTCGTCCCAAACACACACCACGGCCGAGATAGCTGGTCTGAGGTGAGGGATGCCCGCCTTCCCGGAAACGTGGATTTCTTTTATCTAGGGTCTTGGACCTCGGTGATTTACAAAAATTAAACATTATTATACGATGTCGAAGTAATTGTTGCAAACTGCAGCATAATACTGAAGAGGTTATCTTTATTGAGGCGAAAATTAAAAAAATCATACTACCAAATAAAATAAATAACTACCAAGAAAGAACAGATAACCATGGATTAACAGTCACCTGGCAAACAACGTCACGGTCTTCTGCTTAAAGAATGGCACAAATCCTCTTCCAGAAACAACGAAGGATTCCTCCTTAGTGTACCAAATAAGTCACTTTGGTACTCCCAGAACCATGGAAGCACGGTTCTGGGAAAATTTCCAAAGCTCTTGCATTTCTGCAGTGGCCGGAAAAAGAATTATGGATGCCTCTGTGCGAACGATCGAGACAGACAGAACAAGAATAACTTTTAAATATGGCAAACCCAAATATGAAAATTTAAGACCGACCTGGATATTTACATTTCTTTCTTTTCAATTTGCTTCAGCTGCTTCCTATTGATTGGGTTGGCAATATTTAAAACCTTTTTCGTTATCTCTGTTTCCTACTCCTTCCAGTTAAAAAAAAAATGCGTCAAGAATGCGAATGAGGATTCCATATCCTCTCACTAGTGAAGAGCTCATTTTTCCAGTCGACATAGTGCACACACCAACTAAAACTAGCTCTCTTGTGTATGGGAACTCAAGGGAACTGAGGCAGCTGATCGTTGCGCATACATATCCCTTTCATGAAGCCCTGTATTTGGATACAAGCTGTCCGGTAGATTCTGAAAGCTGTGAAACAAATTGTCTTGTTGTATAGGAAATATTTCGCCATTTAGTTAAAGCCAGTTATCAGTCATCTTACGTGGAGGTGACACGAGGGTGGCCTCGGACTCCTCTTCGACAGACAGAGTATGGGCGTTTAGGAACTGGTTCCATAATTTGTTTACAACCCTGCGAATAAGATTTAACCACCTGACCAATTCATAATAATCCAGATTTAATTGTGAAATCGCATTTGCAAATATATATTTATACTAAATTTCTTATATAATGCATTTTTCTTATGATATTTAAAAAAAAACGCAAAGAAAAATATTTAAAATGAAGCGCATTTAATTAAGGTGTTGTTTGAAAGAGTTAAATTTGCAGAATCATTCAAGAGCTTTTTTAAACATAAAGTTCTCCCCACTTCCATCCCTTTCTCTCTTGCAACCGCGAAAACTTTCGGAAATGCGAAGGAGAAATTAGCTAAAAAAATCCATATTTCAAGGGACATGATGTCTTAGGTGAGATTGATTCTGACAGATCATGAATACATCTAATGGCATTTCGTTCTGTTACCTGTCGCTTGTCTTCAGCTTGGCTCTAAATACAGATCATCGTTATTGTCCTTGGGAAAGAGGATCCAGGGTATTAAAATTCATAAGCTTCAATGTCTTCAGGGAAAGAGTTCATCAGCAGCTTACCTAACTTTCCACGCTGCTTTGATGTAAACTTCTTGTGCTCTGCTCGTGAATGTGTGTATGTTTATATCTCATTTGATCGTGTTGCTCTTATGAGAGTTCTTGATATGTCTTTATATAAATTTCTTCATCTCTTAGCGAGTGATATAGGATTTAATGAGTTTAAAAATTACCTACTAACCACCTATAACTGTATTACTCTGAATAATGGGAATATTCAAATATAAATCAAAATAATTGTTTAGTAAATCATTTCCAGTTAGATTTCGACATGAGCCGACCCCCAAAAGTATCTTGATACTGCATATATGACGATATTGACTTTGGAAAATGCAAGTAACAAGATGTTAACTGAATTCGCCTCGTTTATATTTCAGGAATTCTAAGCGTGGTGAAAAGAAGGAATTTAATATTTTCAAATTCTCTAAATGGCGTTTTTCATATTAAATGGATATATTTCTTTTTTATTAACCATAACTGGAACAAACTTACAAATAAACTGCTGAATATTTGATCAGCACTTTTAAGTGTCTGTTGAGATATATCATCTTTGTTATGATCTAAATAAAGAGAGAATAACAAATATAGAGAGAATAACCAATACGCTTGATCTTTTTCTCACAAACAACCCTTCTAAGTACAAGGTTGAAGTGAGAGGTCCTTTAGGCACTTCCGATCACAACTTGGTGATTGCCTCTTCTCCAATGGAACCTTTATCTCATGGCTATTCCCAACCTCGTATTGTTTAGCATTACAAGAATGCAAAATGGGATGACCTGCGAGACTTTTTTTCTTCTTTTCCTTGGTCTGATTACTGTTTCAAAACTTCTGATGTCAACGTTTGCTCAGATCGTGTCAGTGAAATTATTCTTGCAGGAATGGAATCCTTTATCCCATACTCCACTTTAAAATCTTGTCCTTTATCTAAACCTTGGTTTTCCAATAAATGTGCTAAGGCTGTCCAAGAGAAGAACGTTGCATATCGTAATTGGCTTGTTTCTAATTCTTCAGTTTCATTTTCTGCCTACACCAAAGCTCGCAACAATTGTAAAGCGGTTATTAATCAGTCCAAACTAGAGTTTGAACAGGCTAAGAGTAGAAAACTTGCTTCTTGCCCTAATGGTAGCCGAGCATTCTGGTCTCTTGCCAAAGCTATTGGCCGCAACTTTTGCCCATCTCTGCTCCCACCTCTGTCCAAACCAGATGGTTCTGTTGTCACTTCAGCCAAGGATAAAGCTGACCTGCTAGCATCCCATTTTTCTTTGAGCTCATGTATTAATGATCTTGGTAAAACACCTCCCACCATTCCCAACATGGTCCATTCAATGCCTCCTGTGGTCTTCCGTCAAAAGGATATCAGAAGGATTTTGATGAATCTTGATGCTAAGAAAGCTCCAGGTCCTGATGGTATTTCTCCACTTGTTCTCAAAACCTGTGCTCCTGAACTTACTCCTATTCTTTGCCGCCTTTTTTCACTTTCTTATTCCAAAGGTGTTTTTCCTTCTGCTTGGAAATTTGCTCATATCCAGCCAGTTCCTAAAAAGGATGACAAATCCCTCCCATCCAATTATCGTCCCATTGCAATTACTTCTACTCTTTCTAAAGTAATGGAGAAATCAATTAACCGCCAACTCTTAAACTACCTATAAACCTTCCGTCTGATCAACGATCGCCAGTATGGATTCCGTCAGTGTCGATCCACTGGTGATATTCTGGCTTATGTTACCCATTTATGGACTAATTCAATGGAAAGGTTCGGTGAAACACAAGTAGTTGCTCTTGACATCTCAAAGGCTTTTGATCGTGTTTGGCATAAAGGTCTTCTAAACAAGCTTCCATCTTATGGTTTGCCAACTGTTTTTAGTAATTGGTTATCCAGTTTTCTCTCTGATCGCTCACTGAGGGTGATGGTAGATGGCTCTCTGTCTTCTAACTTCTCCACTAATGCTGGTGTCCCCCAAGGTTCAGTTCTTTCCCCCACTCTTTTCCTCTTGTATATCAATGACCTTCTTCCATTGACTGGAAATCCTATCCATAGTTTTGCCGATGATAGCACATTGCATTCAACTTTCCATTTTGAGAAACCTTGTCCAGCTCAATCAGCTTCAAGTTCTCGAAAATCTGCTGCCAATTCCTTAAATGCCGATCTCCAGGTAATTCTCCAGTGGGGCAAAGACAACTTAGTTGATTTCAACCCTTCTAAAACTCAGTCTTGTCTTATATCTCGCAAAAAGGATTCTTCTGCTCCTATGCTTATCTTTAGTGACACTCCGATTTCTAGGTAAAATGATATATCTCTTTTGGGGATTACCCTGACTTTTAATCTCTCTTGGCACAAGCACATTACAAATATTGCTTCCTCTGCATCTAAAAAAACTTGGTTTTCTCTTTCGCTCTCGGCGTTACTTTTCTCCCAAACAGCTGCTCACTCTGTATAAATCGCAAATCCGCCCTGCCATGGAATATTGTTCCCACATCTGGGGTGGTGCCCCCAAAACCTCTCTCAGGCTTCTTGATTCCATTCAGAAGAGGGCAGTTAGGTTAATTAATGATTCATCTCTAACAGAGTCTCTCCACTCGCTTTCTCATAGACGCACTGTTTCTGCTGCATGCCTCTTCTACAGATACTTCCATGGGCACTGTTCTTCTGAATTGGCTTCTATAATTCCTGCTCTCTCTTTCAAAACAGTCCGAACACGTGCCGCCACCAGCCAACATCCATTTACTGTCCAACTTCAAACCCACAGAACCAACTTTTCATCTTCCTCATTTATTCATTCAACTGCCGTTTTCTGGAACAACCTTCCTTCATACGTATTTCCTGAAAATTACAATCTACAGAAGTTCAAGTCCAATATCAACAAATATCTTCTTTCGTCTTCTCAACCTCCAACCCAAGCATGGTAATAAGTACTATAGGTTATAATACCTCTCGTGTTTGGGGTTCTCATAAAAAAAAAAAAAAAAATCTTGGTTATTCTCTCGGAGTAATGCCTCATTTATTATTTTATATAAAAGAACATCTCAAAGATGTTTATATTGACTGGTTAATCAATTCGCTGCCTAAGAAACTGAAAAGCATTATGGCATTGATATATATAATTATTAAAATATTTTAATTAGTTTGTTTTTTATCTGAAACTCATCCAACCGAGAATCTACAATATTTGAGGGATTACAAAGAAAACGCTTCTACAGTTAACTGAAATAAATCTATTGTAGAAATCTCTTTAAAAAAAATTCTTTCCAAAAGTATTCCTCCAAGAATATTTTTTTAATATTCTAAAAAACGGTGATTTAAATGGAAATACTCAGATTTATATTAACTCCCCAGCAATGCCAATACTATGATGATGACAAATGAATATTTTATAAGGACAGCTGTCTCTATTTTTAAAATCAGGATGATGATGTTGTATTTTAGGGCTTGTATGCGTGTTGATATATATGCAGCGGCGCATAATTCGCATAGAGAATAAATCCAATTACAGTTTTTATGGGAGTTTCGTTTATATCCTAATGGGCCATGTATTTAGCTCATATTTCTTTACACAGGTGTTCAAAGAGATGATTTTCTTTAGTGTACTTATCTTGCTAAATCCTGCCCAAGTAACGCTGGATAAGTCTCACTCCTATTGGCAATCAAACCAGAAGTGAATTGCATATTTTATCGTCATCACTGCTGCCATCCACGGGTGATCCTATGAATAGATTATTCTTCAGTTCCGCATTTCCAACTAAATGGATGTCTTTAGAAGCGTTTTCTTTGTAATCCCTGTAGGGCTCGATGTAATTCTAACTGGCAGATTACTTGTTACTATTAAAAAAAACACAGAAAACATTTTGGAGTGTCTCTCTTCCGCTTTTCTCCTTTTAATAATTGCAGAACATTATCTCTATACTCTGGGAATACATGAAAGTATGAAAATTTCTTTAGAGATATCTGATTCATGATACTCGGAGTCATCAGATCAGATTATTCCCATTTTTTACCCAGTAATGACGCTGGAATTTGATATTCTTTTATGAAACCCCACATAATAATAATAAAAAAACATTATAAATAAATAAAACAAAAAGCAGAAGCTCAAATGCGTGCTGCAAATCTTGAGCTATTTAACCTCCAAAAATCAATAGGGAAATTAGAAATACTCGTGTTCTTTAGGCCTACCCAACGACAGCCATAATTTCTCTGTGTCTATCCAGGTGCAACTCTATTAGAAGTATTCCAGCAATGTGATTAATCATCTGTTACCTGTCAGATCTCTAATGCCCCTATTCCTCTGCTGTGAAATCCATTTATTCTGCAGCTCATAATCTCCGACAAAACCTAGTCATGTGCTGAGTGAAGTATAGCAGCACTTGAGAAGCCAAGTAATCAGTTTTTTTTTTTTTTTTTATCATTTTATTTTATTCCGCTACAGTGTGGTAAAGACATAAAGTGTCTGTAATTCATCATTTTATATCACATCCATGCTCCAAAATGGGCTTAATTATGGAAATGAATAACCATATTCAGTAATTACAAGAAAGTGCGATGTAATTCACAGTTAAAAGTTTAGATTGATACATATTCAGTTCTTTCCATCACTAGAATGTTCACAGCTGTACGAATGGGTTTCCATACCAGACTGCAAGTTTATTTCAACCCCTCCTGACCTATACAGCTGTAGTAGTAAGTGTCCCGAGAAAGGTGTCCATTTAGGTTAATTGAACGTAATAATAACTACTTGAATTATTAAAAAATATTTAGTGAGACGTTCATACGATCCATTAAGATAACTGTAAAACAAGTGAAATGTTCCCCTGACATTATACAATTTATTTGCTTCTAAATGAGTCAACTTATCATTATAACATCAATCATTATACTCAGTTATATCTATAGTCCTTTGTAAAAATTGATTAGGAAAGCATCCTTAATTAATAAAACTTGTTTTATAGGAATTCTCTTCCTTTTATTTACCAGAATATTAATTAGAATCCAATTATACACTGGTGTGCAAAATTTAAGGACCAGTCAAGTTTTCACCTGTAGCTTCTCATGGGAGTGGCCTGGATATGGGAAAAGCATACCTAAGGAACCTCGTGAGATACAGAAATGATGGATACAACAACGGAAACAAAACGGTACAGAGGGACTTTATTCAAAAATGGCAACATAGCACTGGCTGCCATGATACAGATGCATCATTGCCAAAGATGGAACAAAGAGAAGAGGTGGTCCTCAGTAGGAGATATAGCCACCCCTAATGTTGATGCAGGCTTTGCACCGCTTGCCCATACTTAGAACAATGATGTTGATAAGTTCTTGCGGTAACATCATCCATTTCTTTGTCAGTGCCATCTTCAGCTGGTGAACATTTTCTGGTGGGTGTGAACGTGCCGCTAGGCGTTTCCCCAGAGCGCCCCATATGTGTTCGATGGGATTTAGATCGGTGGGAATGGGCAGGCCAATCCATACGAACAATGTCTTCACTTTCCAAAAGCATATCAACAGCTGCAGTGAGATGGGGTGTGGCGTTATTATCCATAAACACGAACTCGGGGCCAATGGCATCTCGGAACAGACGCACATGGGGAAGGATTACCTCAGTACGGTAACGTGCTCCGGTTACAGTACCGCCCTCCAGTATCTGGAGTTGTGTACGTCCATCCAAGATAACGCCCCGACCGCCATATCGATCCCTTTCAGTGATGTAAAGAGTACCTTAAATAAAGATTTTGTGGTTGTAACCATTATAAATAGTGTTGGACCTTACTTTTTGCACACCAGTGTATCTTAATGTGGTATGCTTATCAGAAAACATGTTGGAAACATATATATTTATATTTCCTAATTAAAATGTTTACCTATTTTCTAATTTTTCTTAAATCAAGGTTGAGCATTATTAGAAGGGCATGCGTATATCTCTCGCGTTGGTAGCACAGTTGGTATGATCGCAGTCCTCCCCACACCTGGTGTAAAAGAGCTCAGTTAGCATTATCATTACTAGTAGCATATGCAAAACAGCAAGCTTATACACCATCAGCCAAAAAAAAAACCCATTTCACCTCTCCCTCCCCTCCAAGAGTTTGTCTAGTTCATCCTTGAATTTATTTAAGCTATCAACTACGACAACCACAGATAGAAGTTTGTTCTAACAATCAACCAACCAATCGCTCGCTCACTACAGGCACATTTCCACACATCTATTTTACAACTATCTTTCCTCAAGTTGAATTTATGCCCCCTCAAGTGCATAATCTGAGCAAGAGGAAGAATCCCATCAGCATTGAGCTTGCTAAATCCATTCAAAATCTTAAACATCTCAATCAGATTACCTCGCAGATGCCTAGTCTCAAGACGCTGCAATTTGCAGTCTTTCTTATTAAGAGCACCCCTTTGTTCCCCTCACCAATCTCGTTTGCCTTCTCTGTACTCGTTCCAGCAGCTCTACATCCTTCCTAAAATGAGGCTTCCAGATCGGTATGCAATACTCAAGGAGTGGCCTGACCATTGCCTTATACAAAGGGATAATCACCTTTTTATTCCTGCTTTTGTAATTAAAGTAAATAATATTTTGTAAATATTATTTACAAAGCCCCATCGGCTGTCCTGACAGGCTGTGTGCACTGCTCAGAGAATTTCATACGTGTCTGCACAATTTTACCTAAGTCTTTTCATTTTACACTGCCCAAAGTGTTGTACCACATAGTTGGTATATTACTCTGGGGTTACTGCTACCCATATGCTGTACTTTTGCATTTGTCAATGTTAAACTTCAGTTGCCGCTTCTCAGTCCAACTACCCAATTTTTACAGGTCCTGTTGTAGTAGTATACTGTCATTACGAATGCTGCGAACCTTTATATCATCTGGAAACTTTGTCATTAAGTCTAATATACCTTCATCAATATCATTGATAAATATAGAAAACAACAATTGGCCCAACAACGAACTCTGGGGGACTCCACTAATAACATTAGTTCACGAAGCACAGTGTCCATTGTCTACCACTCTCTGTCTCCCCCCCACTCAACCATCCCTTTACTCATAGCAGCAATTTGCCTCCAATGCCATACTGCTCCGATTTGTACAGCATTCTTTTATGTACGACAGTATCAAAAACTTTCCTGAAATCTAAGTATATGATAACAAAATTATTTTTTTTTTCATCCAGTTCCTTTGTGACCACATCGTAGTATCCAATTAGATTGGCCAGACAAGATTTCCCCTTAACAAGCCCATGATGTGTCTGAACTATAACTGCAGTCTTGTCTAGACGATCCTGCCTTACTTCTTTAATCAGTGACACCAACATTTTCCCTGGAACGGAAGTTAAAGTAACAAGTCTGTAATTACTGGTGTCACTCTTTAATCCCCCCCCTTTGTGAATTGGGGATACATTTGCAAATCTTCAGTCCGTGGAACCTCCTCTGAATCCAAGGATGCTCTCATAATTATGGATAAGGGTTTGCTTACTTCTTTTGCTGTCTCCCTTAATATAATTGGATAGATATCATCAACCCCAGGTGCCTTTCTTATATTTAACTTCAACAGTTTCTCTTCCACTTTTCTCTCAGTTATTACAAAATCATTTAACTCGCTGTTAGATTTGGTTAAATTTCAGGCATCCACTTTTCTAAGGAATTCCTCATAGGTGAATGTAGATACAAAATACTCATTCGGTTTGTCTTCTATCTGAGCATGATCATGAACAGTCAAACCATGGATGTCAAGTGGACAAATCTGATTCATCCCCTTCCTTCCAGAGTTTATATAAGTAAAGGAACCTTTGTGCTGTTTTTCTTTGCATCTTTTTTTCCAAAGATTTCTCGTAATCTGCCTTCGCCTACCTAACCTCCTCTGTGACTTGATTACAGACTAGCTTATATCGACCATAGGCTTCTGTACTTCCTGATAATTTATATGCATCCCATGCATTTTTCTTCTCTGCCACAAGTTTCATTAGTCCATCTGACATCCATTTAGGTCTGCACATTGAACAGTATTTCTTAGTTGGTATGAAAAGCCTAGTCACTTCCATGTTTAATTCATTGAATGCTTCCCGTTTAGAATTTGCTGTTGGTAACAAGGTCAGTTGGTTCCACTGTGCAGAATTTAAAAACTGTCTGAGACCACTGTTGTCATCTTTACGAAAACAAAAATCCTGCCCTTTACCTCTGATGGTAGTTACATCTTTAAGTAAATCCTACATCGGTAATCACTGCCACTTAGTGGTTCCTTTTCCTGCAGATTCTTAATGCATGAATAATCACTGCTGACAATCAGATCAAGAATAAACACAGTCAACCAATAAATCCACAAGTCTTGCTAGTGTGCGTGTAATCAACTCACAAATTCCAGTTAATACTGGAAAATTAAAATCTCTCATTACAAGCCATTCTGATTTTCTGCCCACTCTATTTCTCCGTACAGTTTATCTTCGTACTCATCAGAGTCATTAGGCCTTTAACACATTCCTACCCTTATTTTTGCTTTCCCAGCGTTTATGTCACACCAAACTGACTCGACGTTGCACTGGCCTCCCAACTAACAGCATAACGCCACCTCCATTTCTATCCTGTCTGTCCTTTCTGTACACATTGCACTCTTCAAATTCGAATTCTATATTCCTTATATCTTTGTGACACCATTTGATGTCTTTGCCATCACTTCAATTTCGTCAAATTTATTTACTATACTCCTAGCATTGATGTACATGTCAGTATACATGCACCTATTCTTACTCTTAGTTACCCTACCACAACCCATGTATTTACTTGTTCCATGATAACTCCCAACAGTCCTTGAAATCAATATCACCTTGTTTCCAGGCTGCTGCTCATTCCAACAGAAGCAGGTGCAAGAATCGCTTTCACCTCTGACTGCGGCTATTGTTAGTCTGCTAGTCTGTGTATTATCCCTAAATTAGCAGTTTTCTGGCCACCTAACACTGCCTCGATATCATTAGAAAATATTCTTGCACCATTTCTATTTAAGTGTGTCCCATTCTTGTAGAAGCAGTTTCTCCTGTTAACAAGCACAGATCACGCTGTGAAACATTTTACTCCATGAGCCTTGCACAATCTCTCCAAGGCCGAATTGATTGATTGACAAGGCTTTTATCATATACTCCTTCCTATGTTGTCTGGGCAGAAGAATAAACTTTCAAATTTAACCGTAATTCAGGACTAGAATTCAGAAGCTTCAATTTTAAACAATGATTCAAATATGAGCTCTTCATTTCATCAAAGAATGTTTGCTGCTGTGTTACATGTTGTCTTACGTCGGTGCCAAACGCCGATGTAAGCTAAACTACAATAATTCATGATCAACAAAATGATTATACAAATTAATATTTCTGTTATCTGTAGTAATTACTTTGCCTTGTATTAAATCAACATTATTCAAGATATCATCAAATACATGATAAATGCAATTACATTAGCATAAAAAATCTAAGCTCTGTTAATGCCCTGGTAGGTAGCACAGGTGGTAGAATTACAATCCTCCCCACACCGGATGGAAAAGGCCCGAATTGGATTACCATCAATGAGGCGAGGAATTTCCATGGGTATTTTTCACAACGTGGCCGAGTTAATAGGTCTCGAGAGAGGGTACCATGTTTTTTCCCTTCAGAAACTAGTTTTTCGTCCAGAAAACAGCAAATCGAACACAGAACACACTCAATTTATATACACAATGTAGTACAATATGGTCAGAGTCGCTTATGCGCGTACAACCGCACAATCTACCCGTGAAAGTTCCCTTAAGAAGTAGTGCTTGTGGGTTCCCTGTCTTTATTTTATTTCATTTCATTTTTGTGGAAGCTCTCTCCTTTTGGTGGGTGTGGCGAGAGGGTTCGTTTACTTTGGCGGAGAGTCGTGCGTTTGTGCTGAGGATGAGTGTCGCTTTAGTTTCTTTTTAGCTTTATCATTTCATTTTAATTTTATTGTTAGAGGATCTTTGTGCCAAATCTGTCCTTATTCTTACTGTAGCCTCGGAGGCATAACCACTTTTGCCATTGTAGAAAAATTTGTTTTCGTGGCTTAGATTATTCCCAGAAGGCAATGCAATATTTGTAAATTACGAAACCATCATTGTATATTAGTCTGTTAATTTAATTTACATTTACCTTCATAGAGATTTATAGATAATGAAAAGAAGTAATCCAGATTTTCGGCTTTTTAAAGGAAAGCAAAGTTAATTAACGCTACCACTTTCAGAAACTTATCCGATTGTGTTTGCCACATGCCGCTCCCACAGGTATTTTACTAATTTCTGCTAAAGCAGTAAGACACGTATGGCAGCTGGCCAACATCCATTCATGGTTCAACACCAAATTCGCCGAATAAATTTCTTCTGTGTTTATTACCATAACTGATATTCATGAAACTACATTCCTTCGTACGCATATACTGAAACTTTTAATCTCCATCAAGTCAAGAGCAGTGAAAAAAATAAATTAATTTTTTCTTCTTAGGTCTTAATACCTCCAACGACATTTCATGTTTGGAATTACAAATAAAAATCCCTGACTGTTCCATGCGTCGATTTCTACTACAACAGCACCATTCTATGTGGTTACATTTAGTTTTAGGTCCGACAAAAGAATCCTTGTATTCGCTTTGAGCATAATAGCAACCAAAGTGGGGAGGCCTACAAAATAATCAGGGACAGTCGAAGTGAGCTCTGTTTCTTAGGTTGCGATATCATCCCAACGAGGTTAGCCTAACGTTGCATGATAAACTACACTTTACTAAAAATAAATAGAATGACATTTATTTCTAATGCCATGCCATAATCCGGGACCTACTGGAAATAACAAAGAATGAGATCTTAAGTTCATTTTAATTCACTTTTTAATATTTTTATTTGAGTGTTTCAATGTACACATCTCTAAACGTTGAAACCTCTTTAAAATGAACTTGATGTCTTATGAAAATGAAGTAGATGTTGTTGAAACCTCTTTAAAATGAAGTAGATGTCCGGACACTCCAGTTATGTAGAGCATGGATTGGATCGAATCCATCTGTTACTCAGTCTCACGTCATCTTAATCCAAACAGCTTAATGATGTAACTGCAAAAATCCATATATAATGACTATGACTGAAAGCCATCGTTGTAAGCTAAATACAATGACTGTCAAAGCAACACCCACTGAGGCGGTTTTCATGCAATGTAACGTCAGACATTTTCACCGAAGCATTAGTTTATGTGGTATCGTCATATTCCACCTAATATTATAATGCACATGAGTGAGATGCTTCTAAACGAGCTACTCGTTCTTGGTATCTAATGACGAAAGTACATGCACCTGCTGTTATATCATGCAACAAACTTCCCACGTCTCAAACTTTCTTAAAGAAGAGGTAGGAGAAGGATGTAGCTTTGCCATATCCTTCGCCTGCAGTGGAACCAAGAATCTATTCAATGGAACAGCATCTCTCACCGAACTATTCAGAACACAGGTCTCGCCAGGCAACAGCATTTCACCCACCCCATTTCTTAGGATACAGAGGGCATGAACATGATCGATTACTTGTCAGAGAAATCTACTGCCGATGGATAGTTTGATGCTGATTTGCTTTTCCAGCTGCGCTTCTACTAAGAGATGTTGTCGCTGTGTGTATGAGCTGCCGAATCAGAAGTCAGTCAAGCAGAAAGACACCTTTTCAGAGGGTGCTGTTCAGAAATGTAATTTACAAGAAGTTCGCCACCTTGTTTATTTTAGAGCTGGTCTACAATGAGTGCTCTTGCTTTGGATTGCTGAAAAAATTTACTGAACTGGAATGCAAATTTCGAGGCGAAATGTATAATAACATATTTGTTAAACAAAATATTGTTCAACATTAAACAACGGATGCAAAGGAAGCGAAAGCTGCATTTTTCAATGAAATGATGCTATTTGCTTCCGATATGTACCACATACTTATAATTAAGAACGAAATATAAAAACGGAGCATTCGGAAACAACGTACTTGATTAAGACTGCGATTAAATACGTATTCAAAACGTAATTTGTAATCTACTTGCTTGCAAGGAGTGGAATTATAATTGAGATTATAGTTGAACCTGTGATGAGATTATAGTTGAACCTTTATTTTAAAAAAATAATAATAAATAAACAATCTTGAACGCAGTCTTTCTAATCCGTTCGTCAGATTCTTATACATATTTGTTTCTTGTTGCACTTCTCAGTGCAATTTCCGGATGGTTGTCGTAGAGTGGGTCATCGCTACGCACTTTCGTCATGTAGCAAGATGACACCGTTAATCAAATTTCCAAGTTTCTTATTTGGCGGTTTCGCCATTTTTCACTCGTCTAGGTTCAAGTTCTCTCATGGATCGTAGGAATTTCTGAAAGCTTCTCAGTCGGGGTTGTAGTATTCGATCTCAGATGGAAGAGTAGGGTTTTTATACCCGAGTTTTTTTCGGCCCGCAGTACAGACAAACTGGCCTTCAAACGCATGTAATGCACACAACGCAATCTGGTCCAAATCCCTGATTTTCCTAAAAAAGCCCAACCAAAACAGCTTTCCGCCATCTTGGACACATTCGTCAATTTGGTTTTGATTTTTTTTAGGAGCATTAGCAACTAAGGCCATATTGCTCCGGGAATATGCGGTGGTCATTCCCTTGACCTTTCCGCATCCTCCGTATTTGGTGGTGACGGGCTCGAACCCCGGTCTAATCAAGAAGCGTGTGCTACGCACTGCTGCTCCTTCTCACCTGGCTACGGAAGCGCCTCCATTAGTCAACGTGGAATTCCATATTGTCTCTACTGCTGCGTATCCTCCACCCGTAGAAAGCCAATAAGACAGCCAACATGCCTCCATCTTGAATGAATGATGCAAAGGTACCAATTTCTTAACTTACATCCACGGCTGCTCTTAATTCAAATTTAGACAATCGAAATCTCGTTTTCACTTGATTCGCTCTCGTATAATGAAATTATTTGCCTTTATGTTTCATGTTATGGTCACCTGCGATGGAATTAGAAAAAAAAAATATTCGTAACTTCAGCTATTCAGTTTCTTTCATCAAAATGAGACTTTCCCTTAAGAGTTACCAAATACCGAAATTTACTTCCTTATTTTTAAGTAAGAAAATACGAATTAGTCGGAATTAATCTAAAGTTCAAAGCAAAGTAATATATTTTCATGTCCAGCTGTAGGCGTAGGCGTATTACGCGTTCTACTTTTGCCTCAGACTCATAATCGATTTCGACAGAACTCTGACGTCAATGTTACTCAACAATTCTAAGTATCTGAATGCCATATAAGTGTGGGAGTACATCGAGGAGCACATTCCGTAGCTCTATATGAAAGTGTCTTTCGCTGTAAAGAAAAAAAAGTACGAACACCACACCCACCAGTTAATGGCGCTATCGACTGATGAAATAACGGATCGATGTAGGGTGATACTAATGTTTCTCGCGATGCGTCGTCAAATAACTAGAGCGAGTTAGTCAAAAATAGCACGTGACCGACACACATGTGCGTGTAATATGGTGAGCGAGATGTATCGGCTAGTTATCCTCACTGCCTTCGTTATCTTCCCTGACGGTGCGGTTAATCTCTTCTGGCCACTGTCTTCATGACTGAAACCTTTCATTAAATCCCACAAACATCAGTTGCAACGATTCTCTATAAACGTAACGCGGTTGATGCCGATATAGCCGGTCCACGACACCCTTACATCCAATATCACGTTTCGAGCCACTGAAATCGCTTTTGCTTGAAACTCTCCCCAATTAGTTTAAAACTTCGAGCTCTTCTGAAAGGAAATCACGCCGGTTGACATGTCGACAACATACTTTTCAGTGTCGTAAAATCGAGGACATCCGGTGTAGCCCTGTGCTAAGGAATTTTACGCTGTTTGGCGTATTCTCCAGACCCAAAAGAACAGAGTGTTTAACTTTGTTTATTTCACAATAAAGATGTCAATAATGGAGGAACAGAAAAAACATAAAAATATCAGAGAAAATTCACTCTTTCCACCTTTTTATAGAATGATGATTATCATTTTTTTCCCTCGAGGGAGCGGATTAAAGTTCCTCCCATCAATACGATACTGGAATTCAGCCCGTTTCCATACGGTAAGGAGGGACATTGATTGTAATCATTGTGCTCACTGCGATGGCACATTAATAGTACTGAAAGAACCACGAGCTTTACGTTTAATGTGGCGGTTAATGTCAGCTCTCGGAAATTTCCTCTCAATCGCAAAATGTTGTTTAAAGCATGTATTCGGTATCATTGTTTTCCAGTTTTCTTGATGATGAAATCATTCTATAACTTACAATTTCACCGTGTGACTGCCCAAGCGATCGTACCGAAAATTTTCGCTGAGCATGGATGGGCGTGTGGTTGTATAGCATCGTTCATGTAGGTCACGCAACCCATCGGTTTCAGCTGCTATTGGGGATGTTTGTTTACACCTGTTTTGTCATGTTCACACCACATTCATCAACCGTGTGAAAATGAGATGAGCGAGCATTGAGATGACTGACGATCCTCTTTTGTGTAACATTCATTACTGTGCCTTCGTTTATTAATTGGTTTTTAATTTTTATAAAACTTCTCAATATTTAAGATTTATTACGAACCAGGAAATTTCAAATATGAGAACTGAATTCCTTTTGGATTACATATTAGTATTAGTAATGGCAAATATTGCAAAGAAGGAAGCGTTTAGAACATTAGCTAATTAGAAAGAAAAACTCAACGACCAGTTTATTTTGGACAATAATGCAACGATCCAACAGTTTATTTTGGAACTAACTCAACGATCCAGTTTATTTCGGAGGGTTCCTTCACCTAATCCTGATGTTTATTAAAGTTGTGAAAGGAAGCAGTTGCATTAATTCTACATGACCTGTACATTAATTAAAAGTCTTCAAAAAGGTAAATATTCCGCTTTCACCAGTGTATGTGTGTTGTGCGAATCACCCGGTATGATTTGTTGTTTAAGCCAGTTTGCCCGCGTTGCTAATGCAGGTGAAGAGTTCTCACCCCAGGTTTTATTAGTTTACTGGAAATAAATGAAAGTATATATATAAAGTTTTGCTGCAGGCTGCTGAAGCGTTTACCTCCCTTTCTCATTTAGTTAAAATGCTAAATGGCGACATCTTAATTAGGATTTAAGTAAAGTAATAATTAAACTGAATAGAAGCAGCGCACCCGCGGAAATGGTTATTTGCATAAATTAAAAGACACGCCTTAAAGGCTTCCTGCATTCTGAATAAAGTTCTAGAAACTTCGGAGATTCTTTCTTGGGTCCCATCTTTTTTATGGCTGTTAATTGAGAGAAATCGTTAGAAAACTCCTATTTTTCTGTGATTTCCATAATTTTATTTTATTTTTTCCGCTATTTTATAGCAGCGATCTATTAGTTTTCACCTTCATTATCAATTTAATCATAAAAAGTTTCTCTATAATTCTTAGAAAGTTTAGGAAGGGATTAATCGCACTTTACCATAATTTCGTATTACCCCTTAAGATTTTTATTCTATTATCCTTTCTTTTCTTATTATCATTGAAGATAGGAGTAGCCAATTTTACACGGAGAGAGAGCTGGATTCGCTAATGAGTTATTCCAAGTTTTAAACGCGTACAGCATGCGAATCGGCCCCTGAATACACACACAAAATACGTGATAAAAAGATTAGATAAATCATAGAAACCGGTACAGTATGATCAAAATAGTAGTTAAGCCAAGGAATTCTCCATCCCTTGAAAAAAGCAAGGTAACGACGAGGTCTGTTATGGGCAAATTGGAGGGTGTTCCGCTTTGAGGGGCTCGGATAGTTACTCTGAGAAGGAATGTCGAATGGAACAGGCTCGAAATATATTATTAACTTTCAGAAGCTGCTTGGTACATCTAGCTAAATATTTTTGTTTTCTTGAAATACGTAGAGAACTCAGTTAGGGAAATGTTTGTTGGGATCGATTTCTCCTTTTTACTCAGTTGCAGGGAAATCTGAAGTTTAAAATTAATTATTTAAAATGATTACCACTTTCTCAGTGAGCAGCAGCCGAGTCGAAGCCTTGTTGTAGTGCGCGTTAACAATGGTTATCAATGAAAATCGTTATGACACATTACCAGTGATAAACCTTACCAACAACGCCCATTAATGCTCTCAGTGGTTGGCCACAGCATAAAAGATCCACAAATCCTGCCACTTGTGTTCTGGATTTTTCAAACTATTGGCTTAATGATTCTTCAGGTGATAGATTAGTAGTTGTGATAAAAACCGCCTTGGATGATTTCGGTTCGAATCCATCAGTGGACTTCATCTATCCTGGACCTCACTGATATTTATTTCCAAGCGGAGCTGAATTAAAAAAGTCTGGTGCCTTTTTTTTCCCCATCTTTAAAACAAAGTTTCGTTAGAACATACGAGTTTACAAACAAGATACACTGACGTCTCATTGCCGGAATTTCTCGGGCACCAATGTAAAATAACTCAGTGCAAGCAGCTTAATAAGCTCTTACTATAATACGCGCTATTTTCTTTCTGTTGAAAAATTCCTCTAATTAGTTATTCTGCGCGTGCCAACTTTCCACCCACCGCCACCACATTCCTCACTTGGCATTTTCATTACGTCTACCTGGTATTCGTAGACATTACTTTCTATTTGCGTATCAACATTCTTCTGGTGGTATTTGCCAGACATCCCTTTATTATAATCGATTATCATAGATATCAGTAATTACTTCTTCTGTTTAATCGCTTACGTCGTACCCTGGCTTAAAACTTCACCTGCACAGCACCAGGTCAAACACGAAAGTTACATACTACAAATAAAGTGCCTGCCACCCCAGAATTTTTAATGTCCCACTAATTAACAAATATGAGTCTCCTCTAGGTGATGCAGTAAGGCTGTAAACAAAAGCTCTGCACATAATGACAAGGTCAGAGTAAATGAAATAAATCTAAGGTTACAGCGAAGTATTGCTTCCAAGGAGAACGCAGTTAGTCACTGGAGGAAGTTCTCATAATTGCTCAAGAATGAAAATAGTGGGGAGGGAGTTATTCTCCTAACTATTTGCGCTTACTGGGTCATTACGACAAAACAAGAATGGCTTTAGCGTATATTATAGGGAATTTTCTTCTTCTCGTCGAAGAAGAATGATATTCCCTGGATGATGTAGATGCAGTAAATGCAGATGATCCAGAAAAAAACCTCAAGGAGCATCTGTTACTTCCAATACAGATAGGCTATTTTCGTAAAGATACGTGTACAAAAGCCAATATATTGAGAACTAAAACTCGCACATAGACAGGGACTATGGACTGCGGGAGGGTGTTAATAAATCAATCATCGTCACACTCCAGTGATGATGTTTGATTTATGATAACTGGCAAAGTATTCTCTGTGAGCACCTTGCAATTTTACGTTCGCAGAGTACTGGCAGGGTTTCTTTGTCAGACACCTTTCAGAAATTTAATGATGGAAATAAAATAATAATATAAGACTTTGAAGAGCTCCAGTAAAATGAACAAGGGAAGATTATTTTCATTGATAAAAGAAACAGGAGCTAGGGATCAAAAATATAAAATTTTAGGGAGTGATAGAAGGCTGGATCTCATGAAGTTTACCTTCAAACATCGTAAAGGCAAGATGGATATTGTCATCAATGAAATGGATAGATATAAAATTGACATTTTAGGAACAATCGAAGTCATGAGACAGGACAAAGTCATTTCAAAACTGGAAATGGGTTTTTGGTTGTTTTTTTCTGGAAATGGCCAAGTAAAAGAACATGATGTCGCTGTCATTTTGAATAAGAAATGTTCAAGGTATTTTCTTTGATACAATCCTGTTAATAGTGGAATGATGATTAGACTTCAGAGCTAGCCAGTAAATCTCACAGTTTTAGTTGCATATGCACCGACATCAACATCCACAGATGAAGATATGGATGTTTATTAGTATTAGTATTAGTATTAGTAACGGCCGTATGGTGCAAGAAAGCCTATGGCTTATGCTGCACCAGCCAAAAAAAAAAAAAAAAAAAAAAAATCCGAACAAAACAATGATAAAAACAAAAATTAAATAAATAAATAATAATAATTAATAAAGAAATAAAAATAATAAAATGAAATTAAAAATTAAATAAAAAGGAAATTAATCCTATCATCCTATGCGCTTCCCTTACCCGAAAGTACTATCCAGATGACCTTTGAATTTCCCCAAACTGTCGGCCTCTACCACCCATGAAGGCAACTTATTCCAGTAATTTATAACTCGCTGGCTAAAATAAAACTTCCTGCAGTCCAATCTAAACATTTCCCCGCGTAACTTGAATTTATGTCCCCTAGTTCTAGCATCATTTATAATCTTGAAAATTTTGTCCTCATTCAGTTTACTGATGCCTCTCAGAGCCTTAAACACCTCAATCAAATCTCCTCTAAGGTGTCTAGTTTCCAAACTCTGCAACCCACATATTCGAAGTCTTTCTTCATAAGGACGCCCTTTTGCCGATCTCACCAGGCGAGTTACCCTTCTTTGCACCCTTTCAAGAAGCTCGATGTCTTTCTTTAGGTGCGGTCTCCATACTTGAACACAGTATTCCAAGTGTGGTCTAACATAGGCCTTATATAATGGGATTATCACGTCCCTATCTCTACTTGCAAAAGTTCGATAGATCATCGATAGGACACCATGGGCCTTCCTTGCAACCTGTTTACAATGCTCAGAGAATTTCATGTCTGACCGTATCGTAACACCCAAGTCCCTTTCCTCCAGTACTGGGTTTAGTTGAACTCCACCAAGTGAATAAGTTATTTTGGGATTACTGTTTCCCAGGTGTAATACCTTACACTTTGTTGGATTAAAGCACAGCTGCCATTTTTCTGACCATTCTTGAAGTCTATCTAGGTCTCTCTGAAGAAGCTCAGCTTGACAGTGATCATTAACTACTCTACCAATTTTAACATCATCTGCAAATTTAGACATCACGCCCTCTATCCCTTCATCAATGTCGTTTATGAAAATTAAAAACAACAGTGGTCCTAATACTGATCCTTGGGGAACCCCACTTCTTACATCAACCCAATCTGAGGAATAGCCATTTATCACAACCCTCTGCCTCCTGCCCTGAAGCCATCCTTCTATCCATCTAAGGATTTTCCCAGTGATTCCGACCTGTTCCAGCTTATAAAGCAACCGCTCATGTGGGACTGAGTCAAAAGCTTTGCTGAAATCTAAATAAACAATGTCGAAATTATTCCCTAAATCCAGCTCGTGAGTGACCCTTTCGAAATAGCGAACCAGATTTGTTAAACATGATTTTCCCTTTACAAAACCATGCTGAGTATCCTTGAGAATTTCAATTCGATCCAAATGATCCTGAATTCCACCCTTGATCAATGCCTCCATGATTTTCCCTACTACTGAAGTCAGACTGACAGGTCGATAATTTCCCACTTCACTTTTAGAGCCACCCTTATGTATGGGAGATACATTTGCACTTTTCCAATCCAAGGGAATCTCCCCAGAGTCTAGTGATGCTCGCATAACCAGCCTCAGTGGTTCAATGCACTCGCTTGCCGCCTCTCTCAAGATTATAGGGTATATTCCATCAACTCCAGGAGCCTTACTAGTCTGTAGGCTTGAAAGTTTTTTCATTAAATAATCTTGCGAAATTTCAATATCATTAATTACATATTTTTTAACTTTGCTCCCACAATTTCCCATTGCCACAAAAGGCTTTTCATTTGTAAATATCGATGCAAAATAACTGTTGAGTTCATCTGCAACGGCAGCTGGTGTATTTATTACTATCCCCTTTCCCTTACGTAAAGGTCCGATCTGGTTTGTCCTGCTCTTCTTGGCATTTATATATGTGAAGAATTCCTTATCCCCCCTCTTTGCTCTGTTTGCTAGTGATTTCTCATAAACTGCCTTTGCCTGTCGAACCTTTTCTGTGGCTCTATTACACACCACCTTGTAGCTGTTATAGGCTTCAGTACTTTTTATTGCTCTGTACCGTTTCCATGCCACCTTTTTCTGCTCAAGTAATGTGGCAACTTCACTATTCATCCAACTTGGAACCCTTCTCGTGGAGTGTTTTTTTTAATGGTATATACGCATTCAAGGCATCTGTGATTAATGTTTTAAAAGCGTACCACAGTTCAATTGTATTCATTCTCTGCGCGATATCTACCCAGTTAATAGAGGCCATGTAGTACCTTAAGGCATCGTAATTTCCTTTTCTGAAATTAAAACCCATTCCTTTGCCTTTTACTTCTGCTACCTCTCTCGTCATCATCCACCGTAGAACTCCGTGATCACTTCCTGCTACTGGTTCCTCTACTGTCAGCCCTGTTATGTCATCTGATTCATGTGTGATGATGAGGTCTAGGATATTCTTTTCTCTAGTACTTTCCCTGACATGTTGATACAAATAACAGTCATCTAGTTGATTTAAAAATTTTGTTCCGCATGTCGAGTTTCCTTCCCATTTACTCCAATCAATTAGAGGCAAATTGAAATCACCCATAATAAGGCATTGACGCTTACTTGCCCATTCCATTTGCATGTAGAGGCTTTTGTCATAGTCTTCACAATCACCTGGTCTGTAGATTACGCCTACTCGCATTATACCTTTGTTTCCAACTATCTCACACCATACAGACTCTATACTAGCATGTGAAATGTCTGAATCTGGGAAAGCTATCGTCGCACTCAGGCTGCTTCTGATAAGAAGCATTACCCCACCACCCCTTCTATCTACTCTATCCTTCCTAAATACATTATACAAGCCGTACTGAAACTCATCATCCCCAATTTCCGGGTGGCACCACGTCTCCGTAAGCCCTATTATGTCCGCGTTACTTGTTTTAACCAGCAGTTCGAATTCGCTCATTTTATTGACGACACTTCTAACGTTACTGTATAAACAATTAAGATTTACTGTTCTTGTATATTTAACAACCCTAACACAACCCTTGAAGTTATTTAGGCTCTCTTCCCTGATATTAGCTACCTGCTCACGTGAAACGTCTTTGCCCCCAGAACATCTAGATAATACGTCCAGTTGGGGTAACAGATAAGAACTCTTAAGGTATGTGCAAGAGTTACATTGACCAATATTATTAGATAAACGCGTGTCAGTATTACCCACATCCCCCCTAACTAGCAGTTTCCCTGAGCCTTTAAGGTATCCTCAATAATACTGGCAAAAACCTTTGCACCACCTTTGTTTAAGTGTATCCCGTCTCTACAAAACAAATTCCTTCTGCCTACAAGTGTGGGCCATGCTGATAGAAATTTACCCCCTAAAGCCTTGCAGATTCCTTCAAGTCTTGAGTTAATCCACAAGGCTCTTAACATATAATCCCTCCTATCGTGTCTGTGCAGAATTGCAGACACATAGACATTATGGCCTAGCTCGCGACATTTCCTCAGCATGGTCCTGTATTTTTCCAACAAATCGTCAGATCGTGTACGTTTAATATCGTTTGTCCCCACATGAATAATAATATTTTCTTTACCCCCTTTAAAATCTGACAGTCTGTTGGTGACATCATCAATAGTTGCTCCCGGCAGACATACCCTGGTTCTGCTCCACCTATCTTTATTACAAAAAATATTCCCCGTTTCCCTGACAATGGAGTCTCCTAATAAAACAATGTCCTTTCTAACCAGGGTAGTTTGCACTTGGTTTTTCTGTTTTGAGGCTCGAATCGGGTGTGCATCACTTGGTAGATTGCTGGAGTTTTGAGTCCCTGACGAGCTCCCAGAAGCATTATTTTCGAGGGCAAGCACTCGTTTTTTCAGGGACTCAAATTGTTCCCTCAGTGCACCAAATTGTAATTTAAGATCGGTGCACTCCTTACATCGATCACAAAGAAAAGAATCCCCAGGTGAGGTAGGATTAGTCACCAGGTCGACCTTGGAAAACATTCCACAGGTTCCACAACGGATTAAATCATGACTCACCCGTAAATCGCCATCTGCTATTTCCGTGTGAGTCACGATACCCTGTGACGTGTTTAAGGCAGATCTCGTAACAACCATTATAAAATTAAATAAATATCAATGAAAGTAACTTTAAAAAATTATATCTATAATATTATTAAAATCAAACAGTTACAGGAAAACCTATAACAAAATAATCCAACAATATTTAAATAAATCAAATATTTAAAAGCACTATCCAAAAGTAAACCACTTAACTGAGGAGCCCTGTCTAAGCGCGTCCGCTCACCTCGAATGCCAACGTACTTATTATGAAAATCTCCAAGCAACTCTTGATCTGGTCCAAAACAATGAATGTTTTAATACTTATGGGTGATTTCAATGCAAAAGTAGCAAGACAGTTTCTTTTATTCCGGAATGTGGCAGGTCTGGTCTCGGCACTAGAAATGAACGGGGTGAAAGTTTATTTGAATTTTGTCATCTGAAGAGTCTTGCCATATGTAACACCTTTCAGCAACACTCGAGAAGACTCTACACATGGAAATCTCCTGATCATAAAACAATGAATCGAATTGATTACATCCTTATTCAGAAAAGTTGGCGTTCCAGTGTAATCACAGCAAAAACACTTCCTGGAGCAGATTATGGCAGTGACCATCAGCTACTCCACATCATTCTCAATCTGAAGCTGAAAAATATCATGAATAAGGTTTTCCCAAGAGGATTGTATGCAGAAAATATTCCCAACGATTATATACTTGAAACAGGCAATCGTTTTCAAGCTCTATTAGAACTAGATGACGATATGCTGCCTGATGAAATGTGAGAAAATACAAAAAGCATTATTAATGATTCAGCAAATAGATACATTAGATAAAGGTCAAATATCAGGAAACCATAGATTACAGAAGCCACTTTTAAACTTATTAAACAGAGAAGAACTGCAAAACCCCAGGGTGTACAAGGAAACGAAGAATATCAGGAACTAAGCAAAGTCATCAAGCGCTGTTTAAGCCAGGGCAAACAGGATTATATCAATCGAAAGTGTAAAGAAATCAAATACCACAACAACCGAAACGACATTAAGAAGATGTATAATGTTATTAAGTCCTTAAAACAAAAGTTCCAACCAAAACTTAATGTAATTAAGGACTCCAAAGGGGAAATTTTAACAGAGGAGAACACAATTAAAGGAAGGTGGAAAGAATACTGTGAGCAGCTCTTAAGAACACCTGCTGACACTAATGAGCTGCCACCCCCCTTTTCAAGAGTATGATTATGAACCAGTTCCACTGAAGGAAGAAGTCGAAAAACTCATCACAGAACTGACGTGTGGCAAGTCACCTGGAATTGATTAAAGCTACAGGTGTGAATGGCGCTGAGATTTTTCATAAAATGATTGTAAAGATTTGAGAAACGGGACGGTAACCATCAGATTGGAAGAAACCAATTTTCATTCCCATACAAAAAAGGAGATCTGAAAATTTTCTCAAATTACAGGACTATTAGCCTAATTTCTCACATTAACAAGGTTCTTCTTAAAATGATAAACAGAATCTCAAGAAAAATTGAAGAAATGCCAGAATAGCAAGCAGGTTTCAGAAGGGGGCAGAGGAACCAGAGATCAGATCTTCAGTCTAGGACTGATTATCGAAAAATGCAAAGAATTCAATGTTCCAGTCGTTTTGTGTTTTGTAGATTATTCAAAAGTATTTGATTGTATTCAACGTGAGAAACGGTGACTAATATGGAAATCCCAATCCACATAATTCAGCTGATTAAGCTATTCTAACGGAAACAGGGAAGGAACTGTGAGAACCAACATGGCAAACATGGGCTTCTTCAAAATAGGTAACGGTGTCACGTAGTGCTGTATTTTGACAGCTCACCTTTTTAATCTTTATGCCGAAGATATCATGCGTGAATCATTGGAAGATTTATAGACTGGCATCAAAATTGGAGGATTGAAGATAAACAACCTTAGTTATTCAGATGATACTGTGCTAATTCGCAATTTTAAGGATCATCTTAAAGAAACTCTGAGGAGAGTATGCCAAGCAAGTAAGAAAAAAGGGTTGTTTCTGAATGTGTGCAAAACAAAAATTATGGTGATTGGTGATAATCTCGGTTCCAGTCGAAGAAGTTGATATCGAAGAAGTTGATGAATTTGAATACTTAGGGTCAAGAATAAATAAAAATAGTGACTGCTCAAACGATGAAAAGAGACGACAGACAATTGCTAAAACGTTGGTCACTGATCTGACAAAATTATGGAGAGATCAAGATCTGCCCCTAAAGACGAAACTGAGAATCGTTGATTCATTATTTTTTCCAGTTTCCATTTATGGGCGAAAAGGATGGAATCTGAAAAGAGCTGACAGAAAAGAAAATGAGGCAGTTGAAAAGTGGTGTTACAGGAGAATACTGTGTAATTCTTGTTTGGATCGAAGAACAAATGAGTGAGTATTGAATAAAATTGGAAGGCCTAAAATTCTTCTTCATAGCATCAATAAAAGAAAACAAGTTTTATGGTCATATAGTAAGAAGGGAAAATTTTCTGTTGAATATATTGGAAGGAAAAATCGAGGGAAAGAGGTGCAGAGGAAGACTTTCAACTAGGTGGAAGGATGGAATCAGTGAACTTCTGGGAAAAACACTTTGAGATGTCGCTCGTAGAGCACATGATCGATGCAGTGGAGGAATTTGTTGGTGGCTACAGCAGCTGCTCAGGGAGTATTGTGACTGGAAGAAGAAGACCGTGTTTCTAGGTCATGAGAATAAACTACCTGCCATTGTGATCGAGGCAGAGAGTTTGGTAAGGTTTAAAGCGGAACTGAATAGTTGTTTTATTGGAAATGGGAAAAGCGTGAGTGTTTTTTTTTTTTTTTTTTTTGGTAGCTATAGAAAAATCCACTTCCTTTGCATTATTTGGCAATAAAATAAAATACGGTTAAAACTGTTTATTTAGAAAATCTCAATACATACTCTTAATGACTGTGTTACGTTTTAGGAAATTGTCTCTCTTCTTCAGGCTTTAAGACTTGGAAAGCTTGTAGTTTTAGGAGATCCGATGAATACCAGATTACACGCATCTTTTCAGCGGATCTCCTGCAACTATAGAATGAACACCACTTCAAAAGGTGATATTTTGATCGATTACTGCCCAAAGCGTGAACTATGAATGACCTGAATCCCCGGCTTTTGTTAGTGGCTGTTGTCTAGTTGGTGGTTCATACTTTTAAGTGGTTTGAAATGCCGTACAGATGTTTTCTTCTTAGGATTTATTCCGTTATTACAACGGCTCTCCTCAACCTAACATCGAAAGGTCATTCTTTTTTCTTCTATCTTCACGTCCAGATGTATGGTAAAAGGTGAAGTCTCCATAGACGCCTACACGGAAAATGCTTTACCACAATTTTTTTTAATGGTATCAAAACTTAAGGTTAGGCATAGTATCTTCACATATGGCTGACATGCTAGAAGAACAGTACGTCTTTTGAGAACATTTGCGCCTTTGTGTTGCTACCCCTCAAATACTGAGTAAACTGAGCTTTTGCGCGTACTCAGGTAAAGGACATGTCTACACGCCAGTTCGCGATTGGGAGATAACACACTCCAAATTACATTCATGAATAGAATCTTTTGTCATTGGCCAAGTTGCAAAAGTCCTCGTTGGTCATCAAGTTTTCGCGTTTCTTTGCAATTGCGCCGAGTCGGTTGAGCGTGGCGAGCTTTAGCTCCTCATTCATCTCGCAGTTTGGATGAATGTAAAAGTTTCGAAAGGGTCTTCTTCTCGCAGTAATGTTACAAGGCTATGCAGGTCATTACCGCACGCTTCGTCAGGGTCACCGTCGTCGTTGTCTTGACAATCGTCTAACACATTTCAATCGTTTTGCGAATGTCCAAGTCCGATTTATACAATTTACGATCTAGTATGAGCTCTTCATTGTAGTCGTAGATCTTGACATATTTCATCTTTGACAGTATTTCTGTTCCCTCATTGCGAAACGTAATGTCCAGCGTTACCATCTCGCGCTTGTACTCGTTGAGATCCTGAGCCAAGTCATAGTTTCGATAGCGTATTATGCGTGGATACTGTCGTTTCTTGCAGATCTAGTTAGCGCTGTATGTGTAATTTGCGACAAAGCATAACTGAGTAACATGATCCAACATGACAATGTGATTGTAATAATACAAATACTTGTATTGTTGCAATCGTACTATTCAACAAATGGCTACAATCAAATGGGTAATTAAGATATTGGCTTAACTTCTTTCAAGCGTTAATTTGGTGGAGTAAGCAGCCGGCGTGAGCATAAATTACATCGTTCATGATTCGGTTCTAGCTGTTCGAAATTTAGTAGTCAAAGATGTTTATACATAAAACATCTTTTGTGCGTACAGGATACACACGAAATTTTTCTTTTTAAATATATGATCTTTCTCTTTTTTGTTTTGAATAGACCTCGTAGCTCCCACATGTATTATTAAGGCCAGTTCATTTCGAGAGTCCGAATATTAACGCACAAACTTGCCGGTACAAGTTCAGATGCCTTTAGTGTTGCATGCATTTCTGATGATATATCCACAGTTTTACTATGAATCAGCAGGTTTCATTTTTCCTTTTATTGTTGAGTTTCTCTTTGACTTTTGGACTGCACAGTTATAAGTGACACGTGTGCTCTTCCATTTAATATGGAATCTGATTATCAGAAACTAGATGAAACTTATTCCAGAAAAAAATCCAATCTCCTTTTGCTCGTAAAAAACACGAAGTGAATTTAAAATAACGATATCTGGCATCATTTCATGAGGTAAAGAGGAAATTTTGTATAATTTAGTGAATGTCTCACGATATGTAATAACATAACTACAGCTGCAAACTGAAAATGAAACTTGAAATTACATCTTCGAGTACATCTTCAGTAAATTGAACTTCTCCGAATTGGATCAGTTTTTGGTGAGTTCTTCAGGTTAATTATATCTCTTGTGCGTATTTCTGTTGCTAACCTTTCCCTCTTACGAAGTCTCTTCTATACTTCCAATTCGCAACCGTAATATGACTGTATGTCCTAAGTAATATAATTATACTCCTTATAAATAGCACATAAGATGGTAGAAAGTTTGAGTTAAAATAAAGCTAACACTGAAACCAACTCGTAGTCCAATGCTACAGTTCTTTGCATGAAAGAGAATGAATTTCGGCACTTTGGTCTAAGCGACTGGATAAATAAAGCTGGAAAGTTATCTGGATTTGTTCGTATATTTTAATTTCATTTTTCAAACATACTGAATTTTAGAAAGAAAAGAAGCCTAATTACAGACCTCAATTAATGCAGCCGAATACGAGTAACCACTGCGAATTTTGACTCCACACTTTATTTTTCAAATGCAGCCAAAATAGAAATATTTAAATAAAAATAGTGAATACAAACGTAGCAGATAGTGTGATCATATCATAGACTGTATCAATGTCAGTCAAGAAGACTTCCTTACTGATATAACAGGGTCATATCAACATTTAAATCAGAGTTTTAAAGAATTAGTTATAAAAACGATTTCCATCCCGGTAATATGGAGTTCATAACCATGTTCATAATCAGAGTTAGCCAAAACATCGTATAGAAGACTTAAAGTTCCCGAAATTCTATTTTAAATTTTAATTTCAGACACGTCACACAAGTAGTTCTTCTTGACAGATTGATTCGTGTGAGAGACCATTGTAACTTCAACAAAATCCACTATGAGTGGTTATGTTCAATATGAGTTTACTCTTCTCTGCCAATAAAAACGACTCATTTCAGACAGGGGAAAAAATAACAATCATCCGTGTCATTTTGTATGATTCTTGCAAATGCTTAGAGCACAATTAATGACACTATTGTAAAACTAAAATATAAAATTATATTTAAGTAACGGTCATACCACTGAATCAGAAAAATAATTAAGAAAAACACATTCATCCATAAAATATAAGCTTTGAACTTCCACAAGCTGGCAGCCCCAACTACCCATGGAAGCAACTTATTCCAATAATTAAGAATAAATCAATGACTTTTTTCCTAATTATTGGAATAGAAGTTAGGAATAAGACAGTAACTCGCTGGCTACAAGAGAACTTTTTGCAATTTAGTCAAACCGAGGGGGGGTTGAATTTATGGTCCTTAATTCTGGAACCATTTATAATAACCGCCGTTCATTTTATTTTCACCTCACAGAGCCGTACAAGCTTCAATGGGTGGACATGTAATGGGCGTCACCGATAACATCTGTTCAACTCCGCTTCGTGTCCCTGTGAAGAACAGAATCACCGTAAAAGGGCCAGAAATGTAATTGGTGTAGGCTTGTGTGAGTAGTGTGCGTGTCACAGGCTTCAATCAAATCTCATCTCAACGTCCATTATCCAAGCTCTGCTTTCCTGATGTGTGCGTCCTTTTGTTGATTTCACTAGGCTCGTTGCCCGCCACAGGACCCATTGAAAAAGCTCAGTGCCGCATCTACTTTTAGATGCGACACTGTGCAGATTGCATCTACTTTTATATGCGAACTCCATTCCTGGAACCATTCCATGCGTTGTCTCACAATTGCCTTATACTTTGGTATTATGATCTTCCCATATCCACAAGAAACTGTTCAATGAATCATCAATAGAACATCATGGGCCCCTCCTTGTCGCCTGTGTACACTGCTTCGAGAACTTCATCTTCGCCCGTATTGTAACTTCCAAATCTGTTTCTTCCCCTACAGTTTTTGATTCAATTATATCTAAGTGTTTAATTTATTTTACGGTTGCTATTCTCCAAGTGCAGGTTACTTTCCCATGAAATAATTTTATTTGAAAGTGAAAGTTAAATTAATTATAAATAATATAATCAGTTTTTACTGCAATAAAATGGATAATTGCGTCTTAACCCATTAATACTTAGAGAATAACATTTTTTAACTGTTTTAATGAAAAGAATTCCATTTTATTTCGATACGTCCGACATGAATAACAGAAGTGTACCAGAAAAATCTATTTGGGTGGCATACCTGTAGACAGTGGTCGTGGCAATAGTTGAATATCATTATAGTACACATGGACACTCTGAATGGGATATAAAGGGACGAAGAACGAGAAAAAAGCAAAAGGAAATCGACCCTGATGGTACAAATGTTTAAACAGGATCTGTAAATATCTGAGAATAGAATCTAAATCTAGAATGACCGTAACGGGAATATACTGCATAATTAAACATTTCATATAAAGTGTCGGGGTACCTTTCTTCTTATATATATCAAAGTGGTGTGTATATATATATATATATATATTTTTTTTTTTTTTTTTGGATCACCCTGTGTATATATAACTTTGATATATATTTTTGTACTAGCTTCTACTGAATTAAGGTTAACCTTTGTTATCCTTTTGGGCCACTGAGATCGCATATAGATGTTCAGGGATCTTAAGTTAACTAGATTAGAGTGAAACAAACTGACATAGACACAAATATATTTGCAACTTGTTTAATATAAAAATTTCAAGCATGAAGTTATACTTTATTGTTATTATAATAAGAATTAACTTTCCCTTTTTCTTTTTACCACTAACTTCAAAAGCAAGTTGTTTATGACAAATAAATCCTTTTTGTATACACAATTACTACGCTTTACAATAATTCCAGTTCTCAGAAAGGGATCCTTGCTACTTCATTAGACATTTCTCTTCTACAAATCAGGTACCATCTATTGCACTTGTTAATTGAGTCTTTTCTTAGCAGGAACACAGGGTGTCCCTGCTAAGTTCTTACATTTAAGTTCAAATCCTCTTCTCAGGACAAAATTTTGGGCTAGCCGTAGTATGAAAATTTTGTACTTACAGCTCTTTTTTCCATCGCCAGGTTGGGCCAGTTCCGTTAACAAAGGACGATTCTTCCATTCTGGGATTGACTTTCGGGGATCCTTTTTCTTATGCTTCCTCCTCCCTTTCGGGACTTCAGACCGGAATCAGGTGCTCTTCATATATCCTTGGCTACGGCTAGTAGAACATCACCCAAAACCTTTTTAGCCTACTCTGCTCATACTCAGCTAATTTACACTGATCCAGAACACCTTCCAGTACACTGCTTCTACACAACCTCCAGACACCACCACCAAGGCTTTACCCGAAAGACCACCTTTTTTTTCTCCCGCCTTTCACCCCCCTTTTATGCCAAATCAGACTCCCTTTTCTCCTCCCCTTATTTTTGTCTAATCCTTGTTAATCCAGTCGCCTTGGACTATCTCATTCCTTTGCTTTTCTATCTCCGTATAGCGCCCCCCCACTTTCTAGACCTTTTAGGGGAATCTAGTCTTGATCTTCTCTGGGTCACAGTCGCCTTCCTGAGAAATTAGCCTGGCTTTTACGTACCTTCTTAAACAATTAATTACCTGTTCTTTTTATTTAGTTATTATTTACGGAATTCAAATAACTACTATTGAATTTAGCAAAGTTGCAGCTATATTATAAAATTCTTTCTCTAAGTAAGCCAGAACTTAGAAAAGGTTACATGAGAGAACAAACTCATACACGCTTGTGTGTTATATCCATAAATTGGGTCGTTCTCTGGTCGGTTTGCTTGTTTTGGAATACACGGCATAAAAGAAACGTAGAGAACAAAGGAATAACCTTGAAATCGTTAATTAATTGGCCCTAGACCCACTTTGAGAGAGCAAAGGGATAGTAGAAAGAGAGAGAAAGATCCACCATCTGCTTCCCTTTTACACTTTGTACAAAAATTCCTTTTAAGTATCACTCATGGCTTTTAACATTTACTGTTTTATTGCAGTGGGAGTTGTTTACGAGCAACTACGCTGATTTCGATATTGCTCGCTTGAAAGGTCTGATCAATTATGTATCTGAACGTCGCATATGACTGAATTACCTGGAAAACAATCTTCAGTACAAATCGTGATTCTACAAGGAACTACATCCAATTACAAGGAGTGGAAAGTTGTTCCGCGAGCTTTAAGGTATGCAACCGTAACAGGTCCCTCAGCGTGTTATAGCGACTACACCACTTTGAAAACATCTAGATTAGTTCCTGTTGCCAAACCATTGGTCGCAGTGCATAGTGGACAATAGACGCTTTATACATATATCCTAACGCTTCTAAAGATCACTTTAAAAATTTAAATTGATTGTTCCGTGTGATTATTCCGGTGTGCAACCGGTACTGCTGACATCTAATGTCCAGGTGTGCACTTCACTGCTTTATGATAGGGGCTCACATCTGATGAGTATGGGCTTGGAAAACCGGACCCTCAGCTGGATATCATCATTTTCTTTCGTGGTGATTTCCTTCTACCCCCCCCCCCCCATCTCTCTCTCTCTGTCTGGGTAATTCAGAAATTTTTTTGAAGTAAATAACGTCCATCCTGGAGGTACCTACGGCGCTCAAGCTGTAACGAAAAGTGAAACGTCTAACCGCTGTTATATCTCCGAAATTAATAGATAATAGTATAAAAAATTTATACTTTTTTGTCTGGTATATAATGCCGTCGAAGAATATGCAAGAAAAAAATTAGAAATTTTGATGTTTAATATAATTTTTTTAGAAAAAACTAAAAAGTTCACATTTTAATTATTTGCCGTTGCGCCTTGGTTATTTTCACTCTGAATAACGTCTAAACTATGGTAGATAGACGTAAACAGTAAACGAAAACATAATTCAGTACGAAATGTAGTTTTTATATCTATAAATAGTTTTGATGTAGCTCTTATGGTTTTCGAGTAATAGAGATGCAAAATTGAGAGAGTTAAAAAATTCGAGCATTTTCAAATTTGTCTTCGCAATATCTTGAAAACTATAAATGCTAGACAAAAACAGTAAGCAACAAAACTGTTGCCCTTTGAGAGCTCTACAAGGATATACAGAGGGTGTCTTAAAAAATACAAGTTATAACTTCAGGAATGAGTTCCTCATATATAGACAATAAAAATATTTTATATCAACATAGTTCCGGAAATGCTTGGTCCCCGAGTTATTAACCGGAATGTCCTATCTCCCGCAGGTGATTTCCTTCATCACAAGGTACTGACAGAATATGGTGGTTTTCCATTCCGACCATGTGCTCAAATCAGGAGCAAGCGGATATGCACTTTATGTGCGGTTTGGCCGACGGCAATGCTCTGGAGGCTCGTCGTTTGTACCACGAAAGGTTCCCAGAATGAAGATGTCCAGACATTAAAACGTTTGAAGGTATCCATCGCCGCCTTTGTTAAAATGGGACCTTTACACTTCATGCTGTCGGCAGAGAACGACCAAGATCTACGACTTCTGAAGTAGATGAGGAGATTTTGGATGTTGTGCATGCCACTCCTGGAATCAGCACACGCAGAATAGCAGTGCAACTGACTGTTCAACGTTCAACTGTTTGGACCGGTTGCAGATGGTAAGGAACCATCTGCAACCGGTCCAAATAGTCGAATCCGTTGTGAGGAGTTGTACCACACTGCTGCAAGAACCACTGGCAAAACATTACTCGCGCAGGGTAATCTGCTGATGACAAACCCTGTACCCGTTGCAGTTGCAGATGGAACCATCTGCAACTTACCCTGCGCGAGTAACGTTCTGCCAGTGGTTCTTGCAGCAGTGTGGTACAACTCCTCACTTTCCTTCCTTAGTGATATTCACAGATGAAGCACAGTTCACGCGAGACGGAATCCAAAACTTTCACAATCAGCATGTATGGGCTGAGGAAAACCGACACGCAATTCTTCCATCACATCACCAACAGCGGTTCAGCTTCAACATCTGGGCGGGTGTTTTTGGTGATAAGTACTTCCAAACAAACTCACAGGGCAGGCGTACAGAAACTTTCAGGAAAACAACATGCCTGATTTCTTGGACGACACGCCACTGATCATTTGTGAACCAGCACAGTTAATGCACGATGGCGCTCAGCCACCTAGCCCGCAATTACCCGAATCGAAGGTTTCCTGGTCGGTGGATAGGTAGAGGTGGACCAACTGCCTGGTCTCCACGCTCACCGATTTAAACCCACTAGATTTCTTCTTGTGGGGCCATTTAAAGTCATTGGTGTATTCGACTCCTGTAGCTGATGTGGAAACTCTCCGCAATCGAATTGTGGCAGGTTGTGAGACAATACGAAACATGCCAGGAATTTGGCATCGTCTTCGCGAGTTCATGAGACGTCGATGTGAGGTCGAAGGCCTCACATCGACGTCTCATGTTCAAAATGGACTCGCTAATATTGAATCCTGTCAATAACGATCTGTATTCAGGCAGAAGGTGGACATTTTGAACAATTACTATAAGGTGATGTGAACAATTATGTGTCATAGACAAACCTTCAAAACTGGGAAACCAAGCATTTCCGGAACTATGTTGATATAAAATATTTTTATTGTCTACATATGAGGAACTCATTCCTGAAGTTATGCCGTGTATTTTTGAGACACCCTGCATAACTACATTTCAAATCGGGGTTTTAGTAGTTTGAGAGTAGAACAACTCGTTAAAGTAACTATTTCGTTCAGTTACTCCGCATTTGTCCAGCAGTGCGGTTGTGTTTCATTTAGTTAAGTTGTGACGGTGCCGAAAGTTACATCAACTAAACGTGTTCAAAGATTTCGACAAAATCACCAATCTAACGTTGAAAAGCAAGCACCAAAGTCGGCGGCGGAACGAGAGAGAGAGAGAGAGAGAGCGTCGTAAGCGGAAACGCGAGCAAGATCAATTAGAGGCAGATGTCTGGCGATCAACATCGAAAAGAACAGTGCAAACATCCAAAAATAAAGGTTACCACAAACCTTTATTGTTGATTGTAAATAAAAATAATGAATAAAATAAAACTGATTTTGTTAAGCTTAAATTGTATTTTTTCATTTCACATGACGTTATTCACGGATCCACCTTCGGCTCCATGTACCCAATGTAGATTTTTTGTTGGCTGGTGCAGCATAAGCCTCAGGCTTCCTTGTACCATATGGCTAATGACACATGTATAAACCGCCTATTGTCTTCACCATGTCCATCCGAATTATCAATGAAAAATAAGCGATGACTGTATTAACCACATTTGCAATGTGACATAACAACGAGAAGAAACACGCAACACAGATTATTTCAAGCTGCACACATTCGAAGAGGAAGCATCCATTTTAAACACTGTGACATCACGCTGTCAAATTTCTACATAATCAGTGCCTTTCTAAGAATATCTGAGAACTTCGGACTCAGTGATAAAGAAGATGTTCTCTGTGGTAAGATATTGGTATAGATCTCCGCACGGAGATGCTAAACCTGGCTTCGGTCGCTGTGTGGGAACCTTGCCTTCAAATTGACAAAAGTCTCACCACAAGGTCGGAAGGTAGGAAAAATCGGACCCCTTCCTCGAGAACTTCGCCCAGCGAGGGTCTCGGTAAGAACCCTTCCTTCGGTGATGGAGGGTTCGGTTCCCTACCCTGTAAGGTGTTAGGTGATGATCAACCTAAAATGTGGAGGGAGGGCTAAAGCCCTCTGCTCGCTGAGGAGGAGGAGAGGGTTTTCTGTGCTGATGATTCGGTGATGAAGACTCAGCATGGAGGGTGGACTTCTTTGTTATATCACTAGCTGCATCCGGTATTACTAGAATTCAATACACACAGGAATATATTCCCATCGATTGAAGATAATTTAGATTTTTAAAAAAAATTACTGTTATTGTGGTAGGATACGTGTATGAAGCGTGTGTTGTCTTCATGTACGTCCGCGTTAATAACTCTGTTTCTTTTGGATGGTTTTTTATAAAATTTTGTTTTATGAAAATCCATCCATTAGGCCCTTACCAAATTTCATTAAAATTTTACCAATAAATATCGGGAAATTATTATTATTTTTAAAGCTTTCTATATATCGTGTCCTCGCAGGCTGCACATTGGCATTACCATGATTCCGGGTGTGAATCCTGTCAATAACGAGTGGAACTTTTATGGGTGTTTATCACTCCATGGATGAGTTGGTCTGTTTGATTTTACTGTATACAGTACAGGTCAATGTATAACACAATCTACTTTGCAGCTGAAGCGCTAATATATATTTTTCGCATAATCTAACGGAAGAATAGCGAATTCTTGGAAGCAGGAAAACTAGCACGAGAAGACTCAGGAGCTTCCGAAAGAGAAATACTTCATAAGCTTGTTCAGGAAACTATAGAAAACCGCAGTACACAGAAATAGTTTTGTATTTCTCTCTCTGCGCCACCCACATTGGGAATTTCTCTTCTCCATTTGTTTGTGATTCGTATGTTTAGTTTTCAACTTTCAGACGCGCGCTTTTCCTAGAAGTACAAGAAAGCAAAATTTTATGAAATTTAGATAAAAATACGAAAAAGAACAGTTATCCTTGATGATTACCGTAACAATAACAACATGCATTAGAAATTCATGTATCTTATACTGTCTGATCGAGTCACTGAATCCTCGCGTTGATATATTTCTGTTCATAATAAAGAAATAAGAAAATTTCAACTGCTCCGAGATATTTTACCTTTCACGAAAACTTTCGGTTCGCTTGCTTCTTTTAATAGCAAATTATTTCCAATTCCCTGTGCTATCAGTGCATACCAGACAGACAGACAAACAAAATAAATCTTTATGCGTATTTTATTCATTCAATCGATCTGGTCATTTGCAGGGGAAAGATGGCGGGTTTTAAGATAGTTGACAGTTCTGTTTAATATCGGTGATCGTGTCATCTCAAGCAAAAGTATTTTAGTACAGATTCCGTTTATGTAGTTAGTCATTTTGGTTGATTGATGTAACTGTTTCGAGACATAAAGGAGAAAGTTTCTTGTTTCGAGAGCTCATTTGCATAATGGTTCTTGGAATGATTAAATTCCTTTAGTAGATGTGTTCATTATGAGGAAATTTATGGAACCTAATGTCCGGAATTTATAATTTATTTGCAATTTTTATTCTCTCTCTCTCTTTTTCTTTTCTTTTGGCTTTAAACTTTTTATCAATTTCTTCCGACTATTTTAGTCTAAATTAAACTAAAGATTGTGCTGAGTACTCTCATTGTTCAGTAATACATAAATCGGTTTTTATAAATTCATCATCATCAGCCATTTTCAATCCACTGCAGGATGGAGGCCTCTCCAGAAACTTTTCAGTTCCTTCTGTTTTGAGCACTGGTCATCCATTTACTACCCACAAACTCATGAATTTCATCTATCCATCTCCGACTTTGTCTTACAGGTTTTCTTCTAGTTCCTCTTGGGTACCATTCTGTTATTTTCTTAGTCCATCTGTCATGTCTTCGAGCTATGTGTCCTGCCCAAGACCATTTTAGTTCTTTAGTTTTGATAAGAATGTCCTTTACTTGAGTGTGCTGCCCAATCTATGTGTTTCTCTTCTTATCTAACAGTCTGATTCTCAATATAATTCGTTCCATTCTTCGCTGTATAGTTCTCTTCCATTCTTTTGGTGAGTGCCCAAGTTTCACTTCCATAAGTCATGGTGGGGAGTATACATTGGTTCATTAGGAGGAATAATTTTTAAATTATTAATATCTAACTTCATGAACTAATAGGGAAAAACTGCTGGACGGTGTCAAAAAACATTATCGGTGTATGTTTTTTGACAAGTTGCGCTGTTCTTAACCAGATGGGCGGCTGTTTGATAAACATTCATATTCACTTAAAGAATAATGGAAAAAAAACTTGTTTTTCCCCCCAGACATTCCTTTATACAGTAATGCCAATTTTGAAATCATTGTAGTGCCTACAAAAGAGGAAGATGTGACCATAAACTTTGAGACAGAGAGAGAAAAGGAAATGATTTCTGCGTACTACATTTTTCTCCTGCACTCATCGCTTGATGAGTGCAGAAGCTTTTCCATTCCTTAGCGTTGTCGCAAGGTGGAAGTCAATTAAGAACGTGTTACTGCCCATTGCGCAGAAATTCTATCTTACTCAACAACTTATGGAAGGAGAACGCAAAGAAAGTGGAGACTGAGAAGACCGCATATTTCGAGAATTGACTCATGAAGAGTATGAGTAAAAAAGCCTTGTGTCCAGAATAAACATTCCGAAACAAATCTTGTCACTACCAACAAACGCCAAAGTATAAAATAACACTTTATTAAAATAACTCAAAGATAAAATACAATGTACGGAAACGTATTAAGAATAATAATGAAATATATGTTGTTTATAAATTACGTGTGTTCTGTGGTTGATTTGCTGCTTGTTGGACGATTTTATTTTACTGTGTTTTTAAAACAATTATTTTATATTTTTGCTTTTCGCCGATCATGAGAAGCATTGGACATGCGAAGAACATCATGTAAAAACTACTTTCACATGCGTGAAGTTTCTACCCGATGGATCCTTTGCCTATTGTCGCCTTTTCAGAGATGCAAAGGTAGAATTGGGTTGAGAGACTTTTCACCATGTGTTGCGATACCTTGAATGGGCTCTTTTCCTACTGGTGACCATGGATGAGATCCGAGACGTTCCAAACAGTGGATGCATTCTCATTAATTGCCGTCTCTCCCCAAGGGTGCTGGCATTTGCTGGAAAGGTAATGAAATTGTTGGTTTTCAGTAACCAGCGTGGTATGATTCTTCCCAATTACTTCAGAAGATCATCACTGTCGCATATTACTGCAGCCTTCTCCATTTGTCTGCACCTGCCAAGGGAAAACCCACAAGAAATATGAGATTGATGTATTTTGTAGCTATTTAAAATTATACATTAAAAAATAGCATAAAAACCCGTAACCTATACGCAAACTTTATTACAGAAAACCTAACGAAAATTTAGAAATGTTTGAGCAGTTTTGTCCATTTACTGCATTGCAAAAATTCGTCTAGAGTAACTTCTTTCTAATGCTATATCGTTCTATCGTTATTAATGATTAAATTCTGTAGTATATCATCATTAACATATTTGGGAAGTTGAAAGTATCCTTCATTAACAGCGACGGTGAAGTATCCTTCATTTGTTACACACAAACGCGAAGGGAGAATAAACTTGGAAGATAAGTTATGGATTTTTTCACACACATGGAAGAGAGAGAGAGGAAGAGAGCGAGCGCACAGTAACCATGGCAACACCACAGTCAGGAAAAACGCGTGTAACAAAAATATCAGTGGGAACTAAGAGAATTAATGGAGTGTAATTAAATCGTCCCAGCTGTAGGTACAAAAAGTTATGAGTGTTCTACTTCGGGTAAACTCGTCCAAAAAGACGCAAACGTTTCCTTCCACATAACAAAAACACCACTAAATACATTATGCTAGGATTGTGTGAAAGGACTTTTTTTTTTATCTTGGATAACTTTTGGTGTCTATAAGAAAACTGTGTTCCGCATCTTATGATAAAGTCCAGCTTCCGACAGTAAAAGGAGCAGTTCTCTGCTTTGTCTAAAGAGATTGGCATACTCTACTCATCGCGTCAATACTCATAATTGGGAAGAACCGGTTGAAAAGTGGGCTACTGGAGAGAGAGAGAGAGAGAGAGAGAGAGAGAGAGAGAGAGAGAGAGTGAGTGTGTGAGAGTGTGAGAGTGAGTTAACTGATTAAGTTAAAAGCAATCTAAAGATAGATGGAGAGGAAGCTGCATTCGACAAGTTCAATTTTTGTGTAGTGATTCATCTATGCAATTAAAAAGGAATGCCATTCAACACTCCTTTCTTTTAACACCAAATTCTCTTTCGCTTCCTTCCTTCCTGATGGCATCTTATTCAAACTGCATTTACGTCATAATTGCCTATTAGTGTGCTCTACGCTTGCTTATATTACATTATGCGTGCTTTTATTATATTTATCTATTTATTTCTGCGTGTATGTAGAGCATAAGAACTTTTCTATTGGTTGACAATTTTTATCTCCACCTATAGGGGCTCGGAACCGCTGGACATGGATTCCAACGCGAACACCAAAGGTCGACGGTCCCAGCGCGTGCCGAGCCTCCGGCTGGCAAATGGACGAGTCAGCTACGGCACGCCATCGGAGGAGGAGATCCGCTCTCCGCGCAGCCTCAACCGCCAGGACTCGATCAAGATCAGTATCGACAACACCAACACGTGCACCGACTCGCTGGTGACGGCCAACGATGAGGATCTCATCAACGACTATATCTCGCACGAGATGAACTTTAAGGACGGCAAACCCGGATCTGGAGGTAAGGATGGATCCGGAGAAAAGGACGATGTTAGTCTGTACGGTACTCCTAAGGAGGAGATCGGACCCGGGATTGCAGAAGCAAAAGCATCGTTCATGCGCAATCAGCTGGAAGCGTTATTTCAGCCTTCGGATAACAAACTGGCCATGAAGCTGTTCGGCAGTAAAAAAGCTTTGATGAAGGAAAGGATCAGACAAAAGGCAGCGGGACATTGGATTATCCACCCCTGCAGTACATTCAGGTAACGGATTTTATTTTCTAAGCTTTTGCATTGTGAATGAAGTGTGTTGTTATGTGTATTCTTAAAAATAACTGCGAAGAATAACGCGAATTTTAATACTGATTGCCGGAAATGTTTCTCTCCACTTCAGGTGTGAATTAAATGTTCTCCAAAGTTCTTATCGGTAAGGAGTGAATATTTTTTTGTTGGTTTAAAGAAGACCTTATTTAATAAAATGTAAAACTTATGTAAATTAATACACTCTTTGTAATGAACTTTTTGGAATTTTTAGCTGATATTATCCCCAAGGAATATTAGATTATTAAAATCTTAATAGCGTTGATTCTGATCTTTTCCGCTTTTGTTTTAAAACTGTTCAGTTCGAACTTCATCTTCCTTGGAGTGTGTATTTTTCTTAAAGCATAGCTGTTTTCGCAAAGAAGCAAATAACTGCTAGTGTAAGTTCATTCGAAATATATGGGCCTGCGGTTTAGCTAATATTTTCTTTTTCAATATCTTAATATCACTCCATCATAAGCCTCCCTTTTTATGTAGTAAAGGTAAATAACTTGGCTAAGATTGATTTCGGAACATTTGTTATTTTTCGGGCTGTGGTAAAAACAAAATATAGTGAAAAAGGCATACCAAATGTCAAAGTTCAATTTATAAGTAAGTATTCTCCTTTCGAGTATGAGTAATATTCTAGTGTTAATAATTTCTTTTATAAAATAAAATTATTATCGAGAGGCTTGTTTTCTCTTTTGCCGATGGAAAAATCAACGGTCTTATTTCTTTACTTCTTGAAGGATTTATTTATAAGTCTTAGATTTATAAAATTAAGAAATAAAGGTAATATTTAAATTTTTCTTTTGCATAAATCGATCATTTTAAAATCAATTTCGCAAAATACTAAAATACCGAATAATATCTATAGAACTATAAGTGTTCTGATTAAGTTGCTATATGTTTAGTTCCTATAACTCTCCAAAATACTGACTGCTTCTTGGGGAACTAGTCGATACTATGCACAAATTCTAAGATTTGATAATGACTTATATTCGAGAGAATTAAATATTAATCGCGAATAGTTAATGTATTTGGTGAGCATTAATTTTAATGGATCTTTGATAGTTATTAATAATATTTTAATAAACAGCAGGGCGAAGAAAGTCCCCCTTCCCCCTTGAAAAAAGCTGAAGGAAAATGCATTTATTTTTATAGTATAAAAGTATATGAACCATACTTCATCAGTGACTTTGAAATACAAAAAAAAAAAAAAAAAGCAAAACTTGTTGAATATGCTATCCGAAGAATTTGCTAAATGTTTCTTTTCATGTAAAACTTAAAATTATTTTCGATAAAAGCTAAACTTGCAGTGATAGATGTTAGAATGGTATTAGTGGTACAGACACCTAATTAACATACGGTTGGATTTTCAAGTGTTAAAGACGAGACGTATGTACTTAGGTTTAAATCCTAATTAGAAATGAAATGGGGAGAAACAAAGTATGAAGTGCGGGGAGTCTTGAACTGGGTGAAATCTAGATAATTAGCAGCCAACTGCTCTTGCCACATCAATAATACTCCACATCTGGTTCCAGCCGGTAATTAAGATATTGTCCAACGCCTGGAGAGCTTCTGATTTCCAATAAAGTTTTAGAGAGTTGGCAGAGGGCACGTGCCACGAAGATTGACGTGTAGGACGGTGTTGTGCCGATAAACCTAAAACTGAATGATTATCTTTCGTTCTTTCACGTGGCAATAACCGGTCTCATTTCTCTAAAAACATTAACAGAACTTATAACCATCACGTCACTACTGCATCATATCTTAGTTGATTCTTGTGCCAATGGGATGCGGCAGGAATAATCTTTAAGAATTATACAGACAGCTTTTCTGGTATCTTTAATTTTAACAGTTGACAATGATCTGACGCACGTACTTTTTTCTTGAAGTCCGTACACCTCCCCTTAGGCATTCTCATTTCTGCGAGGATTATCACATTCGTTTCAGAATACTCAAATGCTACACCAGCGCTCTAAAGTATGTAGTTAAATATCGAATAATGATAGCTGAAAACGGAAAGGCCTGTCAATCTCACGTTTACGCTGCCTTTCCTTTAATTCCTACTGTAAGTCACGCACCTGCATTGTCAAATTAGTTTCAGAATCCTTCTATGAGAGAGCACACAGGGAAGGCAATTGTAGTGTTAATAGGGTGATAATTCAGGTGTCATTAACGCCTCTGTTAGAAGGCAGTAGCCGCAATTAATGGTGTTTGAACAAATCCTTAGTCAAATATTTGTCTTTCATTGACGAGGTGATCTGTCGTTTAAGTATTAACCTTCACACGGAGATTTAAGTGATGTGGAACATTGAGGTGGTGTTTACTATTATCCGAAAACACCAAGGCGTGTTACACGGAAGGGATAAATGGATTGTCATCAGTCGAGGTGTTTGGCTCTCCCTTTTTATTCAGTAATACTGCACACATGCTGTACACAAGTATGCACAAATACTCTATAATTCTACACACAAATTGTCTCTAAGGTAATCAAAATGTGGATTTGTTTGCATTTTCCATTTATGCAGTGCTTGTAGGAATGCGTACAGGAAAAAGGCAATCCATAATCACTAGGAAATCTATTTCTCGTTTAGATACGACTCGAACTCGGGCCTTTTACACATGGTATAAAATGACAGAAATCAGTAACATGTGCTGGCCACGAAGGTTAAGCAGAAGAGTAGCGTAATTACTTTTTTGTTAAAGTTCGATTCGATGTGGTTGTTATTGCTGATAAGAGTTATCTTTGGCCTTTGTATTCTTCTCCATTTCCTGGTCCATAATTGACACACAATGCATTTATAAGTCTCGTGGTTTGAGTTTCCTTCAAGATTAAACAAAATAACTCGAATCACAGTTGTCCATCGTCACACATAGTAATTAAAGTGCAGAATAGATTCCCTTACCTTTCATCTGAATGAAAAAATAGATAAGACGCTGTAATATTTCATTTATAAAAAGACGCAATACGTGTAACGCAGAGATTAGGACATCCGAATTCTTTTGTTATTGTTATAAGAGGAGATGGAAGTCGAAACGCCAACGGACGCTATCTAAGCTGTCCACAAGTCTTACTTTCGTGTCGTCTATCTAGGAATTCCACCGACTATACGGATAAGAACAGCTGTGTCTACGAATATCTATGGAGAATCAATACTTGGCCAGCTTTGAATGCTCTGTATTCTTTACCACCCACAGTGTTTCTACTAAGCTGACCTATACTCGGAGGCTTTCCTATTGCGCTAAAGTCGTAATAGGTGGGAAACTCATCTCATGAATCTGAGCTGAACCTCTAGCCTACCTCGCACTGAAATCATTCTTTATAGCGGGCAATATCTTCTTCCATCGTTCTTACTGAGGAAATACGGTTTATCCTAAGAAAACATGGATGAAGTAAATATCGGCTTTACTGATTCTGTTTGAGTGGAAATTATTACCCCACAATCATTTTGAGCGGCGATGTCTGTGCTCAAAGATATTCTATCTGGCCAGTTTAAGACGCCATTCTTAGTAACTGATATTAATTCCTTCGTATCACCAGAGATATTTATTAACTCTTTCACTTAATTGCACTCTTAAAATTCAATAAAAGCACAACCAGATTAGAAAGTGCAGTCGCTTTTAATTATTTTAAGAATCTGAAGCAAATATTGATTAAAAGATATATTTGAAGAAGTCCAATAAATTCTATTTCCTTTGCGACGAATTGTATATCTGAAAATCAGCATGCCACTTCAACGCCATCCTTAATCTCCTACTATTAAACACAAGCCAACCTGGTCATCAGGCAACACAGAAACAATGGAATAATTTGATTAATTTTAAATAATTTCATCCTGTCTAATCCAACTAATAAATAAAACTTTTTAAAGAGAATATTGATTAAGGCATTGTCTAAGATCTTCGTTAGAGTGAAAAGATTCCATAGTTGAGAAATCATGTAATATTCATCTCATGGCTGATGGTTTGCGCGTTTGCTGTAAAAATCTTCTATTTTTACTTAGATCCAAGTGAAATACAACTCTGATGCTTTATCTCTACTAAACAGCCAATAAGGATACTGGATGGTCTGCGGAAATTTGCCTTGTCAAAGTTGCAAATCTGCTGAGCTGATAGATTTCCTGGCACTGAAAACAGTATTTATACTTTTGGGGATGGCCTGAACTATAAAATAATTTATTATTCTACCGCTAAATATTTACTTAGTTACTGACTTTAGGGTATATATAAATAGGATGTCAACGGGATACTTGTTAAATTCTGGCCCACTGCCAGGAATGTTAATGAAGAAAATATAAATCTCCGTTAAGGAGGTAGAGAAGATTGAGGGGTTGAAAGTAACGGTTATTATGTCCCTGATATATCTTGTAGAAAAATCCTGTTGGATAAAAAAAAATCAAAAACCAAAGCCATGATTAATTATTCCCATGAAAGCAAATACTCTTATACAGCTTCATTTAATTGACTTATAAAAGTTGGTTATAATAACGAGAACTTGATCCTTGAGCATAATTGCCAGCTCTCCAGGTTTACCACCGAGAATTCGTCTTTTTGTCTCGATTTTGACCCCTTCTCCATCTAATCATTATAACATACTACAGAACAGTTTTTTTCTCCGTCTTTCTCTTTTCGAAAAAAATAACACTCGTAAAACTAGGTTAAAAATGGGTGTTTTTTAAAGAAATTCTGTGGATTTCTGCCAATTTTCGTTAAGGAATTGGCTATCAGGTGTACTAGTCCACGCTGGAAAGAAGGACGTTAAGCTAATTAACAATGTTTCAGTAAGATGTTAAAATAATAGGTGAACTTTCAGAAGTCGCAAGCTGAAGAGGTAACTTTGTGTACTGAATGAAAGAGTGATTTTTTTTTTTTAATTCCAAGTGGCAGGAAAAGATATTCAGTGAGGAAGTATTTTATTGCTGAATGTGACCACAAGTGCACAAGCCCCCATCGAAAAAGTATATTCGAATAAACGCTGAAGTAGCACAAATTTCACCAATTGGGCGTGCTTCGTTTGAACTTTGAAATACTTTGTGGATAAGTTTCCAGTACTCCTTGGTGTCATTAAAGATAAATAAATAGAAGTTTTGCAGCATGAATTGTCAGATGCGATTATTTAAAGAGAAAGTACTACTATTGTCAGCTTCCTGACAGTGGTCCTTGGTCGAGGAATTAACAAGTGTGCAAGGAACTTGAGAAGTATAACAAATTATCCCAAGTCATGATTGGCATTTTAACAATTTTTCATGGCAGTGTTGCCACTCAAACAGAACCAGTATGAGAGGATAGTAAACCATATGAGAAAACTCTAGAATCTTCTCTTTATGATGATGTTTTGAAAGTGCTCGTGATAAAACTTACTCAACATTTTGGAAGTGGGCGAAGTCTGCGACAGTACCTTTCTTGAAGCAATCATAGTCAGTTAGTTGGTGTCTAACAGATAATACAAACAGAAATGCACAGATTGTTGCATTTCTGTAAGGAATATAAGGTTTGTCTATTTAAACCATAAATTGCCTTGACTTTTACAATTGGCACTTTGTATTTTATATTGGAACCTGATAATCCATGTTGTATATTAGAGAAAGAGAAAAAGAACTCAGCACTGCTAGTCGCACTTCATGTGTTCAAAAATGTCCTTTGGTTGCCGTTTCAAATTAGCCACATTGCTCAGTTACATGATCAAGAACAACTCTCTGTTATAGAAAGACTGCAGTTGCGAATCATGTCCAGATCAAAAAAAATTGCCATCACAATTTTTTTAAAAAATCTTATAATATTCTAGTACCACGTGCAGTTGAAAGTTGAGGAGAGAGAAGATATTTGGTGCTGTTGACTGGAATTTACATAGATTTTAGGAAACAACGTACAATGGATGATTGTTCCGAAGAACAGAGGCAGAAGAGATTTGTGGTGAACTTTAAATGAATATATTATTTCAGATTTAGTTCCAAGATAATTCAGGATATGAGACGTCATGTTATCGGACTGTAAACCATGTGTGGCCAGATATCGATTCGTTTATTTGAGGGTTGAAAATTCCCGCAGAAATCACAATGGAAAATTGTCTGTTAGAGGCCAGCTAACTTTACTTAATTCAAAAGCCTCAGTAATCCTCCCCCTTTCTTAAGGGGTAAACTCTGATCTTTACAAATGGGAGGTCCAAATTGAAGATAGCTGTTGCACAAGAAATATAAGTGAAGAATTTAGGATTGGACTTACAAAGAATGATATAGAGATTTTATAAAAATACGAATATACAGTCAATTATTATTTTTTTTGTTGAATACGATGCACCACTGGGTTAAAACAACTCGTGTGTCTTTAAGGATACAAGTCAGTCACTTGGACTCCAAATCAACGAACAAAGATAGAGAACAAAGTTCTTTTACATGTAGTACGTTGGCCCTTTAGTGAAATATTTCTATTTAGTACACAGATTCTGTGAGCTAGGCCATCACTTTAGGCAGGTGGCGGAAGAAGTCTTTCTTGTGTGACAAAATAGTGAATGACGTGTTTCCTCCTCTTAGAAAACTCTATATTCAATCAGTTTCAACTGACACAACCAGTTCCATCTACTACTTTGATAACTCTATTCACGATCACAAGGAACCTAATAGATGATAATGGAAGTTCCGTAGATTGACAGGTGAGTGATATCCGTTGAAGGTGGTGCAGGTAAGATGACATGCAATACTTATAATGATATAAGAAGCGTATCACAAGAAATTTCCTTCTACGCTTTTCATAGTTACTTGTGTGACCCACAGATCTACGATGGCCTAATTTTCTCATGTTTAACCTGGTGGGTTTCGACTCTCGACGTTTTTATTAACGTGACAATTTACATTGTCAAACGGGAAACTAACTGTGTTTCGAATTTTAATTTTTAAATTATTTGATTATTACTTTAATATACGATGATCGAATTCATACCTGTGGTATTATCGTGCTACATGAGAAATGAAAGAAGTGAGGAAGAAAGGGCAGCATTGAACTTGGCCTTAGCCCCTCTCCCTTCCTGTGGCAGAGGGGGCAAAATTACAAATAATTAATTAATTACAAAAAATTAATATTACAAATAATTACGCATTATTTGTAATATTATTATGTTCTTTATGTTTTTTTTAATATGCCTTAGCATATATGTGTAAAGCACCTTTTGTCTTCATCATGTCCGTCCGCATGCAATAACTCGATTAAAACGAAATGTTCTCAGTACGCACATAGTGTTGTTTCATTGTAAATCACGAATTAACTGACTTATTTTACTTTAGGTGTCGCCTCTCCAATGACTCGATAAATTTATCATCCTCAGAAAAAAATTATAACGCCCGAATATAGCAACAGCAGATCCAAAATGGAACTTGCGATTTTACAGTTTCTTATTTATAGATATACTTAACTATTTTAGCTTTTGACACAGTTAGAAACTGCACTATAATGTTAACGTTTCAGTATTGGTCTTCAGGGAAGCAAAGAAGATAATTATGGTCTCTGAATGCCTGAATTTTCTTCGAACACGAACAGAAATGGGTAAAATGAACTCGTAGATGCACGCCGATTGGACAAGTTTGAAATTTTAGTCACAAATATGTACACAGACACGTGCAGTGCGAGTTTTTGATACTGAAAAACACGGAGAAAGTATCGAACACGGAAGGTGATTTATGCGTTCCGTTCTCCTTTCCTTTATGTACAATTTTGTAGTTATGGATGGCATTTGAAGCAGAGTGTACTCTTAACAGACGCTGTTAGAAACAGCTCTCGAGTTAAAAGAAAGCAAAGTACCAAAATAGCATTTTGGATGGTAAAGAAATAACCACTCGTGCGATGTACAGATCGCAACATCCGTCGTAATTTTAAATCGAATCCAATCTTCTCTGGAGTTTTCGCTAACAACTATGCATAGACATCTGTTATGTAGTCTTGGTGTGCGTGAGTAGGCAGGAAATTCAGCTCGGGTCTTCTACCACCTTTTAGCTAACCATGCCACAATTTGGATCACTGTGTTTTAATGTGTCCTGCCTGAACATTAAGGAAGGAAAACGAAAGACTTCCAACCCATGACATATTGAACGTGACCGACATCGTGACAGTTGTAATGATTCGGTAGAGAAGTAAATTTTCTCAAAATGCACATTCTCCCAGTAGGTGGCCTCCGTCGAAATAAACAAGAATAATATGATTTTGAATTTGCTTCACGTCTGTATTCGGATTTGGTTTTTCTTCTGTGGTGTCTGCCTCTTTAAGTACATGACATAAAATAGTTAGCCTTCGTGTGCTTTTAGGGTACTCAGGAACTTGAGATAGTTTTGGGTTCTGCGATTGGTTTTATTCTCTTGGAAGTAGAATTAAGTCTGCGATGGTCGAACATTAAGTTATCCAATCTCGACAAACTGCTCATTAAGTCTTTGCATTATTGAATTATCTTATAGTAGGATGCTTCTGTTAAAACGATATTTTGTTAATTTATATTGGGGTCTTTAATAGCTTTGGTGATTAGAGACGAAAGTAATGATCTAATTAACGCAAAACAGGTTGTATTAAGTTAGCTCATGCTGCTCGTCTGTTATAAGGGCAAACATATACAGCTGTATTTTGTAATCACGTTGCTTTCATCACTGATCCGGCATGCCAGGATTAATAAAATAAATTCATTACCCTCTTGATGAAAGGTAAACAGCTTACTGCGCGAATAATACTGCAACCCACGAAAGTAAGTGATTTCGTTTTGTCTTTGTGTTTCAGATTGTCACTAATTGTAAGTTCTCGAGCAACGCCCATCAAGAGTTCTGCAGTAGATATTTCTGGATGAAACCATCAACTCAAAAGGCGGCTACGGTGAGCTGATGTGATGCGGGCGCTAACTATAAGGCGTTAGTTGTTCCCATGGCGACATAGTTCAATCGAAGAAAGCGTCTTCTGAACCTTAGCTGGGCAAAGTAGTTTTAATTTTATTTATTTTATGCGCGATAACTTAATGGGGGAATCTAAACGATCAACTGAGAAAAATATCATATTACGCGGATGTTAAATCCTGTTCTTTAAAAGGTTGCGTGAGACTAATTTTATGATATAATTAATAAAAAGGGGACAGTTTCAAACGCAAGTTATTACAATATTTGAAATAGCTTCTAATATACTGTATATCTTGACATCCATTCCGCATTTGATACCATCTATATACCTAATCTCCTACGTCTCTTAGAAAACGACTTGAATTTTCGCGGCGATGTTCTCTGGTTCCTAGAATCTCTCCTATCCAAAAGGACCCTTGTTCTAAAGATCGGAACAAAGACCTTCACGCATCACATAACTGACGGTGTGTCTCAAGGGGGGGGGGGTCCTGTCTGGCATTCTTTTCTCAGCAGTCATGGTGCCGTTTGTGACCAACAAGTGCAAGTGGATCACTATGCTGACAATGTCAAGCTCCTTACTAGGATACCGCCATCCAACTCGGCAGCCGAAACCACTCAGCAAATTACTAGCAAACTGCAGGACATGGCTGACTACCTCAATACTTTCAACCTCCAAATCAACCCTCTAAAATCGGCACAAATAATTTATTCACTTAAGGGGAGCCCAACAACGTTGGAGTCACTGGAGTTGAATCACTTCCAAGTGTTCAAACGCACAAAGATCTGGGGGTCGTTTTCGACTCCAAACTATCTTTCAACGATCACGTAAACCTCATACAGTCGTGGCTGAATTCACTATGCTGGGTCACCAAAAAACAGCTGCTCCACACTACCGACCGACAACTGGTAAAACGATACATCGTATCAATCCTTTACCCGACAATACTGTATGCTTCAGAGATATGGGCCTCGGCTGCCGAATCCAACATTAAAAGAATATTCTCTGCCGAATTCTGGCTTCTAAAATGGGCCAACAGCAAACTCCACCTTCCCCCAGCTCTCAGATCAACGCAGGCTCCGATCCTACATCGGAGAAAGAAGGCTGCTGTTCACCATCAAGATGCCCACCGGTAAAATTATAGAGCCGAACTTCTGGGATCACTGCTTTGGAGCATTCCTCCTCCTTATCTCCGATCTTCAGCACAGCTGTTAGCAAACCATAACCGGCTAGTACTAACAGGCAGATTCCTGCCAAAGCAAATGCTGTCCTCACTGCAAGCCATCGACGGGGACTTCCAAGAAGTGGTCAACAATAAAAAAATACAGGAAGGAATCCTCGTCGAACTGAAAATGTAAAACTGTGCTTTGTTGCCTTCCAATAATCTGATGTAACTTATATTTTTCTCGTGTGTATCTCTTTCGTAAATATGTTTTGTAAACCCTTGGCACCACCATGCCGTAACGGGATGGGACTAATTGTATGTATATCATGCTGCAATTAAAGATTCTATTCTATTATGCTCCCGCGTGTGTTTCCTTGTACCACTTGCAATGTCTCTACACGGATTTGGTTCTTCAAAATAGATCTGTTCAACTTCGTATTCAAGAAGGAACTGCTCAGATGTATTAAAATTGTTCAATCTATTACTGTTCTTTGGAGAATCTAAGACTTCATACTTGGTTTGGATTTGACACCTGATTATGACTTTTTTTTTTTCATGAGTAAATCTGTAAAATGTGAATAGGTATTTGTATCATACTCTATATTTTATTGTAAATGTACGGCAGGGGTAAAGTGTGTTTAGGGTCAAATGGCACCAGGTGGTTCCCCCATCTCCGCGTAGTTTACATTGTGAATGAACCAGCTGACTGGAAAACCAGAGATTTAAAAGTGTGCGGACTTTGTATATGTGTGATGCCATGTACCGCTGTTCATCTGGTCCTTTAGCCACCAGACCCCGGCTGAGGCCCGACGTTGACCACTTTCGCCCCGAGGAGGCAGACCAGGTACAGCAGTATTTTTAGATAAGTACTCTGGCAGGTCTTGCCACCTAATTTCCTGGGATTTACAGTGGCTAGGACCTAACAAAAAAATATATATATAATAATAAATAAATAAATATATGATGGCGAGAGGGAAGCGCTAGGGGTAGGCCGAAAATAATGGGCAGAATTAATTTAGATCGTTAACTTTTGATTGTGTGGGACGTTCACCTTGCTAGCAGGTAGAGTAGGGGGGGGAGGCCGAAGACTGGGGTGAGATAGATAGAGCCGATAGGGAAGGCAACTCCAGATTACAGTGGGGCATGCCTATGCCCACCAGGAAAAAGAAGGGGGTGGCGGGAAGGGAGGTGACAGCAGGCAGTTTCCTCCCCCCGCTAGGAAGAGGAGGAAAGTAGGTCAGGCAAGGCATCTTTTGGTCCACGTCTGTCAGATATTTGTGCAAGTTCTGCTGGGTCATTTGTTTGGTATTCACTCATGGGACCCAAGTCCCGTCCATTGGTCTATGCTCAATAGGATGGAGTTCAATCACCTCAGGGTGGACCATCCATAGTCAGCATGCAGGAGATCAGGACGTTCAGCCAGATTGTGGGTGTTGGTGCGATTGTTGCCCGTGTAGGTCGTGCAATGTCATTTGTTGGGGTTCTCACATGGGATCGATGTCTCATGGCTCAGTATTGGAAGAATGGAGTTTAGTTACAGCTGGTGAATGGTCCAGTTTTTTCTTGGTGCATCAAGTTGTTGTGAGTGCTCTCCAATTATTATTTATGTGACATACATTCCTTTTGAGTTTTGTTTTTGTTTATTGGGCTTCCGTTTGCTCTGTTTATGGACTACCACTAAGTCCGTGAGGCTTCAGGTGCAGTGAGTATGGAAAACCGTAGTTATCCTGGTTGTTCTGGATTTGCCGGCGCAGGTAGGGTATGGCGTCTTGCGGCAGGTGTATTGTGTGTTCATGTCTAACGGCACCAGGGGTTTCTCCCATCACTGCGTAATATACGTTGTCACGTGAAACATTACACTGTTGAGGCCAGAGATTTAAAAGTGTGTGCGCTTTGGAAGGTGTAGTGTTCGGTACCGTTGTTCATCTGACCATTTAGCCGTTGGGCCCCTAATGGGACCTACCGTTGCCCACACTAAGCGGTGTGGAAGCAAACCAGGTACACAGTAGCTCTATATTTTACTATGGCAGGCACTGCCACCTAGTTTCCTGAGATTTCAGTGGACAGGGCCTAAAAAAAAAAAAATCGAGAACGCGATTTAATTTGGATGTAGTTAGATTTTGCAGTGTGTGGCGTGCGTAGAGGTAGAGTGAGAGGAGGCTGAAGACTGGGGGGGGGGTGAAAGGCAGAAGTATGGGGACGATAGAGAAGGCTACCCCAGGTGGTCATTGAGGCAGGCACATGCCTCACCAGGCGAAGAGATGGGTCGGCAGGGAAGGGAGGAAACAGAGCATCTGTCTCCTCCCCCTCCTGCCAGGGGACAGGAAATTAAAGATGCGACAGGGGTAGCAGAGTTTGGCCTGAACAACCTAATCAATAAATAAAAAAAAAATAAGCCGTTATGAAATGAACACAATGCCGGATGGGCGGCGGTGCGCCTGTGTACGTGTGTGCACGAAAGAGAGAGAGAGAGAGATGATGACGATGCAGATGTTTAGAGGGAAAAGAAGAACTAAAACCAAAGAGTAAAGTGAGCCTAATTTAGTTTCGCCTTGTTTTCTATAATGCGTGAGAATGAGATGATGTTACTTTCCGCTTACCAAGAGAGTGGAAAGTAGTTTCTGCTGATATGGAAATAGTCCATACATTCTAAAAGATGATGATGACTGAAAGCTGAGTTATTCAATGCAGGCGCAGAGGAGAATGCCCCATGAACAGAAAACAAGTATTCTATGCGCAGTCTACCTTATACTGCTTCTTCGGGGCGCCTCCGTAGCCAGGTGGGAAGGAGCAGCAGTGCGCAGCACACGCTTCTTGATTAGACCGGGATTCGAGCCCGTCACCACCAAATACGGAGGATGCGGAAAGGTCAGGGAATGACCACCACATATCCCCGGAGCAATATGGCCTTAGTTGCTAATGCCCCTAAAAACCAAATAACAAACAACAACTGCTTCTTCGTTTTTGTCCACTGTAGACACCACGCTCATGCAGTCGGTGTATATATGTATATATATGACTCCATAGGTGGTTAGGGTGGATGCTGATAATTTAATTGCGGATGAGATGTAAGAACTGTAAAAGAAGGAGAGATCGCAGCTACGACAGCTACTCCTGGTTTCGATATCAGGCAGCTCCGAACATTACTAAAAGCATGTTCTTCGTGAAGTTGTAGAATGGTGTGATTTTTCAGAGATTTTTTCCCCCATCTTCAAAACTAGGTATCACAGAGTGGGGTTACGGTCCAGGGTGAGTCGAGTTTATCGGTCTAGAATATTGTCAGATTGAACGTTCAAACTGTACATCAAATATTGTAGTCTAATTCTAATCTACTTTCAGTAATTTTATTCTTAGAACATTGTCCATTCAAAGTTAAATAGCAATAGATGAAAAGGAAGGCTTTGAATTCTGGCTTCATATTTCAGAATTTGCAATTTTCTTATAACGTGGAGTTAAAGTTCGAAACTGACTCCTTAGAGTAGGGTGAAGGACTCTGTGCTGAATGATATTAAGCCATATGACTAAACTCTTTCTATCCAAATCACCAAAACAGCACCATAGTTTATACGAGACGTGATAAGAGCACAATATAAATGCGGGTGATATAGAATACCCATCGCGACCCCGTGTCACTACTGCGATGGCTCTGAGAATATTTTGTTTTCAAGAGTTCTAAAGTAGGTAGCATGTAAAGCAAAATTGATTTTGGAGTCGAATGTCCTTAACACTTCCCCTCCCCAAATGGATATTACTGACGAGAGGGAACCAGCGATTGCCTAAACTGAGTTCAGGTTGTGGATTTAGTCAGAACTTTTTTTTGCAGAAATGAACTGAGGTCATCTTTTGTTCTGATAAACGATATCCATTCTGCAGATTACATCCTGGAAGCGTTTCAGTAATTTCTCTCCTTTAGGTGTCTTATTTACGATATTCCATATCCATTTAACAGATTCCGTTATTTATCGGTATTTGTAGCTTCTCTAAATAGTATGAATACTTTATTTGTGATATAATAAAACTGCATCTGCATATAAATATAGCTGTACAGTACTTGGAATATTCTGCATCATGATATATAGTCGATAGTAAGAGCAAATAAGGTAGAGCTGAGTATCGATATCTGATGAAAATTTATCGTGAAAAAAACATAGAAATTACAATTTGAAAACGAACTTGGAAAGCCCCGATAATAAACACAACTTCCAGCAGTTCCATATAACTGTTGAAAGTTGTGTTTATTATCGAGGTATATAACTATAAGGAATGTATTAGATCGTGGGAAATAAGGTGAGTGAATTTCACCTCTGATCAGATTTGCTGACACTGTAGGAATAACTGAAACATGGCGCTTTTCCAAGATAGGATATGATAAATTTCATTTCTGTGAGTATATTACGTTCGAGAGACAAAGGAAAGAGGAAGAGGCTGGAGGGTTATTCTTCTTACCAAACGCTGCTTAAATGCAGCAAGATGGCACATTCTCTTCAAGTCCAGCAGAATTTGAAGCCGTGCGTTGTGAGATGACTCGTAGGTGAGAGGGATGTGTTAAAGGCTAAACGAGTCCAAAGAAACTTGATGAAGAAACTTGCCTGTTACTTATGCTTGACGAGAAAAACGCTGCCCATTTCAAAACGCCGTGTTGATATATAATTACCTTAAACTAATTGAGTTAAAGTATATTAAACATATTCCTCATAGTAATATCTAGGCAGGAACTAACTGTATATAAGAATCTCGTCTTACTGCTTGAGGGATGAATTATTACGAAATCCATGTTTATAAAAGAAGCCCTGCAGTTGCTACTGTCTTTTTTTCCTTTAGGGGTCTACTAAACTAAATAACGTAATGTTCTATCAGCGCCGAAACACAAATACAGTATAACTATCTTTCTGTAGCTCTTGAAGACAACTGCATTCTGATTTCATTTTAGTTACGAGTTTGAGAATGTACAAAGGACAGAATATTTTTGTTATATTTTACGAGCCTGCAGAACTCTCTCTCTCTCTCTCTCTCTCTCCCTCCCTCTATCCCTATCACCGATAGTTATTTGCCCCATTTATTCTCGCGCTTTATCGCTTGCATCTTCCAGGACTGTGTCGGCTAATGTAGCGTAAGAAAATGATCCAGAAATCGCACATAAAAAATGGTTTCACGGTTAGACATAGCCTGAAGTTGCACCGATCTGCTGGCAATATTATCTCTACCATCGATAATGGGACGTTCTTGGAATGTTGGTCTTCGAAGCTTCCACTATTACTGCACCACAGGCAACCCACAAAATGTGCAACTAATTTACCTTCGTTGCGGTTTGGTTCGTACATCGTAGAAAAGTAATTGCCGTTGGACACAAGAAATTTTAAGGAACGCGATGTGTGCGCTATAAATAAACACTGCAGTAACTTCCCTCTCGTAAAATGTTTCGGTCTCCGTTATAGTCACTACAAAATGCTCTGAATATGTTAAAAGCAGTTTATATATTGAGTCCGTTTGAAAGGAAAATATGCAGATGTCTCTTGAGTAATAACGGTATGGTTACGCAACGCATTTAAAAGGAGAACTTTAAATAGGAGTGTTATTGTGGATGGTCATAATTGCTTCTCTTTTCTCCAAGGACAAAATCATCCTTGTATCTATTAGAGAACCATTATGGCAGAAATGAATTGGCAAAGCCAAAATACGACAGACACTATAGATGAAAACATCGTGATGCCAATAACATCGAAGTCGCAATGTTATGTAGAGTAAACACAATGTCCATAATTATGAGAAGACTCCATACCGAGATAATGTTGTTTCAGTGTTAATATTAATCAGACCGAATGATGCAAGAAAACAAACTTATTTTGCATCGAGCCAGAAAAAACTATCACAAATTGCCCACTATTAAAAAGTAACTCTCCAGTTCAGCCTTAAATTCTCAGACTGTCTACCTCAACTATCTTTGGAGGAAATTTATTCCAATGATCAGTAACACGCTGTCCGACGGTGAACTTCATGAGATCTAATCTTCTGTTGTTTTCCAAAATTTTATATTTGTGTCCTCGTTTTCTAGTTTCACCTCCCACTGCGATTATACCTTCCTCATTCGATTTGCTTATTCTTTAAATGGCTTTTAAGACCCCTACCAAGTTATCTCCGAGGTGTCTATAGAAGTATCTACTAGTATTATTGCAAGGGGATTTGATATGTTAGCTTTAAATGCCTTCTTTGGTGCTTAAAGAGCTAAAATGCCTCCCGTATTAAGTTTGCTCAAGCCAGCATGGCCTTAAATACCTCGGAGAGATTCGCATGCAGATGACTAATTTCAAATTTTGGAGCTTACAGGCTGGAATCTCTGTATAATATCTCTTTGCAACCACAGGTATAGTTAGGAGTGAATCAACAGGCGATAGATGGTCATTCACTACCTCTCTCTATCTCTCTTCACTTAACCTCACTTCTCTACCTTTCAGTCATAATTCGTGGTACCGACGGTTGACAGCACAAATGGCACCAGGCAGGAAAGACAACGGATAACCCAACATCTACAAGAGATATGGCAACATGACTGGGACAATAACAAAAGGGGCCATCACAAAACGATTCCTTCCATCTATAAGTTCGACTCATCCAGAACCACCGCCCTGGTTTTCGCCTGGCCTCCATGTGACCGTTATCATCACCGGCCATGGATCCTTCGAACAAAAACTGATCGCTATGGGAATCGAGAATGATCCACGTTGCCACTGCGGCGAAGAGGAGTCCTGGGGGCACCTTATGTGTGAGTGCCCCAGCTACGACAACATTAGGCTTTAAATTCCTCACCACAATACAGAGAAACCCTCGCAACCAAGAATTCACTCTGCTACTCGAGGAAGATACCTATAAGGCATTAACCCCCTACGCTCAGGAAACATTTGCACTTAGGCGAGCCAAGATTGCAGAACTCAGAGCCCAAGAACTAAACCGGACAGGCGTGGGATAACTCTTCATCCCCTAGAACAACACACACATGATCATGCTAACCCTTATAGGGTAGGATTTATTGCAGGCACCATCCAAGGTGCGGGATGCTGGCACTCCTCGGAGTGCGGAATTTAAAAGTTATCACAAACCCGAAATGGGTAGGATATACTGCTGGCACCGATCTAGGTGCGGGATTGCTGGCACTGACCGTAGTGCGGGATCTACAGGCACTATGCCATTGGCAGTTACACAGGGGTGCCCGCCCTTTGTGACTTTTAAACCCACTCCCTTTCCTATACTTCACCTAAACTAGGGTGGATTTATTCTTGCCTGTCAACCCACCCAAATTCATTCCCCCTTCAATTCTCTTTTTTTTGTTTTTTTTTAATCTATTACTTTATTTATCTATGTTATTTATTTATTTTTATTATTTTTTAATCTATTGCTTTATTTATCTATTTTATTTATTTATTTTTATTTTTTTAAATTAATTAATTTATTTATATATAAATAATTTTTTTTTATTTGGTCTCCGTCAGGAAGTTCAGTCAACCCTGGCGGAGGCCAGCCGGAGTATAATGGCCAGCCTGGCTCACCTCCCAGTGGTGGTGGCGGGCAACATGGGGTTCTCTTAGGGGCCCTGCGGCTAAGCAGCCAGAGACAGAACAACAGATCATATCACTACTCTGTCACAAGCAAGACACCACACTTTTTCTGACTTTTACAGAGATTCTGCAATTCTTCACAAAGTACCATGGTGCAGATGTGGGAAACCACCGGTGGCGCCTTCCACAAAACACTATGCCACTATGTTGGATGTAAGCACTGTTGTTTCTTAGACCAACAGCATGCTGATGAGAAAGGGGTGGCGCTGTAGTGTGAGTGCAACGCAGAGAAGCCAGTTAATGACCCTGCCCTTATATATTTTCTGAAATTAGGCTTCCAGACCCGTATACAATATTTATTTCGGTCTGGCCAATCATTTGGAAAGCAGAATAATTACTTCTACGTCTAGGAAATAGAAATTCTGTATATCATTGAGTATCCCTGATGCATTGTCCTTGAAGACATATTATGCTATTGAGGAATTTGGTATCGGATTGTAATACAACTTCAAGGTGCTTTTAGTATTCAACACCGTTACCTATATTACCTCCCATAGTTTATTTAAATTGGGATTATTGTAACTCCAAATGCAGAACTTAGTATTTACTAGAATTAAAGCTTAATTGTCATGTTCAGATCAGTTGTATAAATTAAGTCTTATTGGAGTAGCATTCCTGTTTTCGTTGTTAACAACCATCCCCAACTTTGACATGAAATTTGCGATATCTTTATTATTGAAAATTAAAAACAACAACGAACCCTTCCAGAGAACCTGGAGAATGCCATCTGTAACGCTGGACCATTCCAAACACTAACTATTTAGTTAACTCTAGTTATCTCCAGTTAACTACCGTATCACTCTACCTTCAATGCCGCACATCTCCAACTTGTTAACATGACATCCATTTGGAACTGTTTCAAAGCCTTTATAAATTAAGTAAATTGTGTCAAAGTTTATTCTCTCTATTCAGTTCTTTTGAAACTTCCACAATCACTTCGGGCAGAAAACATCTTCCTTTTAAAAACCATGTAGTGGCTCCTTTATAATATCATAACTATTGAAGTTATTCTGCACCGCATCCTTAATCATGCATTCCATAATTTATCTGCCACATAGATCAAACGTACAGATCTGTATTTGCCTGCATCACTCTCGAAAACCTCTTTACATATGGAAGAGATATTTGCACATTTCTAATCTCCGAACGTTATTCGAGTCTAAGGATGCCTCCAGTATTATAAATAAATAAAACAGAATATTCACAGTATTCTCAATCCCGCAAGGTAAGCATCCAGTTCCGCTTCGAATCTAGTTGTATTCATTTCCTTTGTTGGGAGGCAACTTATTCTTGCATTCGACACCTTGACCATCGGTAAACTTAATGAAATCCAACCTTTCATTATTCTCTGAGATTTTATATTTGTGTTCCCCTGGTTGGGCACAAAGATACACTTATCTTTGTGCCCATTATGACTTATAGATGTTGGGCACGTTAAAAGGAGTCCAATTTATGCTCAGAGATTTGCCCTTTTTGCTGTGACGCGGTCGTGTAGAACAGTTTCAAATGATGCATTACAAGTGGTATCAGGAAAAGAACCAATTGATTTGGTTGCGATTAAACGAGTAATGGAGTATGCAATCCAGAAAAATATGGGGACATAAATATTGGGGATTAAATCTTGTATTGAGGAAAATAAGGTATATGGGAAGCAGGATCTAAAGACAGAGGGAAAACGATTGCAACAAGAAATAGATTGTATTTGGCAAGAAAGGTGGAACCGTTCTGACAACGGCCGTATCACGTGTATCTTCCTGCCTGGAGTGAAGGTAGTAAGAGAAATGGATGGATGGTCAGATTGGGTCTGATGGCTATAATGATGGTAATTGGCCATAGAATGAGGAAAAGGTTGGTGGAGCTAGGAATAGAAAATGATCCGAGGTGTGTAGGTGGACACATTGAAGATACAGATCATGTGGTGGAAAATTGTACAAGGTACACAGAACAGAGAAATATTTTTCTCTAAGATAGGCTCTGACTCATACACCCGCAGTGACTTATTTAAGAATAGGATTTGGTATGAAGCTTCTTTGGATTATGCTAAGGGAATTAATGAAATTAGGAACATAATATTGAGAAATTAATGGATTGTATGTTGGATAAATATGTACATATGGAAATAGTTTTAAGAGTTTAATTTGCATTGATGAGTTATTTATTTATATTAGCAATTGTTGAGTTGAAAGTTAAGTTAAGGGAAAAAAAGAAGGGAAACGAAAAAGAAGAAAAGGGAAGAAGGAAAAAATAGAAAAGGGAAGGGAAAGAGAAAGAGAAAAGAGAAAGAACGAAGGAGAAAATAAAAAAAAAAATATGAAAGAATTATAAAATTAGAAAATGGGGGGCACGGCAAAGGATCAATTAAGGATGAAATTATAGATTAAAGGTTTAAGCGCAGATGAGCTGTTGCTCAGCTAGCGCATTGTACAAGTAGCATAGGTTAGTAATGATGGTGTGTCCCCTGGTTCTCGCCTCACTTACGACGGAGAACAGACCGTCCTCGTTCATTTTACTGAACTCCTTCAGCGCCATATACATCTCAATCAGATCTCCCTTCAGTCATTTCGATGGCCTATCGAATGAAACCATTGCAAATCCCTCGATTTCAGGATTTGAATTCAAAATTCTTTACACCTGGAGGAAACCTGATAAAAAGTACACCGCAGAATCCCCCAAGAATCCCATCTCTAAAGAAAACACATATTTCTTTTCAATTTTTTGTTGTTTTTCCTACTTTTCGCCTACTGTATCCAATGTCTTCACTATTTATTCAACCTATTTTCGTAGTCAGTGTTAACTCTTCGCAAGGTGAATAGATCTCTCATTGAATGTAGACCAAATTTCTCAGGGGTTGAAATGAACAAGGACTGGACTGGATTTTAGTTCATTGCCTATCATATGGTTTCACTATCTACAAACATTAATGCAAATTTAACCGAATGAAATTCTGCATGTCCATTTAGTAGTAGAGGATTTTATTCTTTTATGATCCTTAATATTCTACATTAATGCTTGACCATTTATATTTAGAACACAATTTCTATTTCAGAGTGGATTCTAAGTTCATATTCTAGCAATTTGTACAATGTCACAATTCATGTATCGCAAATTAACATACAAAACCAAATGAAAGTTTTTCACCAGCACTGATACAATTTAGCGAAGTTGTAGTGTTTCGGTGTCCGTTTGAAGACCTCCAGAGCACAAAAGATGAGTCTGCGCAGCAAAGCAATAGGTGGTAGCTTTTGTCATAAATTGATTGCCAAGAAAAGCAGCTGTCATTCTCATCATTCATCGCCTTCATTTCTATGGCTTCTCTCATAACTGTCACAACCATTTAAAATCGTTTAACGATCTGTACCGTATGGGAAAGACCTTGCCAGACTTAAGAAAGTATGATGGCTGTAGGACATGTTATAGGGCTGAAACTGGAAGTAATCTACAGGAATAACTGTCTCGAGCGGTGAAGCATGTGGACAAACGCTGTACTTGACCAACATTAAAGAACAGCGCCTCCGATAGAAACTATTGATCTGTTGTGCATCTGTGCCTCACATGAAATTCACAACACGCGAATGTGGAATCAAATGAATGGTTATTCTGTTCAGCGTCTTTGGATCAACAAAAATGCAGATAAGAAATCACGTGACAATTAAAACTGAAAGTCCCTTCCATCTACACAATTTCAGTTTTTCTCGCTTACTGAACATAGTTTAGTGTTACAGGATTACTGCCTGTTTTGTCGGATGTTGAACTTGTGGGCTAGTTATGTCTAATGCACGATAAGTTATGCACTGTGTGTATATATGACGTATTAAGTTGCAAAAGATAAAGCACTAAACATTGCCATAATCAACAGACCTCATATATATACCATCTAAGTTACTAATAAGTTCAAAGCATTATAATTTACATAATATAATGCTTTGAACTTATCAGTAACTTAGATGGCTGGTAATAACGTAGTTGTTTATTGAACTGCAGTTTTTGATGATACTTGGGATTATTTTTTCTTTTGTTTAACGTCTATGAAGCAACTTGCTGCAGCCAGTATGCATTTAATTAATTTGGTATATGATTACAGAGATATGATTATTCAAAATGTATTGTATACTCATATCTGATTCGACATATGTTCAGTATGCGTGCACTCGTGAGGAAGGAGTTGAAGCCTGATTCCCATTCTCAAAAAGATCTTCAAGATTAGGGCAGACGATGTTAATCTGAGTGAACTTCAAGTTCGAGTAAGAACGGAAAAACCTATTTAAATATTGTAATTTGAAATGTCTATCAATAAGTTTAAAGATAGAGACGTACAAGTCGGGCTATATACCATGTTTCCATAAGTATGGGTTACAACTAATACATGCAGTTAGTTGCTGGAGATGCTCGGCACGATTCTAGAAATTGGAGATCCTCCTATGGTTTATCCACCCTGGATGCTCCCAAATTTCTCCGAAATCATAACTTCTGCAACTGAAAAAGGTATGTTTACTTTAGCAAGAGTGAATATGTCCAAAAGCTTTTGAGGTTTTGTTTGGTCTGTAAACTGAGTCTGCATTCTGTGGTCAACGTGCCTGTTTGCTGGACGAAAATCCCGAGTTTTCAAGAGAAGTAACCATGAAACCCTCACTAAGACCTACTAACCCAGCCAAATGAAAAAAGTCCATAAAAATTCCTCACATCATTAACAGGATTGGAGCTCAGGTCTTTTCCATCCGGTGTGGCAGAATAGTGATTATATCCACTGTGCTACCTGCAAGTGCTTTTTTGAGGCAGTCTCATTTCTATGACGCATTACCTTTTACAAACTTGTCCCTCAAACACTACATAGTTTTGGCAATGATTTCCCATAAATGGAAACACGACATTAAACTTGAAACACCCGCACACACACATATGCATTGGATTCATAACTGTGATCCCTATACAAAATGTATATTTTGCCCTTGAATGACCTCTATGTCTATATCTGTTGACTTTTATGCAATGTTTCTGGCACTTCGCCAGATGTCAAGCAGTCACCCGGAAAAAGGAAGATGGAATACTAAAAAATATTTCATCGCATTAGAGACAACTTAGGTGTAAAGGGCATCTCAGTGCACTAAATCATCAGACGCACCAAACAGTTTAGAGACGTCAATTTTTCATCACTGCAAGTGGTCATGTGATACGGGTATTTTAATAGTCGATCTACTGTAAGCTTCTTCCACATAAATCATCTCCCATTTTCATTTCGCAATAAAAACTCCTTTTGATTAGAATGATGGATCGATGGCATTATAACATTATGTGAAACAAACTAGGAATAAATAAGTTTTTTTTTTTTATAAAATCCCTCCTTACATGTAGACTGACGTCCAGAAATGACAGAAGAAATCAGTTATTTTTTTTGTCTGTTTAGCAATCTTTTGTTTGTTGTTATAACAAGATTTTACTGCTGATTCATTTTATCTCTATACTGACTTTAATTACTTTTATTTCTACACTTTATAGCCTTAAGTATATAAAAATTATCTGTCTCTAGGACAACAAGCATTACAAGTATTTTAATATCTTTAAGCCGCTCAAGAGAAAAATAAAACCGTTTAATTAGTAATAAAATATGGCTTAACTTCCGAACGGTCACAATGAAAAGCAACTGCTTTAAAAACTTTACACAGGACTATCATTTAGTTTCACCTTCTCCAGGATTCATGACACAAATCCGAAAGCCACAAAAACTACGAATTTGTAATTATCATACCAATAACCTTTTAGTTTTATGAGTATTAGCAATTCACCAGCTTTATTCATTCATTATTTTATGTCCAATTTAAGGTTTATGGCTTACATCGTTTTCAATGAAAACGGTTCAGTATCTAGTCAAGCTGCAATTCTGATGAATCTAAACTGACATTGAGACATGAGATTGTTTCAAGTTTTTCATGTTATTCGTTTTGTAAGTTAGGGAAGTGGCAATCTAACTTAAGTAAAATGTTTCTCTCGCTGTGGTCGGTAAGCACCCATTGGAACAGAAATTTTTTTGTGGAATAATCCGTATACTGACTACATGGAGATTCTGGCTCTGTATTAAAGATGTTTAACAAAAGATTCCATCAACTCCTTTCCACCTTTTTTAATATCCTTTGGAAAAAAAAATATTTCTTAATAAAATTTGCTTCCTAATGCTATTATATTCAAGAACAACTAGAAGTTTATCAAAGTACTTGATTGAAAGGACACAAAAATAAACGATTAAAAACTGCTTACTCGGTGTGTGGATGTATTTTTTTTTTTTTTTCAGAAAAGCTCTCCGAGTAATAAAACCATAACTATTTTCATGAAAACTGCTAAGACTATTGTTACTACGCTGACATTTTAGAAATAAGCGTGTTCCAGACAGGTGACTTTCTAAGACAATCAATGCCTATGTTAATCTTGGCATTGCAAAATTGTTGCAATAATGGCAATGCAAAAGAGGGAAGTTGAATACACTTCACCACAAGCGAACACCCTACGTTATCCCATGATTATGAATGAATGATCGTTATTATGTACTAAAGAGAGAACAGAGGACATAAGCACATAATTCCCATAATGGCGAGATGACAGGGATTATAGTAACAAAGGAAAAGTGATTTTCATGAGAGGTTCCAACGTAAGACTTGCCACTCTAACAGCCTCTTCCTTTAAAATTACATGGAAGGCGGCACTAATTCTCTCGCATATTCCTTTGACATTTCTGATGTGACTATAGTTGGCCTCACACAATTGTGGTGGAAAATACATTATTATTCAAAAATATTCGGATATATCAAGTTCCAAAAACATGATTTTTAAAGCACGAAATCTTCAGCCCCAGTGACAGCATCGATCTGTCTTGGAACGATTTTGACCAGTCTCTCGTAGAAGGCAAAGTGCGGTTCTTTGTATAGGCAAAACATGAATTTGCGACCATTCCTCCTATGCAGTCAACAGTTCAGCTACAGAAGAGAAAATTTTGGAATCTTGACCCACCATTTCAGTTCTTTTCGACAAATGGCTAAATAATTCAAGGACACAGATTATTTGCATCTGGCTAAAAAAACAAAACAAAAATTCTCTGTCATACAATTCAGCTATCTTCGAATTAATTGCATACGCTGCAGTTTCGAGTTGGACTTTGTTTTCGCTTATACCAGGTTCTTACACTTCTTGTTGTTTGGGATGGTGCATATCGTGCTGGTTTATGGAAGGCGCACTACCATGGAAGTGGTGGAATGCAAGCACCTACATCGCCCTGTCTCTTAATTTTTTTCCCCCAGGAGTGGACTGACTGTTGCAGACCCTGGCGCCTGTTAACAATTTGGGCCTCCTCCCTACATAAGACACAACACTAATACCACTTAGACAAGACGTTATCGCTTTAATCGAATTGAGATCGACGATGTTAAATCTGTCATTTTCAATATTGGCTGTGTGGGCCAATACTGTTCCTATAATTTTTATTTAAAAGCATTGTAGCTTTTTTTTTTTTTTTTTTTTTGGCTCTGATGCACTGAATCTGAGGAGATGTAAATTTTGCAGGTTTTATCCCAAGTGTTGTTTAGAGACCATGCTTGAAGCGAGTTTTTTTTTTTTTTTTTTTTTATGTGAACCATCTTTAAGAGAATCCCCCTAATTGTGAAAAAAAAATATGCAAGGCTCGCTTAAAATGCCTCTAAAGCGAAGAAGATTGCAAAATCAGCTGCAGACCATCAACGGGAATGTCGAGAATGTGCAAAAATTATGAAACATTTTGCTTCGGCTGAACTAAATCAGCCATCAACAAGTCAGGACCAACCGTCTGCGAACTCTACTATTTCGGATCCACATCGACGAGACATATTTTCCCTTGATTAAAACGTTTGAAACTTTCTGAAGTATCCACTTCTACTTTGCTTATTTAAATTGCAACAAACATTGTTCAGCATACAAGGTTTGAAAGAAGATTTTGGAGTAAAGAGTTCGGTGCAACGATTTGATAACGACGAGAAGAGGGACTTCTATAGATATGCAGTCTTCCAGCGGGAAGATTACATAATTTTGCAATCACAAGTCTGTCTCATGTTTTAGTTAGCACAAATCAATTGTATCTTGTGTTCCTGAAATTGAAAGCTAATAAATTGCATAAAAAATAAAACTATATCTTTTTTCTTTATTTAAAAAAATAATAATAAATTCTACAAAGATATTTCACATATAACACCGTTAGAAGGTGACCGGCTCACGCATATTTTTAACATTCCTAGTAGCAAATAATATAAAACGAAAGCGTGTGCCTTTCTTTTTTGCATTATTATTATTTTCAAAAAAAAAAAAAGAAAAAAAATCACGACACGTCCCATTTCACCTATTCATTCCCTTTTAATAGTTCATCTAGTTCTTCCTTGAATTTACTTCAGCTATCAACTTCCACAAAAACAGATGGAAGTTTGTTCCAGCAATCGACCAGCCGCTGGCTAAAGGCAAACTTCTTCATATCTATTCTGCAAACGTCCTTCCTCAATACGAATTTTTGTCTCCTCATGCGCGTAGTCTGAGCAAGAGGAAGAATCCCATCAGCACAGTTGAGCTTTCTCAATCCATTCAAAGTCCTAAACATCTCAATCACATCACCTCGCAGGTGCCTAGTCTCCATACGCTGCAATTTGCAGAACTGAATTCTCTTCTTGATAAGAGCACCCTATTGTTCCCCTCACCAATCTCATTGCCCTTCGTTATAGCAGCTCCTTCCTAAAATGAGGCCCTCAGACCTGCACGCAGTACTCAAGATGTGGCCAGTTTAGTTTCAGGTGAGTTCATGGAATTTGCCGACAAGCTTAAAGATATGGGCGTTTCATTCTATTTTGATTTCATCCTTCTTTCTACATTAATATCATCGTTTCCAAGCATTCAAGTTATGGAGCTTAATGAAACGTTTGGTGTCTTTCTTTACAGGAGATTCTTTGAAATACACTGAGTGATCACTGAATTATGACCACCTACCTAATACTTCGTAGGTCCTCCTTTTGCCCTCAGTACAGCAGCTATCCGACGTGGCACTGATTCAACAAGATGTCGGAAGCGTTCGGAGGGTATGGCCAACTAATCTGAGTGTAATGCGGTCAGCAATGCAGGTATGGAGGTGATTGGTGTATCCAGACGCCTGATATGCCTTTCCACAGTGTCCCACAAGTGCTCTACGGGATTGGTATCGGTGTAGTTCGGAGGCCAATCGATATGCTGGAAGTCAGAACTGTGTTCCTCAAACCATTCCTGCACATCAAGTGCCCGATTTCTCGGCGCATTGTCATCTTGGAAGAAACCATCGCCATTCGGAAAAAAAAGTGTAACATAGTGTGGTGTACACAGTAAACAAGCAGTTGACGATAGCGGAGACCACTCATACGTTGTTCCACATGCACCAGGGGTCCAAGTTTCTGCCAGTGAAACATGCCTCATATCAAACAACAACCTCCACCAGTCTGCACTTTTGATACCATGCATGATAAATCAAGAGACTCGTGTTGTTGACGCCAAATCTGTACACGACCATCCACGGTATGGGAGTAAATAACGTGACTCATCCGACCAGAACACTTTCTTCCAGTCTTCTAACGTCCAACTTGCATGCTCCTGCACTAGCGAGTCTTTTACGCCGATGAACCTTGGTTAGTAGAGGATACCGTGGGGTCGTCTGCTGGTATAGCCCATACGTGCGAGCGTGCGACGCATGGTCATGCCAGATATTGTTCGAGGTTGGCCCATGTTGTATTGGGTAGTCAACTCTTGAACAGTGCTTCGCCTGTACGAGTCGTCGAACCCGGCGCTCACCTCTAACCTCAGCCTTTCGCTGGCATTTGCAGTTTTGCAGTCGGGTCGTTGTTTGACCATTTTGATGCCAGTCCTGGTACACTTAAACTACGGCGGCTCTCCAGCACCCCACCAGTTCAGCCGTTTGGGAAATCGAGGCATCAGCTCGTCGAGCTCCCACAATCCGTCCTTTATCAAAGTCCGATAAATCCTTCCTTTTACCCATCACGCTCGGAATTTTACTACCTACTGAACCACTAACACCTTATCTATGCTACGTAGGTCGACTAACTCCGCACTCTCGTACCTCACGGGGTCAACGGGTCGCATCCAGTTTTCATAAGGGTGGTCATAATTCAGTGATCACTCAGTGTATATCGCTTTTTTAATACAATGGTTCTAAAATAACGGTTCTCTGCGTTAAATTTTTCGATCAAGCGTCTTGTGGTCTCTCGGACTTCAGAAACAATTACATTTGTCCACACAGCCAATCTAAAGTAATTAATATCGTTTTTAATCGGATAACATCACCCATTAGGCGAATACGTTTCCACTAAAAACTGGAGGCACCGTTATAGCCGGATTCGAAACTTGTTGCATCCAACATCAGATTGCACGCAATATCCCTATTAACAACCTTGCGTCGAGCGCTGAGCAGATGTAGTGGATCTAAATTAGCAGCCAAGCTGTAGATCGAAAGAAAACTTCCGATTGGAAACGAAACCTATGGTATATATGTCAAATTCTAAGAAAGATTGCGTGAGGCCAATATAATAAAATTAACAAGGGGGTGGGAGAATTGTTTCAAACGCAGGTTGCTGCAATACAATGAACGCTACTGTATTGAAACCACTTCTAATATAATGCTTCTCTGCGTTAACTTTTGAATTCAACAATTAGGGGACGCTGTGGTCTCTCTAATGACGGTTGATTGATTGATTTGGATTTTTCTGGCGAAAAAATGATTGCGGTTATACTGCGCCAAGAAAAGATTAAAATATCAACAAATATAAATTCTGGTAACCATTAAAAAGATTACCTCGTCAAACTGTTATTTATAAATATATGTATAAAGCAGTATAAGTTTAAAAGTAAATTATACAATTTAGATATGTGCGTATATATTAATAGCTTGTAAAAACTTAAAAACTGCTGACACGTGGTCATTGTCTGATAAAATCTGACTGAGTGTATAAGGCTCAGTCAGATGAGTAAAAGCGGTAAAATATATATTGTGCACATGGGTAAAATTAACACAATCTATTAAAATACGTTTTATTGATAAAATGGTGTCGCAATACTCGCACATAGGAGAGTCATCTGCCCCCCTTGGCAGAAACGAATGTGTTAGATGATTGTGTCCTATGCGGAGTCGAGCAAGAAGAACTTCCTCGCTACGATTCCTGCGCAGACTGGACTGCCATGTTTCTATTACAGGCTTTATGTGGTATAATATATTAGTTCTCTCACTATGCCATAGTTCTTGCCATTGGAAATATATCTTGTTGTATATTATTTGCCTGTAGTCTGTATAGGGACTGACAGGCAAAGATTATTAGTGGGAACTGCTGATTTGGCTGCAGTGTCAGCCAAATCATTTCCCCTTATCCCAATGTGGCTAGGAATCCAGCAGAAGTGGATATCAAACTTGTGTTCATAAAGAGAATGAATCTTCTGCTGAACCTGACAGAGAACTGGATGGGAGTTGTGTCTCAAAGATATTAAAGCATGTAATACACTTAAAGAATCAGAATATATTACTGATCTTTGGCATTGACAAGTTCGAATGTGATCCAAGGCTAACTCTATAGCATGCAGCTCTGCAGTGTATATGCTGGATTCAGGAAGAATCTGCTGAAATATTATAGCGTCTGGGAAGAAAACAGCAGATCCTACACACGATGCCGACTTCGAGCCGTCTATGTAAACTGGCAGGAAGTAAACTGCTCAGCTCGGTGTGCTGAATAGAGCTGCTTGTAGACAGATGATGGAGTCCCAGACTTTACCTATTTCTTAAGGGAAAAGTCGCACGATGGGGTATGAGCATGCCAGGGTGGAAGAATTTCCTTTGGTGTTTGTGCAACCTTGTCTACCATGATGTTAAACTCTCTGAATAGCTCTTGGACACGAATACCAAAAGGTCGGTTGGCAGGATGACGGGTATTGTGCAAATTTTCCCAACGTGGCTCAAAACCGGATGTCCACTTAGGATGGTCTGGCAGGGATTTCAACTTTTAAAGCATAGTTTAAAGACAACTGCTTACGTCGAAGAGATAACGGTGGTTCGTTTGCTTCGACGTATAAACTCTGGACAAGAGATGTTCGAAATGCTCCAGTAGCGATACGGATGGCCTTGATGGTGGACAGGGTCCAGCCATCGAAGGACACTATCTCTGGCTGAGGAGTATATGAACCCGTAATCTAGTTTGGATCGTACAAGGACACGATAAATAAGTAGTAAGGTGCACCTGTCTGCTCCCCAACGCGTACAGGAGAGAGAGCGAAGAATATGTAGCCCCCTCGTGCACTTTGTACGAAGTTGACGAATATGTTATAGAAACGTCAACTTTTTATCAAACACAAGTTCCAAGAATTTTGTGTCTGACACTACTGGAACAGCATTTTCTCTGAGCCTTAATTCAGGTTCAGGATGAAGATTACGCTTACAACAAAAGTGTATGCAAACGGTCTTCTGCAGCGAGAATCTGAAGCCATTAGCAAGTGCTCAGGAATTAAGGCGATGATGGCTTGTTGCAGTTGTCTTTCAATAACCCTCAGGTTGAATCACTGACAAAATATGCTAAAGTCACCAACATAGAGTGCGCTGTTTACAGTTGGAGGAAGCTGTTCTGTAATAGAATTTACTTTGATGGCGAAAAGCGTGACACTTAATACTGATCCTTGTGGTACTCCCTCCTCTTGGTAGAAGGGACGAGAGAGTGAGGATCCCACATGAACCTGGAAAGATCGATTGGCTAAAAAGTTTTTAATAAAAATGGGAAGATGCTCTCTAAGACCAAGGCTATGCAAATCTTTTAAGATGCCAAATCTCCAAGTTGTGTCATACGCTTTCTCCATGTCAAAGAATACAGACACTAAATGTTCACGTTTTAGGAAAGCATCCCGGATTAATGTTTCCAGTCTAATTAAGTGATCAAGAGTTGATCTGTTTTTTTTCGGAAGCCGCACTATATGCTAGAGAAAACATCATTCGATTCTAAATACCACATTAACCGAAAATTAACCATTCTCTCCAGGACTTTGCACAGACAGCTAGTCAGAGCAATATGACGGTAATTAGTAGGGAGTTTAGGGTCCTTTACTGGCTTCGCAAAGGCAAGCACAATTGCCATGCACCAGGAATCTGGAAATTGCTCTTTTATGTAGATTCTGTTATACAGAACAAGCAAACGATCCATAGATGTTGGTGAGAGATGTGTAAGCATCTCATAATGGATTCAATCTGGTCTAACAGCACTTGCTTTGGAAAGATAGAGCTCTTTTTATTTCTTCCAGAGTGAAAGGCACGTTATAAGAACAAAGGCCTTTCCGTGTGAAATTTAGTGCCTGTTTTTCTCTTTTATGTTTCAGCACCAGGAACTCTGGGGAATAGGAATATGTCCCAGATGTGTTTGAGAATGTTTCCCCAAGAGCCATCTGCTATTGCAGATGGCTCTGCAATAGTGCATCCATTGTATAATAGGATTGATGAAGGGTGAGATGTATATTTTCCCTTAATTTTTCGGATTTTATTCCAAACTACCTTAGTGTTGGTAGAATGGTTAATTTATGATATAAAATGGATCCATAATTCCTTTTGATTCTGACGGCGAATGTAGCGTGCTTTGGCTCGTGCACGTTTGAAGGCTATTAGATTAACAGTGGTAGGATGTCGGTGGAATATCCCTCAAGCTTTGTTTCGAGCCTTTTTTGCTGCTGTGCATTGTGAATTCCACCATGGCTTGGGAAAAGGTGGAAACCGGGAAGTTGTTTACGGTATGGTATTGGCAGCTGCATGGACGATATTTTCTGTGATTTACGTGACTGCATCATTGATAGGCTCCTGACTGATTGCATTAAGGTCAAAGTTGGAAGGCATTCCAGTCAACTTACCAGTCTTCCACCGTGGTAACCTGAAAGGAAGACACTGTCTCCCGCTGTGTAAGCAGGTTATCACAGGGCAGTGATCGCTTCCATATGGGTTCTCTTCCACTTCCCAACTAAGTGAAGGGAGTAAAGAAGGGGAGCAGATAGAAAGATCAATGGCAGAAAACGTACGGGTAGGCATGTGGAAGAATGTGTTGGTTCATACATTTAGTATATGTTCTATGACTCGTCTCCTTCCATTTTTGCTAGCACTACCCCACAGGGTGTTATGTCCATTAAAATCCTCGAGAAGTAAGAAAGGGGGAAGCAACTGCGTTACAAGATGATCAAGGTCTTTCTGGGAGATGTCAATCCCAGGTGGCAAATAAATAGGGCAGACGGTTAATAAAAATTCCACTGTAAGGCGAATTGCAACAGCCTCTATGCTGGTTGTAAGTAGCAAAGGCTGAACTGGGGTCTGGTCGCCCACAAGGATAGCTACCCCTCCATCAGCAGGACTATCCGCAATTCTGTCCTTACGAAAAAAATGTAATGTTATGCATGGTGGGGTCACCATTTGCCTTTAGATAAGTCTACTGCAAGCAAAAGCAAACTGGCTCGTGCTTTTGCAGGAGGGCCTTGATGTCATCAGTATTTCGCCGGAATCCACGACAATTCCATTGTAGGAATTTAGCCATTATTTTGGCATTGTGGGTCCATCAGGCGGCTTCCGAGTAGCTGAGGGCTTATTTTTGTCAGTCTTGGATTTATCTTTTTTGGGGAAGTATGGACGCTGCCCCGTGTCCATTTCTTCCTCCGCAAAGAGTTCCAAGACTTATTCGTCCGGTAACTCCTTTTCCTCTGCATCCATTTCGTTTTCTGATATTACGGATGGCTCTTCTGATCTTTTTGGCTTTTCTTTACCGCTTGGTTTTGGTAGTGGATACAGGAGTAGCAGCTGACTGCGTTTTTTTGGTGGGCTTTTCTGAACTCAATAAATAGCGTGCAATCGGAGTGAATGGCTCTCGAGGTGGCACGGTCATCTCAGTTTGTGTACCGATAGTGCACTTAGCAGAAAGCTTCTAGGCACAAGGTTTCCCGCTATTTATTGGTTGGATGCCTTTCCTGGCCTCTGGGTAGGAGATATTCAGCTCTGTTTTTAATTTTTGGATTTCATTTTCATCCTTCCACTGCTGGCATGCTCTAGAATAGGCGCGGGGTGCTCTCCTTGGTAATTGACACAGGTCGGTTTTGAAGCTGAACATTCCTTGCTCTTGTGGTCTTTAGCACCACATCGAGCACAGGCAGGGTTACCACGACAAGATGTTTGTGAGTGGCCGTATTTTTGGAATCTAAAACACCTCAGTGGGTTTGGAATGTAAATCCTCACTGGGCAGTTTAGATAGCTTGCCTTGATGGAATTTGGAGGCCGTGGGGTGTTGAATGTGAGGATAAGAACTCGGGTAGGTACGAGATACCCATCCTTTCGTATCGATATTCTCTTGATAGCTGTCACCCCTTGGTCTTCTTCAGAGATATGAAGAAGGTCACAATCTGATATAACACCTCGTGAAGAATTCAGAGTTTTGTGGGGGTTACGGTGATAGGTGTTCCTCCCCTATGGATGTAGAGTTCAGGATTTTTGCCGCTTGTTTTGTGGTGGAAGCTTCGACCAAAATGACGCCAGAACGCAGTCTTTTTACAGATTTAGGTGATCCTATCAACCCTTCTAATCCCTTCTGGATAAAGAAGGGTGACATCATCCCAATTGACTGCTCTCCGGTGGAATGGAGAATGAGGAAGAGCGGTGTCACTGATGGTGGTGTATCCTCAGTTCTGGCTCTTTTTTACAGAGGTGTTTTCTTGTGTTATGATCTCGATTAGGTAGGGGCCTTGTTAGGGCCCCAGAAGAATTAGAATTTATAATACTCGCAGGAGTAAGATAAAAATTTCCGATGCCCTAAGTACCTCACTCACCACGGAACCCTACGAGGGAACGCTTACTCGTGAACTAGCAGGTACTGCGTACACGAATGGGACGCCAAGTTCGCTTAGTAGCACCATACTCACGTTTCCAATAAGCCTTGATCCCGTCCCAGGACCAAATGGAGGGAGACTTATTGGAACGCAGTTGACCCAAGCAGTAAGAACCACCCGCCGATTAATCCCAGTCGGGCCGGTCCGGGACCACCCGTCTGGTCAAAGCAGGGGCCAAAGTGGTGTATCAAGGCTGGTCCCCTCAACCACCAGGATCCCCCTTTCCGAGTTTCCACGGGTCGCGGCACACGGCTGCACACACCGGATTCCAATGATGTAACCCTGGAACCAAGGTATGGGCGTTGGATCCCAGTGATGCTAATTTGGAAGACCAGCAGCATCACTGGGAGGTACCCTCATCACGTACAGGTGCCCACGTCGAGGGGATCTAATGACGGTGACAGCGCTTGGGTTCGTGCTCTTCAGAATCGACTACATTTGTCTGGTAGGATGCAAGAGTTAATGCAGAGTGTTACATTGTGTCTCAAAAATATTGGTACAAACGTTTAGGGGAGGTGGGTAACATCTAAAGGAATGTGAATCGCATAGGAACCCATAACCGGAAACGTCACTGTAAATCAGTAGACGGCGCTGTTCATCAGTTCGCAAGAGGGAAAATACTCATTCAAGCAGTAGTCGCCGCACGAAGAGCATGCATCGATATACGAACTGTGAGCTGACAGACATGCAGCTAGTGTATGGATTAGCAGAGGGCAATGGACAAGCCGCTCAACGAATTTATGGAGAACGCTTCCCAGACAGACATGTGAGGAACCACCGTTTGTTTGCGCATGTGCATTAAAATTTGTGCGATTATGGGTCATTTCGAGGTAACAGGAGTAGTGCGGGCAGACCACGTTCGACGCGAACTCCCGCCATGGAAGAAAGTGTGTTGAATGCCGTCCAGAATAATCCTACTACCAGCACACGTGCCGTTGCCTCTGCCTTAGGAGTGTCTCGTTGCAGTGTACAGCATGTCTGGCACGACGATTCCTTACACCCCTTTCATCTCCAAAGGGTTCATTTATGCGCCCCCAAGATCATCCTGCACATATGGCGTTTGCGCAGTGGTTTCTCCAAGAAAGTGTTCAAGACTTGAATTTTCCAGCCTATATTTTGTTTACGGATGAGGCTTATTCAATCAGCTCATGTGTGGGCTCACCACAACCCACACGGTGTGTGCGTGTCCCCATGCGCCACATAGTGGCATGGTGTTTTGTGGAAGGCGCCACCGGTGGTTTCTCACATCTGCACCATGGTACTCTGTGAAGAATTTACAGAATCTCTGTTAAAGCCAGAAAAAGTGTGGTGTCTGGTTTGTGACAGAGTAGTGCTGTGGTCTGTTGTTCTGTCTCTGGCTGCTTAGCCGCAAGGCCCCTAAGGGAACCCCACGTTGCCCGCCACCACCACTGGGAGGTGAGCCAGGCTGCCCATTATACTCTGGCTGGCCTCCGCCAGGGTTGCCTGAGCTTCCAGACGGAGACCAAAAAAAAAATAATAATAATAATAAAAATAAAATAAATAAATAAAAAAGGTAACAGATTAAAAAAACAATAATAATAAAAAAATAAAAATAAGTAAATAAGGTAACAGTTTAAAAAAAGAGAGAGAGAGAGAGAGAGAGAGAGAGAGAGAGAGAGGGGGGCATAGAAGAAGAGAGGATTTGAGGGGGAATGAATTTGGGTGGGTTGGCAGGGGAGAATAAATCCACCCTAGTTTAGGCGAAGTATAGGAAAGGGAGTGGGTTTAAAAGTCACAGGGGACAGGAGCCCTTGTGCAATTGACATTGGCATAGTGCCTGTAGATCCCGCACCTATATCGGAGCCAGCACTATATCCTACCCATTTCAGGTTTGCGATGGCTTTTAAATCCCGCACTCCGAGGAGTGCCAGCATCCCGCACCTTGGATGGTGCCTGCAATAAATCCTACACTATTCGGGTTAGCATGGTCATGTCTGTGTTGTTCTGGGGGGGATGGACAGTTATATTCCACGCCGTTCCGGTTTAGTTCTTGGGCTCTCAGTTCTGCAATCTTAGCTCGCTTAAGTGCAAATGATTCCTGCACATAGGTGATTAACGCCTTATATGTATCCTCCTGGAGTAGCAGAATAAATTCTTGATTGCGAGGGTTTCTCTGTATTGTGGTGAGGAATTTAAGCCTAATGTTTTCGTACCTGGGGCACTCATACATGAAGTGCCCCCAGGACTCCTCTTCGCCCCAGTGGCAACGTGGATCATTCTCGATTCCCATGGCGGTCAGTTTTTGTTGGAAGGATCCGTGGCCGGTGATGATAAAGGTCACATGGAGGCCAGGTGAAAACCAGGGTGGAGGTTCGGGGTGAGTTAAGCTTATTGATGGAAGGAATCGTTTTGTGATGGCCCCTTTTGTTGGGGGTGTCCCAGTCATGTTGCCATATCTCTTGTAGATGTTTGGTTATCCGTTGCCTTTCCTGCCTGGTGCCGTTTGTGGTGTCAAGTTGAAAATTTAGCAGTTTGGTTGGAACTCCCTTCCTTAAATGGTAAAAAAGCCCTCTTTTAACCACTTCTAAGTACAGTGGCTGACATCCAGTTAATACCTGCAGAGCAGGGGTGCTGACGGTGCGGCACGCCCTGCAAATTGAAAGGAGCATGAACCTCTGGATTGAATCCAGCTCACGTTTATTTCTTGTTAGGATGGCTCTTCGGTACCAGATGGAGGCACCATAACATACGATTGGCACGTAAACCGCTTGGTATATGAGAGTAAGAGCTTTGTGCTTCAGCCTCCAGTCTGCCCTGCTGACCCGCCTTATCATAGCACTGTACCTTTTGAATTTTGTTGCCTAGATACTTTAGGTGATGGTGGAAGGTAAGCCCCGAGTCTAAGAAGATACCTAGGCAAAACATCGCTTCGCAATAAATGTCTGGGCAGGTATGGTCGGTGACTGCTTAGTCTGCCCATACCTGTTACCATCCCGCATGAACTCCGCTAAATATCGGATCTTTCTTGAATAAGTTCTACCAAGGTTATTTGACGATGTTCCAGAAAATGTGAGACGCAACATTGGTTTCAACATGACGGGGCGCCTGCCCATTATGTAAGGTGTGATCGTGACCATTTGAACAGGCGTTTTAGGCGTCGATGGATTGGCCGTGGTGGACCCGTTGCCTGGACCTCACGCTCACCTGATTTATCGAGCCTTGATTTCTTTCTGTGGGGGGCCCTCAAATCTATCTTGTATGAATCGCCTGTGGAGACGGAAATGGATCTCGTGGCGAGACTCGTCTGCGCTGCTGCTACTGCCAAAGAAACTCCAGGTGTGTTCGACCGAGTCCGCCAATCCATGCTGCGTCGGTGTCACGCATGCATCACTTCTCATGGTGGAACCTTCGAGCATCTGTTGTAACATCATGAAATGCATCCATCTCGTACTCCATTGTTAATATTATGTAAAATAAATGTTTGCTACTAATTACTGTCTTGTGTCATTTCTGCTTCTTGTGCAGTGATACGAATATGGAAAAACACTAAATACTATTTATCTGATTCAGATGGTAGTTTCGTCAGTGGATCAGTCGCTCGATAAGCATATAGGTAATGGGTACTTCATCCACAGGTTAAACATTAAAACCACTGTAATTAGTATTAAACTGAGGAGCACACAAACTACTGACCAACTCACACAGGCGCACGCGCAGATGCCATAACATAATATAAGCACCAGATTACGCCCAAGGAGCATAAAGAATCGCAATCTCTAGTCGACAATCCATTATCTCAGAAGTCTTGGATGTTCTTTGCAATTTGAGGTAGAAATACATACAGGCCAGAAAAATACGAACCTTTATTAAATATGGAATCGGGCCCCCTTTGTTTTGAATAACAGCAAGTATGCTGCGCCTCATGGATTTTGTGAGGTGTTTTAGTGCGCTGTGGCCTAATTGTAACCATCCTTCCAGAAAAATATTGCGTAGCTGCGATAAGGTTGAAGGAAGAAGACATCCTTCCCAAATACCTCTCTCTCTAGCATATCGCACACATTCTCAAAAAGATCGAGATCAGAAGAATGTGGGGGCCAGAGAAGATAGTAGAAAAACGTGTCATGTTCTCCGAACCATTCCTGCACAAAGTGCTGTTGCATTGTCATCCATAAAATGCCCATCGCCTTTGGGATAAGTGTAACATTGCGGGGTGCAGTAGGTCTGATGAAAAAAATCGGATTCTACCTGGATGGCATTCGACCTTCCACCGATATCAACGGATCGGTCCGTGCCAACTAAACATTCTTCATATGATGACCACTTCCAGATATTTGGATTGTCTTAACAAGGAAAGCAGGGCACATCGCACCTTGAGGTGCTCGCCACATCTGTCTTCCATTAGTGCAAAACAAAGTGTATCGCGATTCCTCCGACCACATGACTTTCTGCCATTGTTCTACTGTCTAATAACGACGTTATCGGCACCACTACAAGCGGACTTTTCTGTTTTATCTGAAACAGTTGCCTTCCGAATAGTCAGCTGACTGCCTGTGCATGGTACGGGTTTAAATACGGTAGTTCTGGGCTTTATTGAATTCAGACGTTATATGATGCAAATTGGATGTCCTATTTTTCTATACAATCCTAATTAGAGTCGATGGCTTCGCTATTGAAGTATTGTTTTCCTGCCACATTTACGTCTTTTAGATGTGAAAGAGCCGCATGTTTTCCGGTCATTAAAAACCTTTGAGATGGATTCCTTTGAGAAATCAGTAATGTCTTTCGTTTCTGGAATAGTAGCTCCTGTTAAAAGTGCCCTCACGATAAGACTTTTTTCAAAGTCTGATAGACCACTTGTTTTCCCTATTCTGGCTTCAGATTACCGCAGGCGAACGGCCTTTATACTCATATTTTTGGCCAGTGTGTGTGTACGTAGCTGAAGCAGTCAATGGTGTCACACAAGGACACCAAATGACTTGATACCATGAACCAATCATCTCACAGATCACATAACTCTATCCATGAATCAAGTCTTCGCAGAGACATCAAAGGCAATCTATGTATGGCACAAAGAGCCATTACACACCTGAACGGCGATGAACTGCTATGTTCATTCATCCATTGATAACGGCAATTGTGATACGAATTAAAAACTTTCTCAAGTTTAATATTAACTATTTTTATTGATTTATTCAGTAATTTTAATTTATTGCAGCATCTATGCCAGAATGTTTACACTCAGTACTGAGCTACTTAGGGTCTGCTGGCAAAGGCCTAGTGTTTTTCAACCTACCAACACCAATCTTTCTTCTACATAATAAATAAGCCGTTGTTCACAACAAATACGACTGCATTATACCCAACGCTTCGTTTCCTGAGTGGCATTTCCAAACACACTAACCTTAAGAAAATAAAGAAATTAGAAGCTTCAACAACAGAGATTCTTCTGCAAAAAACTACGTTATTTATGTGCCTTTTGGTTAACTGATGGCTTGGTTGTAGTCATGATACGTACAGGCATGAAATCTTTTCTTCTTCAGAAGACGCATATCACGTTGTGTAAGAAGAATGAAGGAACACTTTATTCGGTAAAGCAAAATAAAAATTTTGTCTGACAGTAAATTATGTAATATGAAAGATATTTACGAACTTTGCCAACTTAAGTAAATTATATTAACCTTCCAGTCTCTCTATAGACTATTGATTTCACATTAACGTTATTTATGTTGTACATCTCCGTAAATTGACCTTAACTTGCGTGCGAAGAGTTTATGTTCCTCAAAATTTGGAGACGTGGAAGAAATATGGAAGCGAGAAAAAAGTATTGAAGACTAACCAAAATGCCAGCGAGTACTTCTATTAATTAAGGTATCCGCAAACGTGACTAATCCTCTACATGAGTTGCATCCATCATGAACTAAGGCGCCTGCCTCCTTTGTCCAATGAAGCGATCAATAAAGGTAGCGTTGGGTACCACAAATCTTTAAGAATTCTGAGGCGGATATCGGTATAGATGTAATATTCGAGTCAGAGGACGGCATAATATTGATCGAACAGTTAGATTTTTTCTCCCGGGAATGGACTTTTTTAAATTAGATTGCTCTTTAAAAAAAGTTTGCAACAGAGATATCAATACTTTAATGGTTTATAATTTTTTTAGTGGGAGAAACATCGTTCAAATGAAACATCGAAGAGTACGTCTATTAATTAAGGTATCCGAAAAGATGAGTTATATCTCAATATGTATTTCTTTTACACTAAATGAGATAAATAAATGAGCTAGAAGAGAATTGGAGAGTCAGTTTTTTGGATTTCTTTCTTAGTATGATGCCACTATTTCAAAAAGGTTACGCTATCATTCACAGGCAATAAATTGTTCACATTACTGGAGGTTCACATCATAAACGATATGAATTGTGGAAGACATCTTCTGCCGCACATCCTTCTGGAGAGTTGAATTGTAATGCTGCACTTGGCGTGGATATAATTAAGGTTGATCTATTCAGACTGTGTCTTGTTTATGGGGATGATAATTAGGGTAAAATTTCAGTTTTAGGGATCGGCGTGGGCAACTAACTTGAATAACAAATGGTTGCTCCAAGAAATCCACTCGGTGGAAAGGTTGGAATGACGAGTTGGACAAACCTAAATAGTGAATTCTGTAGCAATTTATCTACGTCACATTCCAAAGGCAAATCCCAAAATTGCATAGGATTTGCCTCCTCAGTCAGCAATAGAGTTGTATCTGTAGTAGTATCCGATACTTTCTGTTCAAATTCCAATAGTCCGCGGGGGTAGTACAGAAATTAAAATCGTCGTCTTTCTCACACCGGGTATGAAAAGGCTGGGTTCGAATCTCATCAATGATATAAGGAACTTTTATGGGCCTGTTTCACTCGATGGTTGAGTTAGTCGGACTTATGCGTGGATAGCAAAGTTCCCCCCTCCCCGGAAACCTGGCTATTTCATCTAGAAAAACAGGGAAATCGACCAACCTTAGATTGGTCCCATACTAGGTGGAAGAGGGAATCATACGAGGAACTTTAACGGACATTTTTCACACTGCAACTGAGTTAGTTGGCCTCAGGAGAGGGTAGAGGGTTCTTCTCTTGGTAACTCCGGTTTTTCGCCATGAAAAACAGCCAGAAAGCACATACAATTTATGAACATGGTACACATATGTCGATGTGGTTGTCCGGATAACCCTAAATGGCTAACACGTTCCTCAGTTTTTCCTTAAAGTCGTACTCTAATAGGTGAAAATGTAACTATAGCCACCCTGAGTTTCAAGCCATGCTCTTTCAAACGCATCTTTCATCCTATCATTCTCCATATATCAAACGTTAATTAATAATGTTGATCTACGTTGCAAAATTCTTGAGATTAACATAATAATGTATGCAAATTAGTGCTGACTTATTCAATAGATTCCTTCTTCAGCTCTGAGCCCATGCCAAAGGCCTGCTTTACGTGAGGGTTTATTTTTTTTTCTCTTTAAGTTTCTTTTTCGTCTACCATGAGTGGAAAGCAATCAAAGTTGCTTATCAGCAACAAATCTTTCCTCCCTGTTTGCTAAAGAAATCACAGTTTGCGCGCGCACTCTTCCTCCTGTGCTCCTATTCTCACTAACTTTCAAATGCCTATAGAATGTTGGCTGAAATAAATTAATCCTCACACAGATGGCCGCTTATAGTCCTGAGAAGGAAACAAATTGCCTGTCACAAAACCGAGATATACCCTGGGGAACCGTTGCAGCTCGAGAAGTTTTATTAGACTATTGACTGACATGTCATGTTTTAGAATGCGCCTGACAGTGTCGGCTGACGGGTAGATTTGAGAACGGTTTCATGCTGCCTCTGTAGTTTTTCATCGCATGTTTTTCATTCCTTCGGTATCTTGATTGCATCTAATTGCCTCATAAGTGGCAGATTTGTTGAGTAATTCAAAAAATTTAACCGAGTAGTCGACAATTTTTAGGTTTCTGAATAAAAAAAATAATAAAACTAAGGAACATTTCTTTTCTTCCGAAGCGTCTGTACCTCGTTCAATACTAAGTTTGGACAGATTTCTTGGTGGTAATTCTATCAGCTGTCATAAGATTAGTCCGCAGAGAAAAAGAAATTTAAAACGTGCGCAAGAAGAAACCCATCGTCAAAAATAATATTAATTCATTAGTATTTTTATGTGAATTTTATGAACTCGAGTTGTCTGCAGTCATCTACACTGACTGCAACTACTGATATTTAAATAATATTACAATATCAGGAAATTTCTCAATAAAAGTAAGGTGTTGATAAATGTACTAGTACCAGCACGAAAGGTGTTAATAGTAAATAAGACGCTGTGTATTCATTAGTGCAGTTTCTTTTAATTATTGAAATACTCTATATTTACTCAAATCAAAATTCTATACTTTACTTGCATTTTATTTCAATCATGGAGAGATTTTATGCTCTCACTGACAATCGAATCCTCGGCGCTGAAGAATATAAACTAAATTATCTTTGGCTTTCTTTCATCCCCTTCAGTCTATTATTACATTGCAGATTTCAGTCTAGCTTAACACCATGTGACTTGTTCTATCTGTAGATGGAATATAACACAGCTCATCCACCCGAAAAAAAAAACAGGAAACAACTAATGAATGTAAGTACTGTCCAGGCAACATTCTACTGTAGAAGATGACATGGTACCTCACCTTTTCATTAAATCCCTCAGTCGCTACCTAGTAAATCCGTTGCTTAACGTACACAATGCAATCTTAAGTCTTTCCCGAACAAGGGAACTGATGATATCTTGTTAGACTACTCCCAAGAAATGCATGGTCTCATACTCACATTAAAACAGAACCGCCACTGCTTCTGAGGCGATTATAATTAGGCACTTTGTTAACTAACAAGAAACAACTGTATCTCATCACAGAGTGGATCTCTTATATAAACGCCAAGCAAAATGCTTCGAGCGTACAAGGAAGTGTGGGCCAAATTGCGAGTGCTAATTAATATTCTAAGGTACGATATCAAGGTACCCTTTGCCTTTTAATTGTCTTCGAAGCAAGAATGCATGTTGTAGAGTTGTATGTGAATAAATATTGTGAACAAATATGCAGACACACGAAGATAAACTGTTCCGATGAACTCATGTGAACTAACTTGTATTTCAGTAAAATGCAATAGACACATCAATTGCTGCGTTCATTATGATAAGGGTTCCCTATTTAGAACAAAATTTCATTTTCTATGTGGATTTGTTTAAAATTGTTTATAAAGCGAGTTTAACTGTAAATATCTGATTAATCATTAATTTCTTTCTGTAAAATGTGTACATAATGTTATTTTAATTTAACTGTTCAATAACTTCTTAATGAATATTGTAATGTCCATGTACCTCTTGCCATGATGAACAAAACTGGTTATATATTGTAACTGAATAATGCATATTGCTAGTAAAAAAAGATTATTTTTTGAAAGCATTAACAATTTAAAAATATATTAGCAACTTAACAGCCGTGGGTAAACGATATTTGTGTCTCAGTTGAATATAAACCGAAGTGTTAGTGTTCAGAACTCAGTGCTCGGTCTTCAGTGAGAATTGAATTTGAAATCGAACTCAGGTAAATCGTACGAGTTTTGATTCGATTTCAACTACAGGGTTGAAATATCTCTGTAGTCCTATAATATGTACGATATTCTTTAAACACAAGAAGGGACCATTTATACAGAGTAAATCAAAAGTAGGGTGGTGCCTTGTAACTTTTTTTTTTATGTTTGGTAGGCGAAACATTGTATTAGGAGAAAATTAGCACAATCCTAAAGTTGCAGTGGAAGTAACAGTAAAAACATTTCGAATAGTTTCCAGCAGTAATGAAACATCCACCTCAGCAGTAATCCTCACTGTAATATGGATAGTCTAATTCTGTCAGTTGTGCATTGCCCCTTCTCTTCAAGGCGTTCACATTAGTTGGCAAAGGGAGGAGATCTGACAAATTGTATCTGACAAATGGAAGTCCAATGCTGTGGGATCCATTAAGCGAGCTGGCCATAGAACTGGATCTGTGGGCTCTGTCCAAAGACATAGAAAGTGGAAATCCAGAGTCGCGAACATCTTTGTGGAAGCGATGGGATGCTCGATTTTGTTGGAGGAGCCAATTGCTGTCGAGATCACCCTAAGCAATTTGTGGTATCCGATAATTCTCCAGCATATGATGCTAATCCTGAAAATAGATTTCGATATCTGAAGTGCACCCCACCTCTAAAGCCATATCTAAGTATAGCTTGAACTAATAGAATTAAAGAGATCATGAACAGGTATAATTTGAGCCAAGAGGTCCTTTTACTGTTAAACAACAATTCTCCAGCACCTCTCAGTATACGGAGTGGATGATATTTTTCTTTCTTTGAAGAAGAACGGCCTTGAAACTTGCAACAAAAAGCACTTTAACTTTGGAACTGTCTCGAACGTCTTCCAAAATCATGTTGGGCTTTCACTTCCCCATATTCTGTGTGTGTTCATCTTGCCTGTGACAAGACTCACACTCTTTATTAAACAGAAAACGTTTAAGTACCCTTCATCTCCTGCCATCTTAATCTGACATTTGGTCTTGTCAGCCACAATGGCTAGTGCCATCTGCAACGTGTATGGTTTTAGATGCAGTCGCTTATGCAATACGTTCCACATTGTTTTATTGTGGAACAAGTTCTATAAGGGCCCGATAGGTTGATTCTGTGAACTTTGGGTGAAACTTCTCACTCATAGTAGGCTTGATGGTCTCCCTACCTTGACGAGCGGAACATCCAGTAGCTGCAAAAGTCTTATGCCAATCGTAAATGAAATGTCTGCTCGGTGGTGTTTCCCACACCTCGTAGGAAATTTCTGCTTAACTTATGCCGTCGACTTCTTTTCTTCTGTCCAAAAAAATGCACCAGTCGCCATTTCTGTTTACACTACAGCAGCGCCGAGTGGCTACTTCAGCAATCAATACCAAATGAGCACTAAACCTCCGACTCTATTTATATTTATGCCAATGTCGGCACGTGTTGAATGAAGTGAATGCATTTACAAATGTTAAGAAGCTGCTTTTGATTTTCTTGAAATTATCTTTTTATTGGAATAATTACAGAACTACTGTCTATTTTAGTACTGGAAATCTCTAACTATGAAGTTATCTTGATATACGAAAAACATGTACATTATTTTACAAAAATTGCAGAGATCGTAAGCATAATAGACAAGGAAGCTTAAAATAAAAACAAGAAGAAATACGGAATTAAAATTTTTCATATACATTGGCAAAAAGTAATGTGACAATTAATATGAAGTACGTGATCTAAGCGAAGCAATTGCCATGACATATTCCGAGTTTTTTCAGCCACTGAACATGCAAATCGTCCAGTGAATAAACATACGTATGTATATACGTAATAAAATGGCGTTATATGGCTTAGAACACTAAAACAAAATTAAGGCCTAGCGCTAGAACGGAAGAACTAACGCCACATCAAAGACAGTAAAAACTAACTTAGATAGTCCTGCAGAATATGACAGGGAGATTTACAAAACATTTTAGAAACATGATCACAAGTTCCTTGGTATCAGATAAGTATGTACGTTTTTTGAAGCTTCTTATTCGATTCGATCATAGGTAGACAGGTGATCCTTTCAATTTTCAGATAGGTATTATGGTGGAAGCACGTTTAGCAGGAGCAGCAATTGAAAAAAAAAAAGGAAATCACTGGTCTGTCGAAAGCAACCATCTCAAAATTACACGACTGGAAAACGAATGGAGAATACAACTCTACAAGGAAGCAATGCGGCAGAAAATGTGCCCCAAGAACAAAACTTAAGGAATTAAAATTAAAAGCGAATTATATGTCAAAATAGAAGGTTCGGCATGCAGCAAATGAATGAAAAATTCACTTTAGGCAAAGAAAGACTCAAAATTAGACCAGCATTTAACAAAATTAGTTTATGGAAACACAACGGCACAACTCCTCAGGAAATATCTGACTTGTTCGCATCTTATTACGAAGAAATAAAGTCAAATCCTAGTAAACAATCAGAGGAAATCAGTATTGAAAATTGCTTTCAAGGATTCATTTGGAATCGATTGTAAAAGATCGGACGATATCCCGTTAGTATTTTGGAGGCATACATTGAAAACTTTAATTTTCCATCTATTGAATATATGTACGAGAAGGAATATATGCCATCCATTTCAAAAAAAAGCTTTTATTTCTCCTATTTACAAACATGGGTTTAAACTAAAAGCAAGGAACTATCGCCCTATAACTTTGTAAAAACACATCATCAAAATATTGGACCCCTTAATTCATAACACACTGTCTACGTACTGTAAACTTAAACTGAATTACTTGGATTCCGTTCTGCAGGGTTCATTTCAACCAGCCTCGTTTCTCTCTGGCACTTTGTCTCAACAGATGGAACTGGGTTAATGTGGTTTTTATTAATTTGTCCAGAGCATTTTATTCAATAGACCTTTCCTTATTAAGTAAAAATTACAGTAAAAATGGATTACTAACTTTCTATTAAACTGGTTATTAAACTATGCATCCCAATGATCTTATCAAATCAAATATTCCGGACACCTATCTAGATCTCTCACGTTTTAAAATTCTCTCACCAACCATGGACGGTGCCTCATGTGTGCATATTCCCACGCGTGATTCCCATGATACATCTATAGCTTTTAAAATATTCATTCAAAACGTTAAAATCATCTTTACCAGTCGTGATTTGTTCTAATTCTTTGCTCAACAAGAGATTGTTCAACAGTCTCTGTCACATAAAAATTGTTCTGTTATTTTATCATTTTCAATAATACGAACAAATGCCAGTAATTGGGCTTTATCTCCAATATCTGTAGATTCGTCTACTTGTAATGCAAATATAGGAGGTTCTTTAATTTTAGAAGAAACAATTTTTTTCCAATATTATCTTTGACATATGGCAAATACGTCTGCGAATCGTATGGTCAGACAAAGGAATTTCTTTAATTCTTCTTCTTCTTCTGTCCCAAACATTGTTTTACAAATTACTGCACAGACGGGGAGAATTAGTTTCTCTGCAATAGTATGCGGTTTCATTTCTTTGGCTATTATTTATTTATTTATTTTAATTTAATTTTATTTTTTAGTTATTTTAATTTAATTTTATTTTTTCTTTATTTTAATTCAATTTTATTTTTTCTTTAAATTGTTTTCTTCACGCACTCTGCCTTGAGTTCCCAGTGTAGTGCAGCCAATTTATTTATTTCATTTTTTATTTTTTTTTATTATTTTTTTTATTAAATTTTTTGTTTTATTTTTTATTTATTTATTATTTCTTCGCGCTCTGCATTGAGTTCCCAGTCTAGTGCAGCCTAATTTAAACTTTTTTTTTTCCCTAACTGCACCACGGGTGGTGGTTTTTCCCCTTTCTTTTCCCTTCGCCCTCTGGAATGGGGCCCCCAGGGGAATCTGGCCCACCTTCTGGCAACACTAGGTGGGTCAGAGTCTTTCTTGAGACAGCACGTGTTTTGCTGGGACTGACCCACCGTGGTGTGGACGAGTACCCAGAATCATCAGTCCAGGTGACTGATACTTCTGGGTAGACAAGAGGCCAGAACAGAACACACACATACAAGACACACAAACCTACACCAGCACATTTCTGGCCCTTTTACAGTTGATTCTGCTCATCACAGCGATACGAGGCGGAGCTGAACTGACGTTCTAGTTGCCGCCATTACATATACACATGTCCTAAAAGCTACCGGGTGACCTCAAAAGTAAAATGTTGGTCTATACACAACAGGGGTTCTAGTTCTTGTCAGCAGAACATGCCCCGTATTAAACAACGATTGCTACCTACCCGAATAGTAGGCACTATGCACGATTGATACATGGATTTGTGTTGCTTGCGCCACACACGAAAGAATCCGGCGGCGGTTGCACCAGGCGTTTCGACTTATCCGACCAGCACACTCATTTCCAGTCCTCCAGTGTCCAACCAGCTTGTTGTTGACACCACAGCATTCTCTTTCTCCGTCGACAATGATCAGCAGTAAAGAGAGGGTGTCTCTTGAGCCGTCTGCAGTGGAACCCCATATGTCTGAGTGTGCGGTGTGTTCATTTGGACATAGTCTTGCATTCCCCATATTGCATTACAATGTCGCAGAGTGACCTGCCGTTGAACCTGTACAGCGCGCTGCATCCACCTCGCGTAATCCTTTACAGTTCTGTCTGCAGGAGGTGGTTTGACTCGTTCGACGCCATTCTTTGAACACCTAAACCACAGTGGGCCGTGGGCAACCGAGAAGACATCGAAGTACCCGACGTCATGAGCTCTTTTGAAACTCCAAATTATCTTTACTCCCATACCATAATTGCTACTCTGTCACTTCAACTTCCACGACCAAAAGCAAATTAACACTGTTCTAGTGTATGAAGCTGTTCTTCATTTTATACTGCGAGATATGCGACATAGCCCATGCGCACGAGGTGGTCATAAATCAGTGATCACTGAGTGTATATATCTCTTCACAAGCGACACCACGTTCACGGGTCTCATACAATACACGCGAAGCGTCCACGGACTGTCCAAAGTCAATAAAACTGCATCAAAATCACATTTAATATATGAATTTCTTTTTTCCATAAATAATAAATAAATAAAAAATAAATAATTGTCGGATTTCTACTTGTCCGATTTGAATGAAATTTGGTTTGGCCTACCGATATTTTTAACAAACCCAAATACGAAATTTTATGAAAATCCGTCCACCCGGGGTCCCTCTGTTACATGCGAATGGACATGGTTAAGACAACATGCGTTTAGAATATAATGTATTTTATAATATAAAAAATATAATATTATATATTATAAAGCGTCTAAAAATGTTCCAACTTAACAAGAACTCTAATCAATTCATTAATTCTCCTGAAATTAGAGTTTTCAAGTCCTGCGTGGAACATGCATTCAACGACACACCATGAAAAACTAGAAATAATTCAAATCCGGATGGAATACATCAGTACGTCAGAAATCTATATCACTCATATCTATTGAAATGTAAAATGAATCCTTTAAACTTGCGAAGAGACATTGTAGGCCTCAGATTTATTTAACACGAACTGTCACGGATCGAGTCCTGAATAACCCAACTATGCGGCAGGAGTCGAAGAATCTGGATTTGTTAGTTGTGTGCTCATATGGAATCTACTTCTTTCTGTAAAAATCAAAATATTCGACTGGATTGGTTTTGCCAAATCCAAGATCATTCTGTGGAACGATGAAAGAACCTCATGTGTCCTCCAACGAGTCTCGATTTACAGTTTTTTTTTTTTGAATCAATGGTAGGACGAAAATGTGGCACGAATCTAATGAAGTCATGAATTCAGACTGTCGTGTACACCGCTCAAGCGGCTAGAGGTGGTTTCATAGTATGGGGTATATTTTGTTGGTATGGGCTTGGTCAACTGGTACCGTTAAAATGTCATGTTACCTCCAATGAATATCTTTCTTTCCTATCGAGCTAACTTCACCCGGAAATGCTTTATTTGTACCCGGATTGCGATGGATTATTTCAGGATGACCTGAATTGTTCGAGGAAAATTCGCAAAATTTTTAAAATATACCTTCCCCGCCTAATTCTCTCAATCTAAATTTAATTCAGAATGTCTGTGTATATTTGAAAGGGCAGTTTGTCTTTGCAGTTCTCTATCAATCTTAATACAGCAGTTGACAACTATAGTGATGTAAGAATAATCAAATTGCGAGGTGAAATCCCTCAGACATCTAATAGAATCCATGTAAATACGTGTGTAGACTAAAATTCGAGAAAGATGGCCGTACTAGATCTGGAATAAAGGTTCCTTATTTTTGCTTAGTGAGTATATTTCATAATTAAAGAACTTCACAGTTCTGTCTGTAGCGATGGGCTTATCTTCCATTTTTTTTCTAATGTACTGTCCTTCTAAAAACTCCTTGAAGAAATTTTAATCCGCACTTGAGAACAAAATAAATCAATGACAATCAAAAGAATAAAAAACGAATCTCGTGAAATAATCTTTATCATTCTTCAAGCTCTTTGTCCTTCCAAAACTTTGAGATGTCTGGTAGTAGACTTCTTAGAAGAAGAAGAAGAAAAACCCCAATTATTGCGAACAGATCTCGAAGAAAATACTATCATTAAATCAGTTCGAAAATAGTTGCTTTGTATCGTTCACTACTAGCAGGTGTGCGAAGAGTGGACAGGCAGCGATTTCCTCCCCATGCCAATGACAGCAGGTGTCACAAAGTTACAAAGAAATACTAATTTACTGTGATGAATAGACAGAAACGCTGGACGCTAGAAACTAATATTATTCATATTAAATTGGAGAATAAATCATTTTAAATCCGAAGATGTTATATTTTAAAGCATAAATCAGACCATAGAGAGTTGGAGATAATCTTCTGTACAGAATGACATCGTTTAATGTTATTTTCTTATTCTGATTTAAGAACTTTTCAGTCTGTTGGAATACACGATATTTTAATTTAGAAACATTTTTCTGTCTTGTACAGCTCAACCAGAAGCCATGTAAAAATTATATGACCACTTAACAGTTGTCCTTACAAATGTCAGAGTAATCTAGACAGCTTTCTGTTATTTTACACGAACTTTTTTTTCTTGTATGCAATCTGTAAATTCTGTCGTTCATTACAATTTCTCCATGCACTATTTGCGTTCTCCTAGCATACTCCTTATTTGAAGTGCGAATACTGCCATCCATCACTGTCCTTGGAAGAATTCTGCTATCCTAAGTTCACTCGCTACTTAACAGCAACAAATATAAGACAGTTGTAGGGTTTTAGGTGCATCAGCGAGTAGGGAGAAACTCCATTTTTGAATACTCGTTGTCTGGTACAGGACCAGACAACTTATCCAGATATTTAATGCTTTAAAAAGGTTGGATGAAAATATTGGAGAATCTTTTTCTCAAGGAATACGCCAAATGAGCATAGTTTAAATTAAGAGAGAAAATTGCCTGCCAGATGTACAAAATTTGCCTTCAGCCAAGGAAAAGTGGTTGCTTCAATGAACTCTAATCTGGTCTTGTGGAACTGGAGGGTTCGCTTGTGTACAATTACAGTGGATCAGATTAGTACTTGATGAAACAAATAAAATAAATAATGAGTGATACATGGGTTCATTTAGCAACATTTTTATTAACGCTTTGTTTTTTAGAGTTTATTCTACATAAGTTTTCACTTCTTCGCATTTTTGATGAAATGAAAATTAAATATATATCAAATGCTGTTTATGTGTACCCTTTTTTGTATTTTAATGATTCCTCCAATGAATATTTGCCTCAAGAGTTGGAGCTTGAAATTACTTTATATACCTCCTTTGGGTTCAATAAGTATTAATCAGACCATATTCCTAGAAGTCATGAAGCTACTTTAACCCACTGCAAGTGGTCGAGATGTGGGGAGCCCCCTCCCCCATCCTTGAGCAGTCAGTGACTTTGGAGATCGCTTTCACCCGAAGTGGTCGCAGTATAATTGGATATGTTAGTTTACTCACTATTCGTTTCTCGCTATAGCGTGCACCGGCTTGGGCCCACTGGACAGAGGTTGGCCATTATCACATCAAGGGTGATAATAAAGGTGAAGAGGCGTCTTATTACGGGTTCCATACGAATAAAGTAATATATATTGTCCATCCAGGAAACAGTAACGAAGGTTTATTGGAAACTAATAAATGGGGTAAAACAGGCGCAAAAATAAAAGTATGGGGAAACCTGAGAAATAATAAACTGTACAGTTTAAACCAATACTCCAACCATGAAATAAGAGTATAAAGCCAAAAAGACTATGCGTAATGCGTAATCTTAGAAAGAGAGAGAGAGTCGAACCCTTGGATGTGGCACAGACAGTCTAACTCGGCAATCTCTCTCTCTCTCTCTCTCTCTCTCTCTCTCTCTCTCTCTCTCTCTCTCTCTCTCTCTCTCTCTCTCTGAGTTGCGCGCATCCAATCTGATAAAACTATCTGACAAGCTCGTGGATATCAAGATGGTCTATGCTGTTATTCAAGATACTGCATCTGCTAGCTGGTCAATCAATCAAGCAGCATCTGGTACACATCCTTTACTCTCGGGGTTTTTCATCTTTCCCCTTTACAGTGTGGTAACTGCACCTCCGTAGCCGAGTGGTCAGGAGCGGGGTGCAGTAGCACACGCTACTTGAGTAGACCGGGGTTCAAGCCTCTGACTGCTAAATACGGTCGATCTGCCAACCCGCACTGGACCAGCGTGGCATATTATAGTCCATTTCCCTCAACATGAATTGTTCAGGAGGCTTCCATCCTGCAGTGGATTGATAATGGCTGCAGTTTACCTTTTTTTTTTAACTTCGCCACTGAGTGCTCCCATTAATATACGGGGACTAACCGAGTTAAACGCGAAAAAGTACTGTTGTCTCTTTCCTCCCCTCCTCATAGCTTCATCCAATATTTTTAAATGGTATTTTGCCTAATCTTTCAGATCTAATTTCCAATTTATTTGTTGCGCTCGAAGTGTTTGTCTACCTTTACTTAGTGTGTGTGTGTTATGCCATGCCATGTCTCTTTTCCCAGGCGTTCGTGGGTGTAGCACAGTTGGTAAATCAGTGCCATCTCCACACCGGTTCGAAAAGACCTGAGGTTAATCCCACCGATGACGTGAGAAATTGTTATTGGCCTTTTTCACAAGGTGGCTGAGTTAGTTGCTCTCACCCGAGAGTAGCATGGTTTTTACTTCCGGAAACTCGGGTTTTTCAGTACAGCAAACAGGCAAATCGACCACAGAGCACATGCAGTTTACACATATGCCATACGCCGAGGGCCCAAAACATTATGACCAGCGAGTCGTTATGCAAATCGAAGCAACTGCAGGTGAACTACGGCGCGTGCGCGGGTCGGGACGCGGTATAAAGAACACCTGATACTGAGCTCCGTTAATCAGTGTTACTCTCGTTCTTCAGATGGGGGAAGGCAGCGGACGTAAGCGAATTTGACAAAGGCCAAATTGTAATGTCCAGACGATTGGGTCAGAGCATGTCCGAAACGGCACGGCTGGTGGGATGCTTACGGTCATCCGTGGTTAGTACCTACCAAAACTGGTCCGAGAAGGGGAAATCCACCAACCGCCAGCGAGGCATTGGACGACTACGGCTCATTGATGCTCGAGGTGAGCAAAGGCTCTCCCGGGTGGTACGTGGCAACAAAAGGGCGACTTTGGCGCAACTCGCCGGTAATTGGAATGCTGGTGACTGGAGTAATGTGTCGCAACACACAGTGCATCGAACCCTGCTGAAAATGGGGCTGCGTAGCCACAGGCCGCTTCGAGTGCCATTGCTAACCACGGTTCACCGGCGACAGCGCCTACAACGGGCACGCGAACATCGAAACTGGACCTTGAATGCTTGGAAGAAGGTGGTCTGCTCCGATGAATCACGTTTTCTGTTGTACCGTGTGGACGTCCGGGTATGTGTGCATCCTTTACCTGGGGCAGTGATGGCCCTTGGATGCACCGTGGGACGAAAACAAGCCGGTGGTGGCGGTGTCATGCTTTTGTTCTGCTGGGGTACCTTGGGTAGTCATCCATGTGCCAGGCACTCTGACATCTACCACCCACCTAAAAATCAAATTCTTTCCAAAACCGAACAAAATACATGTATATCCAAAGCAACCGGGCTGGTTCTTCCCGGGCTTGCGCATGACCACGCTACTCACAGGACATGGACCCCTTCGAGCAGAAACTGTTCGGCTTCGGCCTCACCGATGACCCAAATTGCACGTGCGGGAAGTCGAAAACCACCTGCTTTACGACTGCCCATAATACGAATATCTCAGATGCACGCTCATCTCTAAAATCCATTACCTACCCAAAGGACTTGGGGAGGTAATGGATTTTTACAATGGAACGTCACTTCATTGACACGGAAGAGGAGTACCGAGCGCTTTACAAGGAGAAAGGTGTTAATTGCCATACATCGAGACTGGTAGTACACTATCATAAACAAATAGCATAAGACTGAGACAACTCCTGTAAAAGAAAACTTTGGAAGAAACGAGAATGAACGGAAAATAAGAAAAGAAAGGGCGAAGAAGGGAAAAAGAAAGAAAAAAAAAAAGACGAGGCTTGCCCCATGAGCGTCCCAACCTGAATTAAGTGGACAAGAATATAGAGAACAAACCGCAGCCTAGCTGCCAAAGCCTTATGGCAGCCTGAAAAGCGCACCCTCACCCCCTTCACCTTTAAACCCTACTTCCAGGGGGGACGAGAGAATCGTATTCTCTGGTTCCCCACCCTCATTTCTACTCTGGTGGGGCCTGGGCATGCCCCACTGAAACTTGGGGCTGTCTTCCCTATTGGCCCCATACTTCTGTCTTTCTTCCCCAGGTCTTCAGCCTTCCACTCTCTATCTTCACTTTAGCGAAGACCCCACACACCTAAATTTAAAAACATCCAAAATATCTTCGCCCACGTTCCAGCCTATCAACTCTAGCGACATCAATCCCCACGATTGACGCTGGTATGTTTATGTATAAATGTGTGTGTATGTGTGTGCATATATATATATATATATATATATATATACATACAGGGTATCTCAAAAATACGGCATAACTTCAGGAATGAGTTCCTCATATGTAGACAATAAAAATATTTTATATCAACATAGTTCCGGAAATGATTGGTTTCCGAGTTTGAAGATCTGTCTACGACACCTAACTGTTCACATCACCTTATGGTAATAGTTCAAAATGTCCACCTTCTGCCTGAATACAGGCCTCACATTGACGTCTCATGGACTCGCGAAGACGATGCCAAATGCCCGTTGGCATCGTCGTACCCGTTGCAGATGGTAAGAATACATACAGTTCGTGTTCTCGCAACACTCTCCAAATAGTCGAACGTTGAACAGCCAGTTTCATTGCTTTTCTGCGTGTGTTGATTCCAGGAGTGGCATGCACAACATCCAAAATCTCCTCCTCTACTTCAGGAGTCGTAGATCTTGGTCGTCCTCTGTCGGCAGCACGAAGTGTGAAGGTCCCATTTTAACAAAGGCGGCGATGGATACCTTCAAACCTTTTTCCTGTCTGGACACCTTCGTTCTGGGAACCTTTCGTGGTACAAACGACGAGCCTCCAGAGCATTGCCGTCCGCCAAACCGTACATAAAGTTCATATCCGTTTGCTCCTGATTTGAGTACATGGTTGGAATGGAAAACACCAGATTCTGTCAGTACCTTGTGATGAAGGAAATCACCTGCGGGAGATGAGACATTCCGGTTAATAACTCGGGAACGCAGCATTTCCGGAACTATGTTGATATAAAATATTTTTATTATCTACATATGAGGAACTCATTCCTGGAGTTATGCCGTGTATTTTTGAGACACTCTATAAATACTTTTTTTTATAGGTCCTAGCCACCTAAATTTCCTGAGATTTCAGTGACTAGGACCTGCCAGAGTGAAACTAAAACTGCTCGGTTCCTGGTCTGCCTCCACGGGGCGAAGGTGGGGCAACGTTGGGCCTCAGCAGGGGTCCAACGGCTAAACGACCAGATGAACAACGGTACACGACACTACACATATACAATATCCATACAATTTTAAATCTCTGGCATTTCCAGCGAACTGGCACACCCACAACGAAAAATACGCGGAGATGGGGGGAAACCCCTGGTACCGTCTGACACTAAATACACCTTACACCTTACCTAAACATCATTGTTGACGAGGTACACCCATTCATGGCAACGGTCTTCCTCTCTGGCGGTGCCGTCTTTCAGCAGGTTAATGCGCCAGGCCACACCGTCCTTATTGTTCGAGACTCGTTCGCGGAACATGAGGAAGACTTCCAGGTATTACCCTGGCCTCCAAATTTCCCAGATATCAATCCCATCGATCATCTGTGGTTTGTGTTGGAACAGCAACTCTGGTCTGCTGCGTGTCAACCACGGACCTTACAGGAGTTAAAGGATCTGCTGGTTACGTGTTAGTACCAGATACCACAAGACACATTTAGAAATCTTGTAGCGTCCATGCCTCGCCGGGTACGAGCTGTTTTGGCTGCACGTGGAGGACCAGCATCATGTTAGATTGGTGGTCATAATGTTTTGGCTCATCCGTGTATATATGGTGTAATCTGACCAAAGTTGTTGATATACTTAAACCCGACAACAAACAAACGAATAATCTCTTATCAGTGTGCGATGTATTATAAGATACGAGATTGCTGTCGTCTACTGCTGCTGGGCGCCATGTTACTGGAAGTTGTAAGTCTTGATGACTAACACAGTGGCTACAATCGATGGGTTTTTTTTTTTTTTTTCATACCATGGCCACAAGAGTTTTATGGTGTTATTCAGAGAAACAGGTTTTATGTAAACGAAAAAAGTCAAATAGATCACACAATACATATATACTTTAATGCCTCGGCCTTTATTTTGAAATTTTAACTCTAATAAAGCCTTAGTTGGCCGTCCCTGTTTGCACTTTTTATATGGACTGGCACCATAGCTGGAAGTATTAATGGCGATTTAATGTCACAAAACACGCTTCTAACAATGTATTCTATATAATATCTTATAATTATCACTTACATTTATACGCCAGTTGTGGATGCTCGTATTCTGTCTTATACATGGAATCGATACTTTATGAGGTACACCTACCTAACAGTGAATAGGTCGCCCTCTAGCCGTTAGAACAGCTTGGATTCATTCGAGCGTGGACTCAACGAAATGTTGAAATTATACAAGAGTGTTGCTAATCTATGCTGATTCACTGGATATGTTATTCGATTTGTTTTGTGAGGACAGTTTTATTTTACCGTTTTCAGTATTTATTCACTGCATTTGGCTGACTGTACCCTATCTGATACCCTGAACAAATCTTTTCAGCCTCCTTTGGCCGCTAAAATTAACGAGCTATTTCCGAGCAGAGGATCGCTGTTAGCTGGATGCTATTTGGCTTTGGGACCAATTTCCTACTGTTGCATCTGGCCCCGACTACCGTGCCAATTTTAAAATAGTTTAAATGTTTCCATTGTAGTACTGAATTGCACAAATACAGCATCCCTACGTATTTCCTCGCCTTCTTTATATTGCACGGTAGGAACCCTTGATGCTGCTGATGAAGGAGTATTCTTTCTTGAAAACAGTAGGTGTTTCCAGTAAAGTAACTATTAACTTTTGTTCATATTCTACCACTCTTTCTCAGAGTAACGTGTTTCGTTTTGTAAGTCGTATTGACTTCAGATAAAAAAAAAAAAAAACTAGCCTTGCCTTCCTTTATATGTATTCAAAATGTCATCCCTTTGATCCCGTGCCTTTCCTATTTAGTTTCGTAAGGCTTCTCCTATAATCTTTTGAATTTCTCCTGCTAAAGACTGCAAAAAAGACATTCTTGTTATCCTTCTAAAATGTGTAGTTATGAGTGGACTAACTTGAGGCATATTTACGTTTAAAAAGTTGTTCTAAGGAGCGGTTTGATCAAGCTTATCTTAAAATAGTCCCACTTGTTAAGGGTTACTTACTGTTTTGACTGACTTCATTTAAATTGGGCACAGTCTGCGCTTTGCAACCTCAAGGAGCAAAAATGCCGGAAGCACTTTTAATACTTTAAACTTTACTGATACCGCGATATTTTGTTACTGAAACCTTTATACTGAGAGTCAGCGGATCTTAAACATCTGCATTATGCAAGCGAGGTCTCTTATGTGCCTGAGATCTCTGCAAACAGAAAATCTTTAAGATAGAAGGAAGTTAGAAAAGAGCCTTAAAGGAAACCGAACAGTTCTAAGAGGGGATCTATCAGTTTCCTTGAAAAGCTTATGGCCTGTATTTCTGAATGAGAAGGATTCGGGTCTTATGAAAAATCTTATCCGCTTTATATTCTTACAAAAGGCTCTATGGAATGATACATCTATCCGAATGAGAATGAAAACAGTAATTTCTTCAAATGTCTGTGCACTTCAAGGTGATGTGAACAGTTCAGTTCGCAAGATTATTTCTTAATCTATTTTTCATAAAAAAAAGTATCAAAGTTACTCACTTCAATTTGGTAACTAATATATGTATTTTATCAATTTCGTTTCGACCTACTACGTTTGTTTTATTTCATACTAGCAAATACCTATCTTCACACCAGTTGTAATAACCAAATTTAGGGGTAAATTTATAATAATTACTTTAGTTTTCTTATGTAGTACAGCCATGAATCACGCAGGTAATTCCTGAGCTATTCACCAAGCCAAAAATTTAAGCTAAACGTTTAAAATATATTAAAACACTTAAAAGCTGTAAGCAATGTATTTTTTATGCTACATTTTGTTGCAGTTTTGGATAATATTTCTTTAATATAGGGCTGTCCGTATATAGAAGGTGTGTGTTTTGCTATTTAGGGCCAAGGTGAAAGGTATTTTCTATTACCTACACAGGAGCAGCTAACATAGCTTCGCCCACAGAAATATTGCAGACCGAGGCAAAAAACTTTGCATGATTGACTCTGTCCCTCATTGAAGCTCATGGAAAAACTTGGAGAAGTGAGCCGCTTGAACTGATTGGGTAGGTCAAAGGACGATTGGAATGTTCGGAATGCATACATCTTGATTTGCTGCGTGGTCAGTCCTGATGATGACTTCAGTGGCAAGTGCTTCTTGGTAGCCAATTGTGTTCCATTGATGAATACTATCGATTAGTGGTCCCATCATGATTGCTAGGAATCATGATGGGACCACCTTGTCAATACCCCTTAAAATGTTGCACGCTGCTTCCTCTTTACTCACCGTATTTATGGGCAACTTGAAGACTGCGTGTGCCAAAGTTCCTCCTTTTAGCGGTGTAGCTTCAATGCCAAATGATCTCACAACAAGGAAAAACATTTTACAAATATTTTTTCTAAACGCATTTATTTAAAGTTTTCTCTTTCGCCTTGGCAAATTCAATATTAATCGATGCAGTTTACAAACTGTACAAAACCTGTTCGAACCACCTAAGTCAGTAAATAATTTAATTAAATTTTCTGTTTAATCATGGTTTATGTTCGATATTTTCTGTATATCAGAAAGTACCTTTATTGTTTTAAATGTATATGACCAGTTTCATTTACTGAGAGAAAATATTAACTTAATTTATTTATAATATTGACCTTAATTAATATCGGAAAAATTTCACTCAAATTAATTTAATTAATGGCATCCTCTCTCGTTTTTAAGATTGACATCAATTATCATTGCTAATTTTGCAGATTCAGTTTAAAGCTTCCATTAATTTATAAACATGAATACTTTATTCCATTTATTGAGAGAGATTTTGTTTTGCTCTTCAATTCTTTTTATTTATAATATTGATTTTAAGCGATATCTCAAAATTTCTAAGCAAATCGATATAAATCCAAATGATGCAAAGAAGAAGACCATTTTTTCTGAAAAAAATAATAACAACAACAGAATATTCATATCATTCTCATTCCACAAGACAACCGCCCAGTTTTGCTTTAAACTTAGATAGACTCACTGCTCACACCTCGTTAGGAGGTAACTTATTACAGTATTTGACGACCCACTGTCCTTAGGTGAACTTTATGAGATCCGATATTCTGTTATTCCCTGAGATTTTTATTTGTATCCCTGGTTCTTCTGTCACCTAAGGCAGAAGGACCTTATTTGTTTAGCTGTCAAATTTTGCAGTCCACATCTTCTAAGCCATTCTTCACCATGCATGCCTTTATTTGCACCTATTATTAGTTTGGTCATCCTATTAGAATCCACTCCAGAAATTCTGTTTTTCTACTTACAGTCAGACTTAATATAGTATTCTACGTTCGTTCTAACGATCATCTTAAATAGAAGGGCAATGTAGAAAAGGTACACTCGTGAGTAATACTGTTGGTAGAATCTCTGTCCCCCTCCAAACCGAGTGGAAAAGGCCTGACTTCGAATTCCCTCGACGAAGTCGGGAATTTTTATAGACCTTTTTACAACGCAGTTGAGTTAATTGGTCTCAGGCGAAGTTAGCATGTTTTTCCCCCCTCAAAAACTCGATTCTTTAACCATCAAAACAAACAAATCGACCACAGACCACACGCAATTTACAGACAGAATATACGATATAAGGTGCAATATGGCCTAAGTTGCTGGTGGGCCTAAAACAACCGTACCCATATCATTCTTGTTAAGACAGTTCTGAATGGCATCCTTAAAGGTAGATTCAATACTATTCCTCACTATAGAACTCACTAGCCTGTGGTGTCGCAACTCCTCTTCAGCACTTACTTTTGTCGATTGGAGAGATATTAGCACTTCTCCAGTCCAAAGAAATATTCCCAACAGTAGAAATAGTTTATTCCTTAATATTCTCTAGAAATTCGAGCCTTGCTTTCGACTGTAAATGTAGTTGAGAAGTATTTGTTTCACTTATATGCATTTTTGCTGGGCTATCTATGGATTTACTCTATTCTTTGATTTACTCTATTCTTTGTCGTATTCACATATGAGAACTCCTCAACTCCATTCTTAGCTTTCTTTTTTTGCAACAGCATTTTGTAATCAGATTTTGCCTGTCTTATCCAATCAGTATTGTAAATTCTCTTATAATGCTTATTCTCTTATAATACTCGCACAAATTGATTATCTGTAACTATCCCATGCTTGTTTCTTTTCTCGAATTAAACTTTTAATGTCACCTGCCATCTGTTTCTTTCATTTACCTTTGTAAGTTTGGACAGCGACATTTGTGACGCCCTCTTTCGTTTATCTCATCGTGACGTTTAATTAATACGGAAATCGATAATGGCTTCAATTATAAATGAATTTGTTTTTGTATTCCACTGAAAGAGTTATGCTTTAAAAAAATAAGAAGAGTGTGCCCACCGCTAAAGTTTCCTTAGCATTCAGTTTCATGCTTTTCTTTTCATATCCCTCCCGTCATGCAACCAACATACACATTCGTTTATCATTACAACATTGGTCAAAGTACTTATAAATGCCCAGAAGAATTCATCATTCACTATAACACCTTAACAGCCCAGGGGTTTAATATTAAATAGTGTTTAATGTTAAATAGTGTCCTACAAGATCTTCAAGAAGTATAAATTAGATAAAAGTTGTAGATGTAATTAACATGAAAATTATTTACAGGAAAACAAATTCAAACTGTTCGGAGAGAGAAGGAAAATTTTGTTTAGATTGAAATATTAGAAAATTAACAAGTTAGCAATGCAATTTTGTATGTCTAGGCCAGTCTTCATTGAATATTGAAGAATAAATGGGAAATAAACAAAATAATTCGTAATTAAAGTCTTGGTATCCACTGAAACAATTCATTTGGAGAAAAAGAAAAATTAGCCAAAATATAATTTTATTTTCTGTTTATATCGCAGTTTTTAAAGCTATTTCAGCCTATTCAGTAGAAAGCTTATCAGAAATAAAGGAACTCATCAAAAATTAGAATTTGTAGAAACTGAGAGTTTAAAAAATATAAATGGAGCTAACAAGTGGGAACAAAGGCGAATGGGCCCATTGTTGTTTTTTATATTTATTAAAGATATTGATGAAGGTATATCGGTCTTCGTGGATAAGGTTTCAGTAATCAGGGTTACTGTCAGATGGGCTGAGAAATGACAGCTGAATTTTAACATTGCCAAATGCAAAGGGTATCAGTAATCCCAAAGTAACCTACTAATGTGTGATACTACACTCCGGGTATTAGAAAATGAAAAAGAACTGGTGTAAATTGTGCAATCAGATATGAAATTCTTTGCGCAATGAAGACAAACTGCCAGGTCAACTCATGGGGTTTTGTCTATGAGAAACAGGGTCTTTGCTAGCAAGGATAAAGAAGTGATTATCCCATTGTATAAGGCAATGGTTAGGCCGCATCTTGAGTAATGCGAACGAGTCTGAAGGCCTCGTAGGAAGGATGTAGAGCTGCTGAAACGAGTACAGAGAAGGGCAATAACATTGGTGAAGGGAACGAAAGGGTGGTCTTATAAAGGCTTCAATGCTGCTAATTGTAGTTTCTGGAAACTCGGCATCTGCGAGTTGATCTGATTGAGGTGGCTAAGGCTTTGAATGGATTGAACCAGCTCAATGCTGATGGCATTCTTCTTTCTCAGACTGCACACATGAGGGGATATAAATTCAAACTGAGGAAGGTTAGTGAAGTATAATATCTTCATTGCAATCAGCGAAAATAAGTAATTTTTTTTTTACATGGATGCCTGATGCAATGCCCATAACAGCAAAAATGTTATCGGATGAATGTGAGGAGGCTTGCTTTCAATCAAAATTCGAGGAAGAAATAAACAAATTATTGGAGGGGATGGACAAGTGATGTGGGAGTTTTTTGGGTTTTTTTTTTTTTGTTGATGCTTTACGAGCTTGCTTCTTGCATCATATATCGCTACTACTAACAATAATAACAAAATAAAAATGAATGGTAATAGGCTTAGCGGCAGATCAAGAGTAAGGTTGATTGGTAATGCCAATTAGAAGAAAGATAATGAAAAATGGATAATTATTTCTGTATGGCTGATTTCTGGTAGATACACTTCTAGCCCATTATGGTGCAGCAGATTTAATGATAATGTAAAAAAATTATATTCTGTGGAACCCATCATATTCTCTCTCTCTAAAGAAAGATGATTTTATTTGAAGTCCTTATCACATTTGGTCATCGTGTGTTACAGTAATAGGATAATTTTATGTTACCATTGTAAATCTTTATTTATCAATTATATGAGAAAATCATGCGCCATATATTTCGGGCGATCTGGAAGAGGAAGCAAGTTACTTTGGCATTACAACGTTTCTGAGACGAACGTAGAACACTGTGCGATATTGCATTACAGCAGACAGCTCTTATCACATTCCTGAATTTGTTACCGGAACCTCTTCTCCACTCTTGAGTACAGATAACAATGCATATGAGATGAGGGCAGTGTTAACAATGGTACTTAGCTGAAGCAAACAGGGCTAAGAGAAGGGTGGAGTCTCTACTCGTGAACAATGCGCATTTTGATTGATCGCGATGTCAAAATGTTTGTAACCTTCAAGACAACGTTTAGTTGCGTGAAACCATTAGAGGTCTGTTCCATCATCAGTGACTTTGTATACCCTCATGGCCAAGGTAAGGCGGAGGAACATGTGGCGGAACATATCTGTCATTACTCGCTGACAGTGGGGAAGGAGAGTTGATGACGGGAGAAACTACTGGCAGATTAATGGAAGTATTTTAAGGATGACACACGCCGCTTTAAAAAGGTTACCGAAGAATGAAAAAAAAAAAAAACAGGAAAAAGAATCCTTCCGAAGCTACAAAATACAGTTTTGATTTGGAAAGATAGTTCCATAGTAGCGATAGTCAAAAAATGTATTCCGATCAATCCACTAAGCATTTGCACGTTCATGTTTATAATGGCGATTGTCAACTTGAAGAAAAAGTGGAAATGGAATTATGAAACAGGTTAATCCTCCACTTACTCATTGGATAAATCGGGAAAAGTTAATAAATCATAAATAAAGACTAAATAAAGAAATAAAAGCGAAGATACTGACAGCGAAGTACCTAATGATATACGTATATTGGCTAATTAAGATCGAAAGAGTGATAAAGCTCAATATGTCCTACTAATGTTATTATTATAAACTATAAAAGGAAACCTCATACCTTTATGTAGGAACAGAATTCTCTCAACTTGAGAGGATTATGTTCCTACATAAAGGTGAGGTTTCCTTTTATAGTTTATAATAACGTATGTTAACGTATTTAGCCCTCTTTTAAATTATTTGACAACCCCCCATGTGAATATCATTTTCCTTAAGCGAAAATGTTGCACATGAAATGAGGACTTTATAATTTCTAAAATTATTTCTTTATAATTTCTAAAATTATAAAGTCTAAATTTTAACTTCGTTGAAAAATAAATGCAATGATATTATTTGGTGACTTATTTATAGACTTTCCCTCTTAGCTAATTGAACAAAGACATGTTCCTTACATCATACATAAATAAAAATTTTATGATCTTAGCAAGAAGTTAAATATTCCACGAGCTGTCCATAGTACATTTTAGATCCTTGAATAGAAACAATGGTAGTTACATCGATTAATCAATGTAAATTACTCTCCACACATCAATAAATCATTGCTGTGACTAAAGGAACGGAAATCCAAGGCATTTTTGTTCAACATCCTTAAATGTAGAAAGCAAACGACTGTAAAAAAAAGAAAAGAAATTAGCTGAACACGATTCATCCACCTCATCTTTATTGAATTCAATATCGAAGCAATTTCAATGTTTTAAAAACAAATTACAGTTTTATTCTGTTTAATAAGTTTCTAATTAGGAAAAAGAGTCCACACAGCAATCAAAAATTTTGTTCTTGGCTATCCGCATGTCAGGATTACGAACATTATCCGTTAAGCTTAAAACTTAAATAAGTACGAAGATCTGAATAAATCCAATATAGATATTGAAGCAGTGAAATCATAGTAAGTCGCAGAAAATCGACTAGCAAGTTATTTAATGTACGCAAAGTTATCTAATACGCATTTGAGGCGTATTAGCAAATTGTAATAATTGATAATTTATAACAAAAAAAACGAGCAAAAAGCAATGACTTTTATTGGCGAGCCGATAACATTTTTGCGCATTCGCCATATTGCCCATTCATTCCTCCAACCAGCGCATGGCAATATACATAATATCCAGTGCTTCAGCTACAATATATGATATTGTATTAAAAAAAATGCCTAATTTCTATTGGTCTGATTTTAATAAAATTTGTAAGGGCAGAACAAATCTTTTTTCAAAGGTACATATATGAAATTTCATGAAAATCCGTCCACTAGGAGTCGAGTTGTTATTTGTGGATGGACATGGCGAAGATAATAGGGGTATTATGTGCATATATATACTAACTCACTCAACAATACACAAATCTGGTGAAGATGCAAATCATAAATTCATATAAGCTGAAAAGGATACCTACTTTTGACCGACCTTGTATAATTTCACATCTAGACTGTATACAGCCTATATGGATGAATCCAGAATGATCGAAAGATGGATGAATTCATCCATAGATGGGTGAATCGAAGGGGATGGATTTTAAAATCATTAAATTGGTTTAATAATAATAATAATTGAGAAAAACTTAAAAAAATGGGTCTAAATATTCACTAAAGAAATCCAATGCTTGTATGATTCCATTAATGTTATTTATAATACTTCCACTTAACTGTTTGTGGGATAATGCATTTTTACCGGTGTTCATTACGCTGAGATGCCATAAAAAGTAAGTTTATTCATTGACGGTAAAATGCAGAGCCACTACACTCTCAGTTTATTTGTTAAAAGTTCAAATTTTAATCATCCTTTTCCTTCCACCATACATATTTTCTATTTGAGACTGAAAATAAAGAAATATCGAAAGAACATACGTGAAAGATGTCACAAACATCTTCCATCTTGATTGATGACGTTTTTAATATATCGAAAGAAAGTTAACGTGCAATGAAGAAACCCACTTTCTGTGACCTCTCTTTCGAAGTACTCAAGCATAAAGGATATCTTCGAGATATTCTGCATCTCTTCCTAATCACTTAGCCGTGGTCTGAGTGGCGACACAGTCACTGCAACTGTCTTCTCCAAAACGACCACTGATACGTCATTTGTCTCTTCGGTCTCATACCATCTTTAGAGGCAGGGATTTCGGAAAGCTCTCTTGTGATGGTTGTCTCGAGACATTTCTCTCCCTCCTCATGTTGACAATGCAGTCCGTAACGATGAAGAAAGTGGATACCGAACAAACAGACAAACACGTTCGTTTGGAAAGCACTGTTGAATGGGCACTTGAAGTGTTCTTGCTGGCTGCGGAAAACTGACACGTCACGAAGCCTGGGGACACAACTTCTAATGGAGTTTCGGAATGGAGACGAAGGAAAGACGAAATGCTACGAGACAATCTGGCGACTGTACGTAATTATGAGACAGGCTGTACATGGCTGATTGAAGATCCTTGTCTCCATCATTCTTTGTGTTAACACAAGTCTCAACACAGAAATTTGGAGTTGATCACATTAATAGCTACAAATTAAATATTGAAGCAGTCCCTGTCATTTAACAGTATTTTAAAGAAGTTCAGCAAGCGATACTTGAATATAACTTTTCTTTAAGTGAATATTCCCTTCAAGTAGTTCGTTCCTTTATATCTTCATCATATAAAATATGAAACCAAGTTTCGTTTGTTGTGTTAAATTTAAACAGCCAAGGGCAGAAGAATTCAGTATTTTCCTGATTTCTAATTATCAATACGCTAGAAAGAAAAGCAATCTGTCTAATAACCATAAATTTCGACGAAATAACATTTTAATACACAAAGTCTGTATCTGAAGCTAATACAGAAAAAAATGGTGGCCTCCAGTTTTTTGAAACTGTATTCTGATTAAATCATATGCAGTACTTTTGATCTGAAACAAAAAATTAAGAAATGTAATGCTTGTCAGCATAATGCGTGCAGGAACGGAGTTCAGGGTCCGTTCCAAGATTTGATTATGTATTTAACTCGGGTTTCTCGTCCAGCAATGGGCAAATCTACCATTGAATACAAGGTGTTCAATGGTAGATTGAACACCATTGTATTCAATGGTAGGTGCAATATGGTAAAGTCGCTGATGTGCCTAAAACTCTGAAACAGCTAGATATACATTAAAATTATTTTAGAATAATCTTAATCCTTATAAAACCTGGTGTTCCACGATCAAGTATGCAAATCAACAGTTACACTGTCATTTGAAAAGTTTGGATATGTACCAATGCTGTTAACGAGAAAAGTTTAAAAGGAAGAAAACTGGTACGTTGAACAGTCATGATCTAAAGGCCTGTTAGATAAAACAAAGTGAAACTGCAGAGTTTACGCGCAATAACCTTCAAGTATTGGGTATAATTTTCGTGCTTTGACGCAGAATCTGCGTATCATCTGAATAATGCAATGCTACGCAATTTCTTCCAATCCTTCATCTGATTTCAGCTCTCAGTTTACTTTATAAAAAAGATCATCAAATTGCTGAAAATAGGCAGGTATATGCTGGCTACACCTCACACTGCTGTTAGGTACTGAAGACACCTTGTTTTTGTTATTTTCCAAAGGTCCAAAGTATTTAAAAACACAATATTCTTTTACATACAGTCGCAAGACATTCGCATTAAACTGTGCAAATATTACAAATATCAACTTCTACTTAAAGGTTTAATATCTGTGTTCTGGTCAGACACAATAACCCGAAATTGCGTTTAAATAAGAGCGTTTGTCTTGTACACTAGTAGCAATAGATGGTTACATATCCTCGAGCACTGTGCCACCAGTAACGATTTCTGGTAATATGACACTCGCATAACTTTTACTTATAGATGTAGTAATTAAATTATAACAACTGGACCTTAATCACATTTTCCCAGTCTCCATATCCCATCCCATCGCAGAAATCAATTTAGGAACAGTTAACCGCTCTCATTGGCAGTATATTGGGCTACGTAATCAATACGTGCAGCCCTTCCATGTTTCCACTTCACTTCTCTACTTCGTGGTTATCCGGAATTCAGTTAATATGACTACAGTAGAATGAATATTTTGTTTCCATCGAGGCTTACAATAATTGGAATTGCAAAAAATCGAATGCGTTTGTTAATTCACCGAACGTGAATCAAAAATTAATTCTCGTTTTACCGAATAAAGTTTTAATGTAAAAAGTCTTAATGTTCTTGGACTACAAAACTCATTTGCGCGAAATCCAGTACTGGGAATGCTATTTGCTTATCGTGAGTGGGAAAAAAATATTAAATAATAATAATGGAACTCCGAATGTAATATCATTAAAAGGCTAGCCTTGTTATTGGAATGAACACTAAAAGAAGATTCAAGCTTTATTTAGTATCAAGCTCCTCTTTGATAGTAACAAGAGATGAGCAAACTCATCTATTCGAGTACATGTGGAAGTGACTACAGTAACTTAGGTAGTTTTGGTATGTGCATATTTTAGCATTTGGCATCTGACACCAAATAAATGTTAAAATTAAGTTTGGCATTTATTTGGTGTTAGGCTGAGAAAGACCCTTAACAGAAAAAAGGGCTCTGTTAGTAGTAGTGTTCAATGCAGTGGCCATTGTTATCAAGAAATGGAAACTTAATTTGAGCATTTTGTATAGCTGAGTTTAAGTTAATACTGTGATTTGGAATTCCCTGTGTGAGGGGAAATGCTCATATGCAGGTCTGCAAGTACATGCATTCTGCTATCCCTTCACAGAGCATGACTGAGAGCCTGTTAATAAGTGTTCTTCAGAAAATTTGGACATTAACAAAGCTTGTAGTAAAATCATCATTTTCTGACAATACATTTTCCCGATATCAGTATTTCCCCGATTGTACATTTTTTCTCGTTTGCTTCCTGTATTTTTTTTAACTTTGTTCTTTCTGCAGGAAATTTGTAATTTCGTTCAAGATATACCATTATACCAGTTGAGACATAGTGTCCATCTGACACCTATGTTACATTGTCTATTAGACTCTCGATGCGATTTGTTAGTATTTATTTTCACATCCTAACGCTTCCTCATTATTTCTTAAAGGCTTTAGTTTCTTCTCTCTCCTGGGGTTATGGAGACCGCATTGAATCTCCAGGTTCAATTGAATTTGTCGGTGTACCCTTAGAAACAAGTAAATGGAAATATATAACAACACAAGATTTTCTTATATAAGATAATATGTGTGATTTAAACGAACGTGCTATTTAATGAAGATATCATTCTTGGAAGGGGCAAGCTTTAGCCCCTTGATTCCACCGTGGGTGTCGTTTCCTTATTTCTAGTCTCCCATTTCCACTCGTGGGTAATTCCTTATTTGCCTACCCCGTCAGGACGGGCCTGACTGTGGCGTTTTTGAAGGGGCGACTCAACATATTAGTAGAAAGGTAAGTTTTCTAGCCTGAACAGAGAAACCAACCTTAGAAAACACTCAATTGAGAGAGACAACACACATTAACGGTTCATTGTCCAATATAGAGATTTATAATCCTTAAAATTAAAAATGGGATGAAACTAACAAATTTTAATAAACTATGGGAAAGCCTGAAAGATAGACTGTAAATGCAATCAATTACTACAAATCTCATGATTAATAAAACGTAAAATCTGTAAAATGCAGTGCAGGCAAATCGTACTTGTCCAACAAGTAATCTGTTAGCAAACGGCTCCAATTCGGCAAGCGTAAAGTCGGGTAACCAAAAGGAACTCGCTCTTGGGAGAGTGGAAACTATTTCTTTTTAGCTATACTTTAGAGAGCTTTTAAAAAACATTTAATATTTATGGACCTTTTATTATATTATATTTAAATTTTTGATTTCATTTTGAGATAATATCTAACCGGTGTTGCTGATGTCGAGAAGACCATAGAAAACCAAACCGAGTGCCAATCTTGTGCCAGTGATATTTGATCCATTTCTAGATGTATGACACCCTAAACATAGTGCATATTAATTGCAGTGCGCATTCATTTTCCCTTTTGTTTTAGTTTAAGTGGACGAACATTTTATCAAGGGTAAATTCACTTGTATATTCACGCACTGTAGATTAAAAATTATTAAAACGCGGAACCAAATATTACGTTAGGAGGTACGTGCAGTGAAGTGAAAACTATTACTTTTATATATTTTTCGTTAATCAGTAATACGTTAACTAACTTGTTTACTTTAAGGTCTACACCCACAACGTTATAAATCATTCGAAATTGTCCCTTCCTGATCATAAAAGTTGTCCGTTGCGAACTTAAAGTATGTCGTGTTAAGCTTTTCAATTCCATAAAGCAGAAAAATTATATTAGAGAACAAAAAATATTCTTTGTCATACCTCCGCAACGAAAATATGTGATTCTGGTGGAAATAAATGAAATAAATGAAAGATGTACCAACGTTTAATGTTAAAATAAAGGGATATATGTGTGTAATAAAAGTGTAAAAAATATTTTATGTTCTCTATAACTCGTTTAACTTCTGAAAAATATCATAAATCATTGTGATTTCAATAATATATAATCAGAATACCTGTAATTGTCCTTACAAATATTTGCTACTGATGGATTTTCTCTTGTATTCCTGCTTACTCTCCCTCACAAGGAACCAGCAGTAATTTCTGAATCATTACAGGATCCCACGACCTTGGTACCACTTTTCCATTGTGAACATATCTTGATGAAACCGCTCCCCTTATTCATCACTCACATCTTCCAGATTTTCAGCGAAAAATTCGAGACGGGAATGAAGAAAATGAATTTTCAACAACATTCGACAGCCCATGTTTTTGCAGCACTCAAGTAAATTAGACACCAACATTTCATAGTTTTCTTCTTTCCTATTACCCAAAAAACCATGCCTTAAATGACCGCCAACTCAACCTCCTGTAACTGGGTTTCAAACACATCGTCTTTCAGGAGCTTCCTAATTTGGGGTCCTACGAAAATTCCTTCCTTAAGTTTGGTATATGTTAAATTAGGAAACACACTTCTCAAGTATGCAAACCCGTTACCCTCTTTATCTAGTCCCTTCATGAAATTTTTCATCGATCCAAATTTGATGTGCAAGGGTGGAAGAAGAACCTTGTTTGATTGCACTAAAGGAATACATTTTGCATTATATTGTCATGGTATGAACTAGTCCTGCTTGTCCCAATTTTGCACAACATAATGTTCTTCTGCCGCATGGCTGTCCCACAAACACAAAAAAACAGCAATATTTTGTAAAACCACTGCAAACTAACAAGCAAACTAATAACCGTAAGATCAATACGTATGTTCCAACCATAATCAGGTATTTTATAGCATGTAGAACCTTAGACATGCTTTGATGACTTTATTTAAGTCCAACTGCATGAAACACAGGAGCTGATTGAAATTCGTTGCCATTATGAAGAAAAATTGCTTTTAAACTTAATTTGGAGGCATCTATGAATAAACGCCATTCATCTGAATTATGCACGAAACCTAGTTATTTCAGAAGTCCAATAATGTTTTTGCAGAAACACATTCTGTCCTCCGTAGCAAAATATTTCGAAAACTTTTCATGTCTTTTTCGAAACACTGAAATATTTTTATGTTTATGTTTGTAGGATAGATTTACAACCCTGAGAACATGTCAAGATCAGTTAATACTTGGAAAACCTTGGCACAGCCTACAAAAACTCACCAAAAACGCTGTGTGCTCTTTTCAACTTGTAAATTGTTGGATCGGAATTTGAACCTAAGAACCACAGGTAGAAGTCTGATTATGTTCATCCCAAGAAAACCGAGGCCAGAATCGATTGCTAAAATTAAGAGAATTAGCTTATATCTGTTAAAATAAATCAGCATGCCATGCATTATTGGCTATTATTAGATTACGCGAAATTGGCATATATTGGTAAAACTCCCTTTATATTTTTGCACCATTTAAATTCTTGGAGGTAAAAATCGTGTTGGCTAGTGTTAATACAAAAAAAAAAGCCAGATACGTTAAACGAAAATAAATATATTATCCTGTTGTACCTGAAACATTTAAATTAAATTATCTGCCTTCTAACAATCTTTATAAATTTAAAAACAGGTTATTTGGAGAATGCAAATCATTTTATATATCGAAGTACTTTGCAAATGATATTTGAACTGCGTGTACTGTAAGGTATTAAGCAGTTTTATTTTCAATTTTACATTGCCATTGAATTTAAATGATTAAATAGGATCAGAATCAACGCCTTGGAAGAAGCAATCACAGCTTTTTATTCCTTCCGCTTAATTGCTTCCTTGTTTGTTTAAATCAAGTTATTTTAATGTTTCATTCTCTTCCATTTCTTTGCTGTTTTTATCTGTATTGGTGCGTGTATAAACAACTCCTTTACCTTTGCTGAAAGGATTCTTATTAAACTTTCCAGTCTTTGTTGGGCGAGGTCATCATCATTGTGAATAAATTGTTTACTTTTATTTCTGTCTGGTTTTATTCCACGTTTGCGTTATTTCTGTCTCGTCCATCTCTGACGCTGTCTGGATTTACTACAGACCACTCAAATTATCTTAATAAAGCCGGTAGTTTGATGCTACTGATTCTCTCTTTTCCTCATGTAAAGTTGAATATTAATTATTTAAACACAATTTATATATCTAAATGTATAATACTTTATTTTAATCACTTGTTAGCTCCATTCACTAATGTACATTTAGATAACTGTTAAACTTGTAGTTGTGGTGCCCATGATTATTACAAACATGTTGGCGCTACACCTCACAAGTTTAAATTTTCTTTTTAAAATCGTTTTACGTCGATGATTGAAAAAGAAAAACATTTACTTTTCGTCTCCCGACACTGATATTTTCTTCTAAAACTTAATGCGGTGTTTTGTTTGCAACTTTTCCCTGAATGACACCATTATCGAAACCAGATAACTTCTCCCATTAGGCTGTATGGGTGGGGACCGTTAGGTGGTTTCAATTACGTTTATAAAATTATAAACTCACCATCGATAGATCTACGTTAATTACTGCGTTATGTAGCGCATTGTTCCCTTATAAAACGCGTTCCCCACCCACTCTTCTCTTGCTACCATCCTCGTGCGAATAACCTAAGGAACTCTATTTAATTAAATCTGCATTAGTTTTGTCTTGTTCGAGGCATCAACTATAATTACTTGTCAGCGTTGGAGACTGACGGTACCGGCGAAAACAATGTATACACTGACGAACAAAAAAAAAAAAAAGGAGAGAGAAAAGAAAAGTTTTGACGTGTCTTCTTCACGTCCTCGTGCGCTATCGTTTGCTTTTCCCGTATCGGCAGCCGAAGGATTAACGCAACATTTGCCGTCGCACGCTCGTCAGTCGGGGGTGATTTTTAATAATGGCAACCTCTCACTTTGCGGACTCTGGGTGATGCGTTCGTTCTTGCTGAGAAGGAGCAGCGACGGATGCTGTGCGGAGTGAAGTTTTTGCGAAAATAAATAACGTAAGGAGTCGCCGCGCGTGCGTGAGTGCGTGTGTGCAGATGGAATCACTTGATCGTTGTTCGTGGACGCCGAGAGGAGCCATCTGAATAAGGGTTCATTTTCTGCACCAGTGAATGCATGAGAGGAAGGTGGATATTTAGGTGAAACTTCGGAAGGCGGGCAATTTATCAGACACACGCCTCTTGCGGAGAATGGCAGACGAATATTCCAACTGCAGCGCCATCTGTGAAACGAAGACGGTACCGAAGTATTTATTTACGCACTGTCACTCTACAGCGTCATATAAAATATTCTCAGGAATCGTCTTGAGTCTCTTCGTGTACCTGTGATAATATTGCGTGTTTGGGACTGAGACTCGCTATTTTCCTGTAACTCCACCATTTGGCGAATATTTTCTACTATCAGACAGATCTATTGATCTTTTCGTGGTGTCAAAATAGAAAACGTGACTACTTGTTTGCCAGTTAAAGAAATGCTGGAAAATAAAACAGTTTTTCATCCCTGAAGTTTTAACTATGATATAACAATAATATGATATAACAATAAATAGCTGCGTTCCCAACTCCCGATTTTGTTTTTCTTTGGCTTTTTCTCTTTTATCATCGCCAAAAGTAGCTGTGTCCTATCAACTCAATGATATCGACGTGTCTGTAAAAAATCACGAAGATACACTTCAAATTTAATGACAGTTCCGAGCATCAAGGATAGATTAGGACGAAATAAACTTTTTGATCTGAATTTATGCAGGTTCCAATTTTTGTGAACTCCGTGAAAAGGAAAGTTGTTACGAAGAATGGTGGATGGACATGTATTCTTGAGGGTTACGTAAAAGATAGCGGGAATTGTAAATATTATAATGTTTCATATTGAATCAAACAGATGGAAACTTTGTGCGTAGTAGAGAAGCTACGGACTGTCCAAAGCGATGTCATCGTCTTGGGAATATTTCTTTGGAAGCAGGGGCAGCAGGAGATGTTTTTATGTCCAAAGGCGAGATGCTGATAATGCCTCTCGAATTGAACTACTCAGAAAAATACTGGTTTCATTTCGTTAAACCGAAGGCTTTGGTTCTCCAAAAAAACCATAATTCCTAATTCATTTTTCGTTTAGCTCTGAAAAGCTTACAGATGTCTTAAAGAACTCATTTTCCTGGTTAAGCCGTCTGATGCGCAATTAATAATCAGAGATTAAATCCAGCAGTTGAAAGAGAAACTCTCCAATTCCATAGTACACAAAAATGTATATCTCTTGAGATTATATACTGATTCATACACGTGCAGAAAATTAATGCCACGTTGACTTAGAATCGAATACATTAGATTATTGTTCTAATTACTGAACAGCTCGGAGTTTTAAGGCTTCCAGAACAGCTTTTCTTTAGTGAATTTTCGAAAAAATTTCTTAAGATAAGCAATGTAAGTTTTGTATTTTAACGCTTACTCGCACAAATGATATACTTTTTTTTTTTCCCCTGTCGTTGAGCAATAGTTGGAGTTGAATGAACATTCTGAATGCTTTCTAAGTCACTAAGGCAATCCTGTCAAGTTGCAATGGGCCGTGCGGAGAAAGAAACCCGTAGAACTACTTGTGTAAAACGATATTTCTTCACAGTCCGCCTGTCCTTCTAGGCCCTCCCCTCCCTCCTGGTGGGGAGTGCGTAAACTGTCTCTACTGGCCTATGAATCTCATCTGTTCTTCTTTGGTAAGCCCAGCTGCATTAAACATAATACTCCTAGCAATCTCGCGTATCTTCTCTCTGTAGGGGCAGTACTTCACAGAGGAATATTGACATTAAATTGGTTCTCAGAACACATGTCTCTTCCTGGATGTAGTATTCTTACGTCCAAACAAAACTGTCTTTTGACAAATGTCCGTCTTATATATTCAGATGGCGGTGGCAAAGGTGGTGCACTCAATTTTGTTTTCTTTCCAAATGAGATTTCGTTCCCCTTTCTCTTCCTGATCGAAATATTTCATTTATATACCGGGTTTCCAGTGTAGCCTCGCTACGAAGATCGGCTACATGTCTAATCTAGTAGCCAATGACGTCAGAGACCACATAACAATGTATTTCAGTCTTGGAGCTACGATTTCTGGAACTGTCCATCGATTAGTTTCCTTATTTATACGAAGCGGAAAAGAAAATCTTTATTTCTTTCGCTTCTCTTAAACAGACCCTGCTGACGCTATTATTCCCCATTTCCTGTGAAAAAAACAGGGTTTTATTTTTCATTTTATGCCTGTTCATCTGTACTGGAAAACACGTCATCATTATGGCGTTTTTTAATACCCTTGTCTTTAACAAGCACTGAACTGGATTCGAATTCAAGCCCCGAAACAAAATCATCCGATTTTAAATATGATGTTTCGGAAACTTCACTCTCAACAAAGGATTATGTTGGTATGTAAAATTCGTTTTAAACGAGGTATCACTGTCGCTTTTTAAGTGATTTTTTTAAAGTTTACATTCTTTAAATCAATTTTAAATAATAAAATGTAAGCTTATTTCTTTTTCATTAACAGTTATTGAACACAGAAGCAATTAGAGTTAAATCAGATTGTTCAAAGCTAATGAAAACGTTCGTTAATAGACGTTTCAGCGAAATTTCGCTCGAATTACCACCATTTATTTTACGTTTTATTTCATCATAAGTTTGCGATAAAGATTTTTATTTTTAAAGTTTATATATGTATTGTTGTGGGCTTATCATGAATAAAATAAACAGTACCTATATAAGCCATGACGTTCAAGTTGCTACATGAAAGGTATTTGCAGCCATAAACGAGACTATGTTCAGAATAAGATCCTTTTACGTTCAGACATTTCTTTCGGGGAAGACTTCATTCGATATTTTGTGACAGAAAGATAATCCGAGCATACGTGTACTTCTGTCAGCATTCAAATAAGCTTATGTACTGTCTGCAAGTAATTGAAAGTACCCGAGCAGATAGGAACAAAGAGGAATAGCAGTGTAAGCAATAAGTTCATTCCGCCACTAAGTTCATTCGCTATTTCGAAACAAATTCTTATAGACATTAACGCAGTAACTCAGCAACCATATCTGCAGTCGGAGACACACGTGAAGACCAAATTACATTAAGTTTCTCTCCTCACATAATGTGATTAGGCAGAGCACAAGAATGCGGCTAGTCCTTTGGACGGAACAATAAATGCATTTCTTTTCAGTCCACGTTAAAGAAATACAACTGAGTAGCATTTGTAGTATTTTTTGATGCCATGAGTGTCACTCTATAAAAACAGAAACGTTTCAGGAGTGTTGTAAGAAAGCAAACTTATACAGCATCAGCCAAAACAATCCCATTTCACCTCTCCCTCCCCTCCATTAGTTTGTCTAGTTCTTCCTTGAATTTATTCAAACTATCCACTTCCACAACAACGGATGGAAGTTTGTTCCAGCAATCAACCACCTGTTAGCAGAAGACAAACTTCCGCTCATCCATCCTGCGCCCATCTTTTCTCAATTTGAATTTATGCCCCTTCATTGCGCATAGTCTGAGCAAGAGGAAGAATCCCATCAGCCTTGAGTTTGCTCAAGGAATTGAAAGCCTTAACACCTCAAGCAGATCACCTCGCACTTGTACAGACAAAACCACGTGAACTGGCGCTGTGTGATGAGAATGCTCTATGGCCGACTCTTTGGCTGATGCGCTAAAAATTCTCAAAACAAGTAGAATGACCTTGCGAGGGCGAAGAAATTGACTTCTAAGTTCATAGTCTAATTTTGTTCAGCCGAGCTACTTAATTGATTGGGGGTTTAGGGTTGTTTGATGTTAAACGCTGTGCATATTTGAAATGCCAACAAGAATGACTTCAATTCCTGTTCGGCAACCACTCATTAAACGTACTAAAATAAAGGTGGAGCGTGAATTGCGATACCTGCGAAAGAAAAAAAGTCTGAACATCTAGGGATGTGCGAGGTGTCATGGTTTATCTTCGAAATCATTAGTTCACTCATGTTTTCTTGCGAGTTTTCTTGGAACAGTTCGTGGAGTTAGTCAATAACTCGTTGTGAAATAGAACTAAGTTCGTATCGCCTTGCTTACACAAGGGAACCGTCCTGTAGCTATTTATAGCTTTCTGACGATAGCACAGGTGAACAACAGTACGGGAATCCAGCTGACCTGCGTTTACTCTGCGCAGTGCACTTGAAATCGGAGCTCCGTGCCAATAAAGCGAAGCGCCTCGGCGAAATTTCCGAACGATTAAATTCGGTCTTTGCAGCACCTTCTACTGCTACCTATCGAACTCTGACACTTTTTCTGTTAGGACAAAATGTTTAATTTGGCCAAATTAACTGCGTGTTCTGTAATTTATTCTTCCATAATAACTTTAGTGTTCACTGCTAATGCAGAACAAATGTTCTTTGGGATAAAAATCCCAGTCGTTTCCGGACACAGGATCATCTTACCCAGTATCACCCCTCGGTTTGCTTGTTTTTTTCTTAACATGAAAATACTGTCTAATCCTATTAGGAAGGCTATATGGTTGACTTCCATAGAGCTTGCTCTTTCAGATCACGCAGCCAGCTGCTGACTCGCATGGAGGTATAAAAAGAAAAGGGAAATGACAAGTTTATTTTAAACTCGCCGTTTTTTAACCATTTCAGAAATATGCGCAGTGAAGTTAGTACAGTACTATAAAATGCTGATGTATTAGCGTACTCTAGAGTAACTGAATATACCTTTGCTCTAAGTTCTGTATAATTACGATTATAATTCTCGTATTGTAACAATTTCAATGTGTAGTCCCATCCACGCTGTACACCGATTCTATAGTGTATAATATTTTCAGTTTTCATGATGTTAAAATTAAAAGAAGAAACATTCTTATTGCGTAACTGAAAGGCCACGACTTGATCCTTGTAGGGATGATTGTTTATGGGCTTTTTTTTCGCTTACTTTATTTAATTTATCTCAGAAGAAAGATGCATCGCTTCTACTCCCTCAGTTTGGGTTTTTCATCCACCAAACCATGCATACCAACCTAGGACACGCGTAATTTACAGGCATAATGTTTGAGTTAGCTACCTTAATACTTATTGTAAACAACAGAAAAAACGGTAGATGAGTTATTAATTATAAAGTTGTCTAATTATAGTTAACTAACTTACAAGTTATAAACTTCGATAAGAAATTCGAATGGTTTTAATAAAGCTGCTCAGTCTATTATTGCCGACTCAAAAATAATAATAAAAATGTTAATATAATTGCAATATAATAATTAATTATAAGATCAGTGCTTGTTCTTTTAATCTGTAATATTGATCAGCTTGTGAGATGTAAAAATCAAACGTAAGAGTGCTAAGTGCAGCTGTAGCTAATTATATGTTCAAATCTTTGATTCAAGGGCGATTGAAATATTTGAACCACCCGCGTATTTTCAAAGTCCACTCTGTAGACTGAATAAATCGGCCTTCACTTTCCCTTTGCCACAACAGTGGTTCATTTGAATGGGATATTTAAATTAGAAATAACATTATATACTTCTTCTATTAACCAGAACTCTTGCTTACTAGATAAAATTATTTTTAAATGAGCGATTTGTCTCTATATAGCAGTCACGCGATACTTTAAACTGTACCAAGCTCTTTGAGGAGAATAATATATACATGAATTAACACACAATATTTATTCGCATGTATATACACATACTTTGACGTCTAGCGTTTGCCTGAGTTGAGAGAACACACTGGACCGCGCGGGCTCTTCCTTTAAAGCCGGCAGGCTAATCAATCAAGAAATGATATACATGACAAAGCCTTGAGTAACGTGCATTACCTGCACGAAGTTCAGATAATGCATGTGAAAGTGCAATGCCTACTCATGGACAACACATTTCTGCTACATATATCATCCTCTCCATAACAATAAATCGGAACTGCTCTGGAGTATTTCGGCATAGAATATGTGAAATGGTCGTGGCATTCATCTTGGGAAGACGACGTGCCATCTTTTTTGGATTACAATAGCTAACTGTGGAGCTACATTGATCCCGTTGGTTCGCCCATAGTCAGTAGTTCAGAGGATAATAACAGCCTGCATTTCTGAAGATAAATGTTTGAATTATTAATCTCAGTTCTTTGAACTACCGGTGTCCTTTTTTTTGAAATGGTAAACTTGACATCGGGTTACTATCTGTTCCTTATTTTTATATTACACTCATTGCAAAAATTAACTGCTTGTTTTTTTTTTTTTATTTAAATTCTACATTTTTAAGCAGTTAAATTCATGAGAAAAGCAAAGATAGGCTGAAAATACTTAGCAAAACACTTTTAAAATCCTTCCTTGATTTGAATCTTAGAATCAAAGGCGCTGTATGGCATCTATTAATTGGGCAGAGTGAAGGCGAATGCGCATGAATTATGGAATATCTTCAAAAAAATCACAGAAGCCATGAAAACATAAATACCATTAAGAAAATATTGCAGGAGGAGAATGCCAATCTTGATGAATTCGGGGCTGGCCGATGAAACAGCAGAAAATGATAGCATGGGATAGTTACAGGACGATGAAAAGTACTGAAAGCTATAATAGTTGCAAGTTGATTTGTAGCAGTACCACAGATAAGGTTAGAGAGGATATGGCTGGGTATGATAAAGTACTCGCTAAGAGAGCAAAGAAGGGGAGAAAGGATTTTTCAAAAATGCGAGCACAAGGAAGAAAAAAGTGAATCCGATCGGACCCTTTTCAGTGGGTGTAGGAAAGTCTTAGACAACCCAGTTGATGTTACTAAAGAATTGAACAGGTACTTTGCAGTCTTCATTGAAGAAATACCCTTCGTGCTGAGAAGAGGCTGTGCGAGTGAAGCTGAGTCACGAAATTAATGATTTAGAAATTACACATGACTATTTATTTGAACAACTTTAGAGCATAAAGGCAAGTAAGGCTCCTAGAGTTGATGGCACATACCCAGTAATTTTGAGGAAGGCCGCCAGGGAGTGTATTAAACCATTGAAGTTAATTACGAGGGCATCTTTCGACTCGGGAGGGATTCCTTTGGATCGGAGAAGTGCCATCTTATGGCCAATACATAAAGGCGATTCTAAGAACGAAGTTGGTAACTACAGACCGATTATCTGACTTCAGCAGTAGGGAAAATCTTAGAGGCATTGATTAAGAATGCAATCTAGGGACATTTAGATGGATATATAGCACTCTAAATAACATATATGATGGTTTTGATAAGGGAAAATCACATGTAGCTAAGTGAAGACTAATTCGACACAGTGATGTGGGGGGGGGGGTAGAAAACAATTTCAAAGTAGTTTATTTGGATTTTAGCAATGCATTTTACTCAGTCCCTTATGAGAGGTTACTGTATAAACTGAAATATTTTGGGATTAGTGGAAAAATTCTAAGATAGATTGCTGTAGGGCACAATGTTTTGATTAATGGATATTCTTCAGATGTAAAGTCAGAAGTGCGGTCCCTCAAGGATTCATTCTTGGACCACTGTTGTTTCTGAATTTCAAAAACTGTATTGGCGATGGGATTAGAAGGCTTACTGTCAAAATTTGCAGGCGACGGAAAGATTAGTAGAGTAGATAATGGTGAGTACCAAGCAGCACTCCTTCAGGATGATTTGAACAGACTGCAAGAATGGTCAGAAAAGTGGCAGCTACGTTTTAATGCAGAAAAATGCAAGGTCTTACACTTGGTGGAGTTGAATTAAAGACAGCAGAGGAAGAAAGGAATCTGTGAGTTATAATAAGGGCAGATATGAAGTTTCTAAGCGTATAAATAGGCGTCCAGGAAAGCCCATGGTGTCCTGCTTGTCTGTTTGTTTCGTGATTTATTGGGCGCATCGGCAACTATGGCCATAGTGCGCCACGTGGTGTCCTGCCGATGATATATCGAACGTCATCCTGCAGAGATAGGGAGGTCATGATCCCACTGTATAAGGAAATTTTAAGTGTATTTTAATTGTAAGACCACATTTGGAATACTGTGTTCAAGTATGGAGACCTCATCTGAAAAAAAAAAAAAAAAGACACTGTGCTCCTTGAAAGGATCCAAAGGCTGGCAGCTCACATGGTAAGATCGGCAAAAGGGCGACCATACGAGGAAAGACTCCGATTATGTGGGCTACAGAGCTTGGCAACAAGGCTCCTCACAAGTGACCTGACTGGTAGGTTTATAAGGCTATGATTGGGATTAGTGCAATGAATTAAGGCGAAATTTTCACTGTTATAGAGACTTCCAGAACTCAGGTGCATAAATTCAAATTACAGGAGAAAAGGTTCAGACTAGACTGTAGGAAGTTTTCTTTTAGCCAGCGAGTCGTTGATTGCTTGACCAGGTTGCATTCTCAGGTAGTTGAAGCTGATATTTTGAATAAATGCAGTGGTCAACTGGACAGTTACCTATGTGAGAAATTAAGCAAATAATTTACTTCCTTTATCACATAGGTAAATATTTTCTTATCTACTTGTTTTTTTTTTTTTTCGGCCAGTGCTGCAAAAGCCTGTGGCTTCCTTGCACTATATGGCTATTATTACTGTTACTGCATGTTGGGTTGGTGAAAATTAAAAACTCGATAATCTGATGCTGGACATCCAAAGATGTAACCTATAAATTCTGGATATCCCGTGAGATTTACGAACGTCTCTACGTGATCTTAACAATTATATCAAACTAGCTGTCCGGTAATCCTGATTCTTCGATTCTTTCACCCCATTATGGCGAAGCTGCCGGTATGGTAGTTTTTCCACTGACGAAAACCCTATTTCCCTCTACCTGAGTTTGGTTAACTCACTCCCAGATGAAGAGCCCTTTCAAAGTTCCTCCATTTAATGACGAAATTCGAACTCAGGCCTTTCCAAACGACTGACGAGCGGCCAAAACATCATCACAGAGGACCATCACTACTAATACAAAATTTTAATTCCATTAAACTGTGGACTCGCAATTTAATGAAGCAAAAAAAAATCCCTGAATGGAGAAAAAATGGCAAAGTTTTATTTTTTATAATGCGTCATTAGTGACACGAAGCTGGTACTAACAAAGTGAATATTTTTAGAGGTTCAACAAATGATAGAATTTAAGTTGAATTGAAAATTACGGATCGGTTTCTAAAATCGAACGATTTTAGAAACCGATCTGTTAAATAAATAGATCTCCTAGCCATTATTTTACCGCTCATTTCTTTGATAAATTTCAGAATAGGATAATCCTTAGGACAATATCTCATCCAGCGAATAGTACACCAAGGCCAGCAGCAGTTCAATGCATAATGCATTGCTTCTAAGATGTTACGTGTGGGAGGCTTTGATACTATTCTTCCTCTCCGTCTACATTAGCTACAAGCACATTTCCTTTCCCAAAGATCTGACCCAATATAGGGTCTTGAGCATGTGGCAGTTTCTCACAGTTTGGAAGGCCAGAGACGGTAGCAATTGAGGGCTAGGTTGAGGTCAATTCAGTTCTCTTTGTCTTGTTTCTTGACGATAGACCGACATAAGGAAGTGTCAATTCGTGTAGTCTCATTGACAGAGCAGCGTCTGTCGTTGAATGATAAGTGCATGTAACAAATCCTAAGTAAAATATGGTTTGATACCCAACACAGGAAAGTATTTAGTTAAAAATTACCTCCATGATGTCTTTAGTATTAAACCTTAGTGTTGCTAATGTTTCGTATATTTTATTCTACCTTTATGCGAAGGGTACATTCATTCCATGATAAAGAATTATTTCTCTAATATCTCAATAAATAAAAGTACCTTAAAATATTAATTTTAACTGCAGCATACAGTTACGCTCTTTTCTTGGTTGGATGGGGTGTCATTTTCGTAAACCTCATGCCAAGTTAACAACTGGGTTGGGAACACCTCATTAGATACTTCCTCTGGAGATCATTTTACTGGAACAGAGCAACCTGAGTGCATTTCATGCTTCTTATTTTTTTGGAACGTGTTTACAAATTAAACATTATTTGTAGAAAAGCTGAAATCTCGGGGGTGATACTGTCTCGTGAGCATGTCCATGCATAAATGAGATAAATTACATGTAAATAACTAGTTACGCGTACCATTTCTTAAGTACGTGTTTTTCTTTTTTCAAGTATTAGAATGTGACATGCAGGTCGGCAAATAGCTCTTTTTTTATACGTGAATTATCAGAGAAAGCGTGTATTTCGAATTAAGCCTGGATCTGTACACACCAAACTTGTAGTCGTGAGGCTCAAGGGAATGGGAAGTGTCTGGTAGAGAAATTGCCTGGTATGGTGTTGCATCACGAGCAGAGAAGACGTGTGTCAAACACATGCATAAATAATGTCAGATAAGTTCTAAAAAATCCTATAAATTTCTAAAGGAAACCAGAATCGCTTTAGATAGAAATATCATCTGAGGAGTAGTCAAGTAATTCAGCTGCAGTGATGAACACAAAGGTCTTTGGAGTAATTTAAATCAGAAAACTTTTATACTGAATGGCGAGACATTGTACAAGCGCTCTTTAGCTGAAATTCTGAATACGTAGCATTAAGTAAAGAATCGTTAAAATTTCATTATCAGATATAGTTGTTTATCATTCTGTGTTTGAGTTTGTGTCATATTTCTTAATTTCTCCTTCAGGTTTTACTGGGACCTTTGTATGCTTCTCCTTCTGGTGGCCAATTTGATAGTTCTGCCTGTAGCCATCTCTTTCTTCAACGACGACTTGTCAACTCGGTGGATTGCCTTCAACTGCCTCTCCGACACTATCTTCCTCCTAGACATCGTCGTCAACTTTAGAACGGGTAAGGTGGTTTCTATAGTAACAAACTCGTTAAGCGTTAGGCGCGTTCAGAAACAAATAAATTACTTCGCTGTAGGAGGGTTGACTGCAAACAGGGCTCCTGCTAGAACGCACAAAATAGTAATTAGGGTCATTTAGAGCGGACTGTTTTCGAGAGTAGTTATAATCATGTACAATATGTACTACGCTGACCTGCTTGCTTGAAATCTCCTGCGTACTATAATTTTCACTCTTCTGGGGATTGTTGGTTGTTGAAAAGGATACGTACCCTTTAGATGCACTGCAGAATGTCTCACATTTATTATACTGCGCAATACTGAACACGCACTTCTGAAAGGGGTTAACAAAAAGCGGGAAGGAATACTATTCATTCAAAATTGAGAAAAATAAAACATATGCACGTGGTCAGCAAAAAGCTGAGACAATAACCGTAGAGTAAGTCTTATATTCACATTTATCGCGTTAACGCACCCCCCCCCCCCCAATTTGATTCGGGAAATTGGAGATATATATAGGGAACGGGAAGTATTTAAAAGAAATCTTAGCAAATCTGTACATTTCTATTTCACTTTATAATTTCAGCGACATCCTAATAATGATAAAAAAAAATTAGGCAAAAGATTGCATTGAAAGAAGGAGAAAAAAAAAACACTTTTAAGTCACTTATTTGCCTTACCTACTCCGTACTCACACTACGAAATGAATGATGGGTATTTCACGAAACAGACAGACTCCATAAATACGATATATTGATCGCTCATGCTTTATGCAAAAACTCTAAATAGCCGAATCCAATTCGTCTTTTGAGATTTATAAATCTTCCTCAATGAGGCGGATTGGATTCAAATCTGCACAGGATAGAAATCAGTAATTTGTAATAAGTTCCAGCCATTGGAAAATCTTCCAGAGATTATCTTAATCTATACTTAGACACTGAGAGACATTTAAAACCATCTAAATAACGTAATAGCCCATTAGAATTCTTTAGAGAATATCTTAACTCACGTCTGACTTCTCAGAACTGAGATAGCATATTTAAATTCAGTAAAGAGAATGTGGAAATGATCTAGGTGTTTTTAATGAATAAAATTAAGGACATATATAGGAAATAGTTTTATATCGTAATATGTTATTTGTTAATGCAGGGTTATTTTTTGAAAAAGAATTTAGTTATCCCCAATAATAATGGTCATAAAAATCACAACCAACCGAAATACTATATATACAGGGTGTATCACACGTGGGACCCACTTCATTTTGGTACTGTGCATTTGTTGTGATAATGGAGGCTTATTCAAATGAAGAGATGACAGATGTGCATCTCATGTATGGACTTGCTAGATGAAATGCAGCCGAGGCAAGACAAGACGTCTGTATGCAGAAATCTTCCATAATCATCATGTGCCAAATAAGACCACCTTTCGGAGAATTCATGTACGCCTCGACTGGTTCATTTAGAAAACAAGTTTCAGATGGTGGTAGACCCATCAACACCGGAACAGCAAATCCTACAGACACTTGGAACTTTTGAGTTGGTGAGGAGATCTGTGATGAGGCATTTTCAGGCTTGTATTCAGGCGCACGGTGGTCATTTTAAAGATTTCCTTTAAACGTAAGCAGATAGTTTCTGGAACACAAAAATGGCTGTAACTAGGAAGCAAGGCGAAACAGATCTATGTTTACATGAACTTTTTTACACTGTCTTTATATCTTAAACCCATTCCTGAAGTGGGTCGCATACGTTATGATACACCCTGTGTATTTCTCCGAAAATATTTTCTATTATGTGCAACGCTGAATCTAATTTTTTCATTGAGAAGGATTTATAAATCTACAGAGTTTGAATTCGGTTGTTCACAATTTGCACCTAGGAAACTAAGGGCACGAGCTGTCAGTATATCACATAAACGGCTTTAGTAGCCTCAGTTGTATTAATCAGAAGTATAAAAATAATAAAATTTAAATAAAATAAAATTCAAAACCAAAATTAAAATTCCGTGGAATGAAATATAAATTTTAATGTTTAGAGATGACATCAATATTTTAAAAGAAAAGAATAAAAATAAAAAAACGTCGATATTGCAATCCAACCCACATCCGAAACATAAAATACATAATTCATCACATCAGGTTTGTCATCTGAAAGTAGGTGATAAAATATCTTTAAACATTTATTTCTTATCCCTTGATTTCCATTTAAAATTTTAATCATTTTGATTTTGATTCCACCTTCCTTTAACCAGGAATTATTCCCAACCACAAAGCATTATAGAAGAACGAATTTAGTTTCAAATGTCCTTATTATTTGCTTAATTTTTATTAATAAACTATCAGCAGTGCACGATGATAGAAAATTCTTCAACCTTAAGTATCTGAAAGAACGGATCGTTTGCCAGTTACAAGACAACCCTTTCTGATTATATGATGTTAATGTACCCTATGCGCCTTAGAAAATCCATTTTGCTCTTGTAAATTTGTTTCAGTGGGATAGTTTACTTTATTTTAGCATTAAAGGAGGGATAACTATCATAGCAAGTATGCGCATAACCAAACTAAAACGATTTCCGAAAGCGGAAATGCTTAGAAGTTTAAATGAACGTGTCTGCTTTTCCTGTTATACGAATACTGTAATCATTTATTACACCGAGAGATAGAGAAAGATCTGAAGTCTGACAAAAAGAAATAGCAACTTTGGTATTCCTGGTAATATTTGGTTAAGAGAGAATATGAGTCCTATATAAAAGGACTGGAAATACCCCAAGACAATTTTGCTAAATGGTTGGAGTGAAGAGAGGCTGTTCGCCCGGGATTTAAATCATCGAAATGCAATTCGCTTTTCGTTACTCTTCTGCAGAAAACAATACCTTCGGCTATTCCCGTTGTCTTCAGAAATGTGCTCCTGCAGATATAAGATGCCGTCTCGTTGTGCGAATGCTGCAATGGGAGTCTATAAAAGTGTACATCTATCCAGTTCAGGGATGACAAAAGTTCCTTTAAGCAGCTGTCTAAATTTCCGCCATTAACTCTGATGGATCTTGTCTAATCAGCCGTATCTCGCCACAACAAAAAAGAGAATTAAATGCATCGAAGGAGGAAAAAGGTGAGCTTGCAATAAAACCACTTTACTCGATGGTTTCCTTAAAAATAGATGCAAATTATACAAGAGGAAATAGCTTTGGAAAAGTTGCAGTAAACGTTAGATTATGGAAAGTTATTCTAAAAATGGCCCTCTATCTCTTCTTAAAGTATATTTTAATGCGTTTTTACCATCGGTAGAGATGACTGAAATATGGCAATGATATATTTCTTTTGTAGACCGCTGACCCAAAGTATGTTTAGGTATAATTGTAGGACTGCCTTGCAATATTTAGTTTTCGAAATATTTTTTTAAAAATTGGTGTTTTTCTTCACCTGTTTTTCCCACCAATGATATTTTGATTTTTCTTTTTCTGTCAGAGTTCCTTTTATATCCAAAGGCCAATTTTCTTCATTACTTCCTTGAAGAAATCCTTTCTGGGTACATGTCACATCAGTATGGGATCTATTAGCTTCTCAGTGTGTGTGTTGGGCCTTCTATTCGCGTGCAATCATTACTGCTCCATCTGAAGGATTTTGATGAATTTTCGTATTCTGAGCCCTAATTCGCCTATCATTTTGAAATTTGGTATTAATATTAGATAGTGTGTTCGTGTCTAATGGCACCAGGGGTTTCCCCCATCTCCGCGTTGCTTTCATTGTAAGTGTAACAGTGCACTGTATAATGGCCAGAGATTAAAAGGCTTAAAAAAAGGCTAAAAAAGTAAATAATTCTCGGTCGGTGGGGGTTAAAAAAATTGAGTAGAAAAGCCAAATTAGGTTAGTGTGAACGCAATTAAATTTTGCAACTTATGTGGGGTATACGCTAGCGTATTAGGTAGAGTGGGGGAGGAAACGGAAAGCTGGGGAGAAAAGACAGAAATATGATGACGATAGATAAAGCGACCCCAGATAATCAGTGCGCCAGGCCCCTGCCCCAGATAATCAGTGCGCCAGGCCCCTGCCTTTCCCTCTCCCTCCCCCGCCGAGGGAGTGGGAAAGATAGGACCACGCGATTAATGGGTTGACACGCTAAAAGATTAGAGACCAAGAAGGGGTGATGCGCAATTTTGAACATTTAGATTTTGTGTGGGGCCAATTCGCTGTAAGGTTCAGTCAAAGTGGAGTGAGGAAGCTGACGGCTGGGGAGAAGTCAGAAATATGGGGCCAAAAGGAAAAGCGGCCCCAGGAGATCAGTGTGGCATGCACAAGCCCCACCAGGAGAAGAGAAGGGGAAGTGTGGCGGGGAGGGGAGGGGACGAGGAACAGTTGCCTCTCCCCCTCCTAGGACAAGGAGAAAGACTGGGCCGGGAAAGGGTGCCCCGCCCAGATCGCCGAAAGGCAATGATTTCTGCTAAGTCCAATCCGGTGTTCACTCATATGGGAGTCTTGTTCTGACTATAGTGATTGGAGTCGTGCCCAGTGAGAATTCTTCCTAGGAAGGGCTAGTTCCCATTCGATGTTGGGTTCCACGTTCCTTTTCTGTCGGACACATTTCGGTGTTTCTGCTCTGTTGTTAGTGCAAGTTCTTGGCGCATGTTATGTCTCTTTGGTGTCTATCCTTTAGGCATCGTCTCCTTGGTATTGCTTTCCATCATTTCCTCTGTGCTGTCGCTTTATTTATATTTTATTTATTTGCTGCACCGCACATTAGGCATTGTGGATTGCAATTTCTGTTCGTCTTCTGCTGAAGGCGTCTAGTGCGAAGCGGCTGAGGACTTTGTATTGATCTTCCGAATCCAAGAGATGGTGCTCTTGGTTTTTTTGGCAGGTATTTGATCTCGGTTATAAGTCTGCATCTGTGTTTTTGTGTTCTTCATAGTTTTCGCAGTCATACATGATATTCTACCAAGTGTACAGTTCTCCACAGGTGCAAGTGGACTCTTCTGTTATCTCAAGTGCATTGAGTTTTTCCTTAAATAGGCCATGGCCAGTCAGTAAGAAGGTTGTATTTAACCCTGGGTAGAACCATGATGGTGATTTTGTGTACATCTTTGCAACTATCGGTATGAATCGTTTTGTTACTTGTCTTTTGGTGGATGTCTGCCATCTGTGTTGCCACATCTGCAACAGGCGAGCCACGATTCTTTGCTTCTCTGTTTTTCGGTTGCTGGTTAGGTCTAGGGTAAGGCCATAGATGGTGGCTGGCTTGTCCTTTGAGAGTAGATACATCAGCCCACAGCGAGTCATCTCAAGGTCCAGTGGTAGCACTCTCGCCAGGACCTGAAGGGCGTGGGTACTCACCATTTTGCATGCTCTAGTGATAGTTAACAGTATGTTTCGTTGGATGGTGTCCAGTATTCTTCTGTTGACGGCGGTTTCCGCTTTCTTTCTTGAACCAAATTGGTGACCCATAGGTGATCGCCGGGATGAATATTGTTTTGTAGTACAAGGACAGGATTTTTCTGTTGAGTCCCCAGTCCCTGCGAGATACTCTTGCTACGAGTGCGGCGTAGTTTAACAGTTTCTCTCTGAGGTAGGTGAGGTGGGGTGTAAAGGATAAGTTCCCATCCAGGATAATACCTAGATATTTTATTTGCTTTGTTAATTTAATGATGGTTCCTGCTATTTTTATTTGCAGCAGTCGTCTAATGTCTAAAGAACCTCTTAGTTTGACTGAGCTTGTCTTGGTTGGTGAGAGTTTAAGCATATATTTTTTCGCCCAGTTTTGCAGGGTTTGTAGTAGTTCATTAGCCTGTGTTTCAAGTCCCGTTCTGGAGTCCACGTCCACTGTTAGGATCAGATCATCCGAAAACTGGTCACGTTGTCAAGGTCCAGGCCCAAGAATTCATCAAATACCACGTTTCACAGCAGTGGCCCCAGGACAGATCCCTGCGGACGCTTCTAACCACTCTTCGGAAGGTTGTGACAACTTCAATTTTCATATCCGTCAGATATTCCCGAACACTCTTGTACAAGTTTATTGGGAGTACTGCTTTCCGTAGCCTGCAAATTAATATTAGATAATGGACTACCACTTTAAGAAGCCCTACTTAATGTATCATAAATAGAATCTTCCGTCTACTTCGGCGCCTATTTTCCGATACTATCTCAGAGTTGGTAGATCTCGAAAATTAATTGCATGTATTCTTTTTCTCCAGCAAACTCGAGTTTTTCATCCAAAAAAAACCAGGAAAACCGTTCACAGAATATAACCAGTTTACAAGCATTACACACAGTTGAATTTGCTTCGTTTTACTCCAGTTACACCCAAAGTGAAAAGTGAATGGATCACTCTTATGGCCCCGGCTGCCAAGCGTTCCGTGGCCATGCGATTTCTAGTGCATTTCTAAAAGCGATTTCTGCAAAGAGCATTTGAGCGAACAGATTCTATTTTTTGCTTCAAAAACCGTTTTCTTCATTTTATTTGTATATCAGAGTAGCACTTTCGTTCTACAAGTAGCCAAAGGCCCAGAAAAGGAACCCAACTTTCTGTTTATTTTTTCTATAAATACTAATTACTAACTCAGCCCCTTGGTCACCTCGTTGCACTGCTCCTGCTTCCCCGTGGGGGGGGGCGGTAATCTGGGTAGAAAATATATAAACCCCCAGGGCCAAAAGAAGCCATCATGGTTTCCAACAATTTTCCTCTCTTAGAGTCTTCAAACTTAAGGGAAGAATCCTGTCATGATAACAACAATAGTCAACCTAAAAGGCTTCGAACAGAAGCACACTCTCCAGACATTCCTAATTTTTTGGTGATACACTCTCTGTCTACCCAGCCTGTGGGTAAGTTATCTCCATTCATGATTCAAAGACATCTTGAATCTATTGCACGATCACCAAAAATGGTAAAGCGACTACAATCCAGAGATCTCCTGATTGAAACAGCCACCACCAAACATTCGGAATGGCTATTAAGTACAACGACATTTGGTGGGTTGCCAGTCTCTGTTACTCCCCACAATACATTAAATTCGTCAAAAAGCGTCATCACAGAATGGAACTTAATTACAGTGTCTGAGGAGGAATTAGTACAAGAACTTAGCAATCAAAAGGTAATCAGTGCTAAAAGAATAATGACAAAAAAAGATGGAAATCTTATTCCAACTCGTTCCATCATTTTAACTTTTAGTACTCCTGATTTGCCATCCTCAGTAAAAGCTGGATATTTAATCTGCCGAATTCGTCCATACATCCCGAATCCTTTTCGCTGTTTTAAATGCCAGAAATATGGCCATTCACAGCAGGCATGCAGAGGTGACGCCATCTGTCCTATTTGTGGAGCAAAAGATCATACACAGGCAGATTATTCTGCCGCAATTCCCATTTGCCCCAACTGCAAAGGCAATCACCCCGCCTTTTCTAAATCATGTGAAATGTGGAAAACAGGTAGGAAAATCCAAAAATACAAAGTAGAACATAGTCACATATCCTGAGGCACTCAGACAAATAATGTTGAACATTCTTAGTCCATCTTATGCCTCTCGAACCCGAAGTTTTCATACAACTGCAATTCAAACAGATGTGTCAATATCGCCCAGCGTCTCGCTAGCTAATTGGGTTAAAACAACCTTATCAACCACTGGAAAAGAAAATTCTAAAACTAAAACCAGCAATGCCACCAACACCCCAATTAGTATCCCAACTTATACTGTGATAGTCTCAAATGACACAAAAAAAAAAAAAAATGGAAACCTAATAAAGACTCTAAGGAAACTGGATCCACCCACGAACACAATGAAAGTGGATATACACCCAAATTATGAAGAACCTATCCTAGAACTCCATGCCAATGACACTATGGATGTCGGACGCCCCTTATTCTCAAAAAAAGACCGGAAAAAATGCCCTGCATACAAAAAACATCAGATGAATCATCCTCAGCCAAACCAAAATAATGCCTAACATCATACAGTGGAATTGTAGAGGACTAAGCAGCCATTCTGATGACTAAAGGGTTTTAGTCTCTCAGTTTAATCCCATAGGTATATGCCTACAGGAAATATTCTTGTCACCCCAAGTTTCGCCGAAATTCTCAAATTATATGATATACAGACGAGATAGAAGCCCAGAGTCTCCTCTCCTGCCTGTGAAGGAGTAGCCATTCTTGTAAATTCGAACATACCATCCAGACCGATCCAATTAAGAACCATCCTAGAAGCTGTGACAGCTCGGATTGCAGTTGGCATTTCACTTACCATTGTATCGATTTATATTCCACTATCTCTACCACTTTCCCTTTCAAAACTTTCCAAACTCATTACACAACTCCCAACTCCAATTCATCTTTTCGGTGACTTTGATGGACACCATCCATAGTGGGGATCAGCTACAATGGACAGAAGAGGCAAGTTGATTGAGAAATTTATAAATAATAATAATCTAAATTTATTAAGCTCTGTATCTCCTACCTACATCCACCTACCTACAGGATCTACTTCTCAAATTGACTTGTCTATTTGCTCACCTTCCATATTTCCAGTCATTACATGGTCTGTATTACCAGATCCTTTTAACAGTGATCACTTTCCGATCATTTGCCCCTTACAAATAGGGCTAACACCAAATCCTGATCAACGATCCTCTTTGAAGTTTAAAAAAGGCTAACTGGGATGGCTATTCTGCTCAAATACTTCTAGACAGACTTTACATTAAAAAAGAACCTATTGATGATGTAAATACTTACATTACCAATCAGATTCTGACTGCCGCAAATACCTACATTTCAAAATACAAGACATATCGCAATAACCGAAATCACTGGTGGAATGCAGATTGCCTCAACAATCACAAAAGACACCGACACACGCCTCATCTGGAAAATAATACAGGCACTAAATGGGAAAATCGCTCGTCTGCCCTCTCCGATACTTCATTGGAAAGGGAGAAGAAGTTGAAGAACAGCTGAAGAAGTTGCTAATGTACTTGCAGAATCAATTGCTACAATCTCTGCTTCTGCCTCCTGTGCGTCCACTTTTCAGAACATCAACTAGTGCAGAACGATATAAAATCGATTTTTTCACGCACCGCTCTTTTCCGTAAAACCAACCCTTTACATTCATAGAACTTCAAGAATCGTTAAACAGATCTTCAAATAGTGCCGCAGGCTCAGATGGAGTTCATTACGTTATGCTGAATCATTTACTTGAAGAAGATTTGAGTACCATGTTAATCTTTTATAAGGATATTCTCAGAAAATGCCTATCCTTCTTCCTGGCGCCATTCTTTCATTATTGCCTTGCCAAAACCAGGAAAAGATCATTCCTGTGTTGAAAATTATAGGCCAATATCTCTTACGAGCTGCATGGGTAAAATTTTCGAAAGGATGGTTCATACTAGGCTTACTTACATCATGGAGTCACAGAATCTCCTCACAGATCATCAGTATGGCTTTCGGAAGAATAAATCAACGCTGGACGTGCTTATCAAAGCCGAATCTCATATCCGCAATGCCTTTGTCATGAAACAACATCTAGTCATGGTCAACCTAGATCTTGAAAAGGCATTTGACACTACATGGCGTCATGGGATTATTATGGACCTTTACCATTTGGGGCTTAGGGGCCATTTGCTGAAAATAATTCAAAATTTTCTGAAATTGCGTTATTTTCAGGTCCGATATAAAAATGTACTTTCTGCATCTCACATTCAGGAAGAAGGAGTCCCGCAGGAATCGATACTTAGTCCAACACAATTTTCAATCCGAGTTAGCAGCATAACACGAGATATCCCAAAAACCGTTGAAATTTACATGTACGCAGATGACCTTACCATTTCGTGTCAGTCTCAAAGTATGAACACCATCGAACGGCAGCTCCAACTTGCCATTACCAAAATACAATCATGGACTTCACGAAATGGCTACAGAACAGACTATCAGAAAAGAAATGCACTCTCACTCACTTTTGCAAGAAACGAGTTCTCCATCCTGATCCAGAACTACAAATAAACAATATTCTAATCCCGCTTGTAAATACCGTTAAATTTCTTGGATTGATATTAGATAGCAAGCTGAACTTCCAAGCTCACATCTCTCATTTAAGAAATACATGTCTAAAGCATCTGAATATACTGCGATCAGTCTCGGCTATGTCATGGGGCGCTGATCGGTATACTCTACTGCATCTTTATAGAACTTTAATACGTTCACGGCTAGATTATTGTTGTCCAGTCTATGACTCTGCCAGGAGCACTACTTTACAACGTCTAAATATTGTCCAGCACAGTGTTCTCAGGACTGCGTTGGGCGCTTTTAGACTTCTCCAATCCAGAGTCTTTATATCGAAGCACATGATCCTCCATTACATCTTCGTAAGAAATCATTACTGCTCCACTACGCTGCTAAGACCCAGAGCCTTCCATCTCACCCCAGTTGGGAGTATCTTTATAATACTCTGTGGGATTTGTTCTATGAGAGCAAGCCAAATTAAAACAGACCTGCTTCACTCTGGATTAAAGAGCTTTCTCAGAGTTGGAATATCAATTTAAGCGATATTTTTCAGGACACAACTGCTCCTGTTCCACCTTGGACATACGTTTCTTCCTCCCATGATACACATTTTCTGAAGTGGGGAAAGAATACTGTATCTTCCTTTAATATCAGGCAGTTGCACTTAGCTCACACTACTCTGAACTCCCATGCCTGTAAAGTCTATATACTGACGGATCCAAAACAGCCAGTACGGTTGGTGCTGCTGCAGTTTTTCCTTCTCTAACGGTTACTGCCTCACTACCATTAGTCTGCAGCGTCTTCACAGCCGAATTATATGCCATCAAATTAGCACTTAGTAAAATTATTGAACTTTCCATCTCACCTGCCATAATTTATACTGACTCGCTCAGTGCTGTTTCTGCCATAAAGAAGAATTTCTGATCTTCTCACCTACCTTGAAACACATTCATTCTCAGATATTTTCCTGCAGCGAGTCCAATCAGTCAATCTGTTTTTGCTGGATCCCTGGCCATTCTGGCATTTCGAAAAATGAAAGTGCGGACCTCGCATCCAAACATCCTCAACCAGCTGTCACAGAACATCCTCAGGTTCCTTACACTGATTATAAGCCTGTTATTCGCAAAGCAAGTTACACCAACAATAAACTTTATCAGATAAAGTAAGAACCAAAGCTGTGTCTCTCAGGCTTTCGACAAAACAGACGAGAAGAAGTGGTACTGGCAAAATTCAGAATTGGACACACTCATCATACCCATCTGTTCCTGCTACTGCGAAAAGATCCGCCCCAGTGTTCATCCTGTGACAGTCAACTTACTGTTAGGCATTTCCTCTTTGATTGTTCCTTATATTCAACCGTACGGTCAAATACTTTTCAGTCGGTCTCTAGGTTGAACCTCTCACATGATTTAACTCATATCCTGCGAAATGAAGCAAACATGGAAGAACTTGTAATCTATTTAAAATGTATTGGCCTATACAAGAGTATTTAATTTAACATCTACAGTGTTATATTTCGACTAAATAAACTATGAGCAGACACAATTTGGCCTCAGTAGCCCTTGTGTCGTTAAGCCAAACAACAACGATTATTTTTATATTCGGGTGTGTTCACATCTCAAGTTCACGCTAAGAATCTTTGTATTCAATCAGTTTTGGAAAAATATACTTTGTGTATTTTTTTCGTGTGCGTCTTAGTATTTATTTGTATAGTATAAAATGTCTAGATCATTAAAAATAACAGGATATTTTTGTCTCCATTTGCATTCAAAGCCCAATTCTTTCGTCTATCCCTAATGAAAATGCAATCTCTGCAATTTGAATAAATTTAGATATGGGAGATCAATGGCATCATACGTTGTTTCATATTTTAACTTAAAGTGAAGGTGATAGGTGATATCTTTCCTTTAAATTTATTCGCAGAATTATGTGTTCAAAAATTGCACAATGGATAAGTACAGTAATACAAAAAACGAAAATTAAAAGTTAATGAATCCCGAATGCGTAATTACATTAATAAAACTGAAAAACTAGTCAAACTGTGACAGCTGTTGCTATTGGTATGCAATGTTATATGAATAGCGAACTAAAACGTCGTATACATGAATATAGAAAGTGAAGTAATATCTCATAAAGCGGCAGAAATCGCATTTGAATTTGAGACAAACTGTTTCCAATCGTTGTAGTGTACTGCGAGAAACCTAACAAATAAAATTCCTTTTTTGTTTCGGTAATGTATGGGGAGCATAAAGAAACTCAAAAGGAAACTGGAGAAAAATGCGTAATGGAAGAAGATGAGAGTGGTTGATAGACACATCAGATAATGGAAGCCTGACGTTGTCACTTGCAGTGACAGATTATCCTCTCTCGGATAGTCTTGTGTTCCCTTTATGTGAACTAAGGCACATCCATACAGTTCACTCTTCCCTTTGGATATACACTATGTGAAAATTAAAATGGCTTCCTTCTGTAGGTGGAAACCATACTGTTTTTTCTGAATAATGACATGCTCGGCAAACATTAGTTTTACAGATCCACGAGCGCACGCATACAAGTAAATAACTTACCCGAAAGGACTCAGAAAAGACATGGTAGATTTAATTTATACGATTTCGTGGGGACATGACAGCTACGATCTTGTTTGCATGCTGGAAGTGTTTTCTCTGACGTTTTGTTTTTTCTCATGTACACCGCTTTTAAGTAAGATTGCGTTTTGAGAAGCTTTTTTTTCTTAACTAAGCAATGCTTCACCATAAAATGGTTCTTCCATATGGATATAACGATTATTATCTTTTCCCTCGCGCATCCACTGGATTTTGGAAGCGCGGGAGCAAAGATAATAAATGAGTAGGAGAAAAATATAATTGTTAAGGTTTGGACCTCGACTTATTTTCTCGCTTTTTGTAGCATTGCACTCTTAGATGAACTATGAGTTGTTAGTTGACATCAACTGCTGTCAGACCATTACAAAAGGCACGACTTACTGCCATTCTGATATCATTACTTTCCTTGACCAGGTCACTCTAAAAATCCTTTAGTGTCTGCTGTACACTTCAGTATCCTTACTCGGACTTCCATTATCTGAAAACGTTCTGTATTCAATCCGTAATGGATTTACCACGTGTAGTAAAGCTGCCTTGTGTAGCAGGAAATGTGTGCACAACTAACGCACTCCTTGTGCTTATGAGATAGGATTCAAGAACAGTACTCTCAAGGCCTGTAAATATGTTCCGATATACCTTAATGCACCGTTATGTTACACACTTCCTTCTGTGTTTATTGTACTTCAGCGAGAATGTGTCGCTTTTTTTTCTTGCTTTTTTCTCTTATTACGGACATTCAGTGGTCAGTTTGTTAGTAATACAACTCAATTGTTGTGTAGGACCTCCAGAGAAACGACAACTTGCATATCATAGCATTTCAATAGAAAAAAAGGATTAATATGTACACCCGTAAAATCTAAACTACTCTGTTACCCTCAGATGATGCCCACCTGTGTCTGGTCACAAGTGGGCGTCAACCTGAACCAATTTTGCAATTACTTCCAGTTTCTTTGGTTACGAGAAAGAACGTTGTAGCATATTCACCATGGCACCCATCTTCCGGATCCTAGTATCATTCCACATCCGTTGAGTCACAAAGCTTATTAATGTTACGGCCGAAAATTCCCAATGAATGATTGTCTATCGATAAACGTGTAACACAGCCCTAGACATATAGCAATACTTTCAGTTTCCCAGAGGAAACTACACGTATTTTATTTGTTATCAGAAGTGAACTAAATGTATAATGGAAGAAACCATTATAATCTCTGTTGTTTTTCTACAGTTTACATCTTCACTTGTCCTCTTTCCTTCCTTTCTTGTTTTGTTATATAAAAATGAAAGGACTTAATCTTTCGGTTAATTCCTTTTATCTTTCAATTTTTATCATTTTTATTTCAACTGAATATACTTTTTCCAGTGTCAATTAGTTATATTTGCACACTGTTTTTTTTTATCTATGTACCTTATATTATCTTTTCATATCCTTTCAGTTTTCTCTCCTAACATAAGTTTTTTTGAAAATTTTCATATCTGCTTTCTTCTTTGTCTTCTCTCTCCAGTCCTGAGGGGGAACTAGCGTTCATAAACTATTTAAAGAAAGCATTACTTCTCTTTGCTCTTTTTTTATCCCTCGTAATTTTAGTCAATGATGACCAGCGCCATCGTTGGTTCACGTGTCCTGTTTTGGTTCATACTGTATACTTATGATTACTTACGAATGATGATTAATTAAGAATTCTTTATATCAGTTAATAAGATAATATTCTAGAACCTTTCAGTTTCTCCTGAAATTAAGTGTTTTTTTATCTATCGTCCACATCCCCCTTGATGAAGTCTGTAATTACGGGCACCATTTCTAGAAGATAAATGTTTTCCTTTTTTCTGAATAACCTCGGGGTCAAAACGACAATCCTCGCATGATTGGTGCACTCAAAGGTGCAAACAGTAGCAAAGAAAGAAAGAGCTTTATTCCTCCCTCATTGTTCTCTTTGGCTGCAAGGGCAACGACACAGTTGTATGTTTGATCATCAATCGCGGACAACAATAGCGTTCAATGAGCAGAACCTGCCGAGTACTCCTGAAAGGACTCGCTTTGTGTGACACCGAAGAATGTTTTCACCCTTCTGTTGAGTGCTCCAAGTAAACCACTAACATAAAGCTCTTTTAGCAGCCGAAATCCCTTGCCACGTGTAATTAAAAGAAATAAATGTAACCTAATTAATTGATATTTTACGAAGATCTTAAATTAAAATCTACGATTAATAGCAGCTGATACGATTACTTCATTGATATATATTTTACAATTGCCTTTTGAATACTGCACCCTTCCTTGTTATGTTTTAACGAGTAATGATTTATTATCTTTTCAGCACTGGTGGTAAAGTTTTAATTCATAATTCCTGCGCTGTATTTTAATCGTTTGCAGTATCGCATTACTGAAGAAGGCGATAACATACGACTGGATTCATATAAAATTTAGCCAAAGATCTTCAGATGGAGAGTGTATTTATATTACCAAGACACTGAATTGGGACGTGGGTTTTTCAAAGAATTTGTACACGTTTACATACGCGTGTATAGTTTGCATGGATAAGATTATATCACTTGCATCCGATTTCATTGTGAGAATGTTCCAAATAAAGCATCCTCAATGACAGTACAATGGGTTTGCCATTTGTTAGACTCTTGGAGAGATCTGTTTAAATTCTGTTAGAGACTGAGGAAATTCATGACCTCTGGATGAAGTAAGGTTAAGGTTTTCCCCTGAGTTATTCTAGATTTTTCAGCTCTCACAACCTGCTGATCATTTCGTGATCATAGCCTTGTTGAAACGTGAGATAACATCGTATGAACTGCAGCGCTGTGACCAAAGCAGTCAGTGCACAAAAACCCCTAAAACAACCGAACAGCGCATGTTTATTAAGTTTCACCCTTTGGTTCTAAATAAAAGTAAAATATTTGAGTTGTAATACCATTCTCTTCGATACCATCTAATAGGTGTTGTGAAATAACTAATATTAAAGACTGAAAACTGTTTAGTAATAAATGAACACAAAATCAAGGAGTTATCCTGACAAAATCTGTCTTAAGGCAAAGTAATTTTATCTTTAAACGTATTTTCTCTAAAAAATTTTCTTCCATTGACTGGCGAGTCTGCCTCTGATTAAGTAGAAAGTTCAAAGTCTACATTATGGATCTTCCAGTGCAAACAAATGACGGTTTAACCCAAGTCAGCCAGGAGACTAAAAGCATTCCACTGTATTTCGTTTGAACTCGGGTTTATGTTAGCTAATAGTTGATTTTTTCAAGTTAATCCGCAAAATGAAAAGTGATTTGTATTTAAAGTCGTTATTGATGAGGTAATAAAAGAACTACAAACACTTTTCTAGAAGGTAAAGTCAGAGCTTCTGTTTGTTTTACAGAATTATTATTCAGCTTTTCAGTTACTGATTTGAAATAAGAGACACGCTCTAATTTTGGACTCCAATTCTCAGTTATGGACTCCAATTCTCAGTTATTTCTCTCTTCGTTATCATGTTTTTCATCAGTTGCTTGGGTTTTACATTAGCTGTCTTTTAAATAACATACCGGCTCACGTCTGTTCCTTATAATCAACTTTGTTTGCACTTGGGATTCAGCTATTCGTACGTGCAAATAACGTGCAGATCTTGTGTGTGATTTTAACGCGCGCATTTATTTAAGCCTTATCGTAAGAAGAGAAGTATTTGTGTGGGCTTGCATTTTAACACGGTATCTGAATTTTAAATTACAAAATTTTTGTCTTCCATCAAAAATGTCTTTCACTTGCAGCGCCAAACTTCTTACAGTTCTTTATTCCAAACAACATTTTATTGACGCACCTTTTGCTGAAAGTTTGCCGATAAAAAAAAAGTTTCGTACATTTTGAGGTAGTTCTAGTCTGCCTAGGTCAAGGCTGCTATCCAAAGTGACCCATTTACTGTCAAACTTTGGAATGTGTCTCAAAAGTTACATAAATGTACTGTCGTCGCAAGAATAGTACAAAAAAGAAAGAAAGAAAGAAGGAAGGAAATAAAATGTAAAGTGATATTGAGATTTGTGGCAAAATTGCTATGACTAGTGAGGCCCACCGGGCCAGCCAGGTGGGTAAAGTGCCTACCTGGCAACCCAAAGGTCGCGGGTTCGAATCCCGTCTCGGGCTTGGATCAGAGTAAAATGCAAAAACTTTGGGAGGTGCATTATGGCCACAGAAGCCGATGCGCTAACAAAAAAAAACACTAGTGAGTGAGTTCAAACGAAAATAGTTTTTAAACTTCATACTCAGCGAAAAATAGATGGGCCATCTTCAAAGCTGCAGTTCATTCTAGTCTTTTTTGCCTTCAAATAAATTAATGAGGGATTGTCTATTTACTAAGTTTTCCCTAAGAAGTTACGTATTGAATATTCATTACAATATTACAATGCGCTGGTCTCACCGTCTGTCGATGGACGCTACATGCAAATGACTTTTCAATGTCCCTATTAAGATTACGATGATTGGTGTAATAGAAGGCTGGTGCAAACTGATTCGCTGCCTTACTTTCTGGTCAGTAATTTCAAATTAAGAATAGCAGAACATGAATGTCCGGTATCTGTGACCTTGTAGTTTAAGCAGCTGATTGAATTCCGTTGTTGTTTCCCGTACGCTCTGGCGAAACTAGACCGTGATTATTCTGAAAAGAAAAAAAGAATATTATTTGCAGAATCAAATTTATTGAATCCAAAGGTAGAAAAGAAAATTTTCTACACAAACTAGATTCAGTTCACCAAATTAAATTATATTAATGTCGATGTTACGAATCCACTCCGGGATTCCGTTGTCAAGATAAGTTTTTATACTTCAAAATGCGACTGGACTTTTCCGAGCCAGGTTATAAACTGCATAGAACATCTTGATAAAGGAATCCCAGAGTGAATACGAAATGTCGACATCAGTGAAATTTTATTTAGTGAACTGAACACGCCTTTGTGTATGAAATTTCGTTCTCCACCTATGAAGTCAATAAACCATTTAAGGGGAATATAATGATTGTACTTCTGAGAATTAATTATTAATTTCCACGTAATGCCTATCACATAATATGAGACCATGATATTTTGCTGTCATTATTTTAAAATCGATTATATTCTATTGTCGGTTGTTCTGTTAGTAGAATGAAAAATTCGAGTTTTCCAGTAATTCCAACACTATCACTCAAAATCGACACCGGACTCTCAAGTAGGACTCTTTGAGCAAAAAATTTAGTTTACTAAACATATCTCCCTCCTCACCTCCCTCCCGACATGGTGCGAGGGAAGCTGCTCCCACCCTGCTTCCCTCCCTACATAGAGGTTGACGCCAGCATGCCTAGAAAAGCGATTCGCATCCCCTGTTTGTTCAGGAATAGTTGTTTAACACTCTTGTAGTAGATAAAAAAAATTACAAAATATTTGATTTGTTTTCCTATAAATAATAAGGAATATATCATCAATATACGAAATTTTCGGAAGGGTAAAACCCACACGACAAAGGGCACACTACAGATTATTCTGGAAATATGCTTGGAGATAAAGAATTTCATCATGAGACATTCTTAAATGTAAATTTTTAAATCTAAAATATTCATCGCAGTATTTCTTTATTGAGGATACATGCGATTGCTCTATCAACCGTTTCTTCGAAATGCATAAAATGGATTTCAACGAGTTTCTGACGTAAAGCATCCTAGATTTGAATACTCTCTGTAGACTGAATATTACTAAAGACAATATGATTATCGAAAATGGAGTATGAGATCCAGTTTGTCTTCGATGCCAACGATAAAACTATTTTAAAAATCTTCGAATTTCGTACGACCTCATCACTCTTTCCGTTATCGGTATACGAGATATAAATAAGGCTGTAACGCGATCTCTCTGTTTACCATACCCCACTGAGATTTCTTGTTCAGTAGACTGCAGGGGAAGGGTCTCTTTGTGAAGGATTTGTAAAGGATTTTCGTTCAGCCAAACTATTGTTTGGTCCATTCTTCTATTACTAGATTTTTGAAATGAAATATTCATTGCCATTTCTCTTACAAAGACTCAATCTCTCTCGGAAATCTGTTCGAATCTCTCGCCTCATAAGATGAAATCTAGACTTTGAGCCTCTTAAGAGCTCCTTGTTCTTATAAATTTTGAATGTGTACAGCCCCTTGTCATTGTAGGCAGCGATGCATTTATTCTGTGCGGTAAATTGTCAATATGAAATAATGGTCAATTATCTCTTACTCTAAATCTGTATAAATTCAGAATTAAATCCATTTCTTATTTTAGAACGATTGTTATCTTAAGATGCGATTTTGCAATTATTTCTGTTTCCATAGTCGACATTCCTAATTGCAAAAATAATTGCGTGTCAACTTACATGTAAATAATTTTTAAATATTTTTGTTGAAAAAAATTACAAGCCCAAAAGTTTTTCCACTCGGAATACATTTATGTGTTATCTCATGTGAAAGACGAAACGTTGGAGTACATATCAAGTTTTTATGTTTCAATCAATATTGCTGCCTTTAATAATGATTGAGGAAGAAGATAAACTAGCCTTAATATCAAAATCAGTGTCCTCAAAATGTATTTGAGAACAGTATTCATTAAATAATATTGTCGAAAGGCGATTTTATCTTGATTATTTCTGGTCATCCATTTAAGAAGAAGATATGATCTTTGTTTTAATTAAGGTGAAATCAATTGTTTATTTATTTATTTTTTTTATTTTTAAACATGCAAAACTTGGAACTCTGACAGTGGCTAAATCCTGCAAATTGCTAAGTTCCAGGATACTATACTTTGTTGGCTATAGTCTAAGAATGTCCTTAGAGCTATTTCTTTGAACATTTAACGTTGCATTCCATTTCAGGAAGTTCTTCAAGTCATTTAGCAATTTACCATAATTAATCACACCTAATCGGCACACGTTCCCCTTCATTATACGTGGTATAATATTTGTAAAGTTACATTTCTTTTCTGAGTTTTGTTTTTTTCAAATTTCGTGGAGCGCTGCGCAGAGAATTCATAAATCATGAGAACAACTTGGAAAGTCATTACCGTCAACTATTAGCCCTCCATCTACATTCTCTTTCCCTTGCAGAGTCAGAACTTTCTCTTCATTAGGACTCTGCACCACCTAACGGAAATGATCATTCGACATCCCTATGTCTCTCTCTGTTTGCTATTTTATTTTTTAAACTGGAATTTGCCAATACTTCCACCAATTTCTGGTGATTTGAAAATTCTTTAGGCTTTTTCTGTTTATAAATAAACAGGCTCTTCTCATTCTGCATTATAAAGTTTTAAGTATCTGATAAAATTTGTTACATTCATTTTCTATTAGTCTAGCTATCATAAAATGCTCAATTCTCGAAGTAATTGAAAGGGTCCAAAGACAGGGAACTCGCCTGATCAGATGGGCAAAAGTTGGTTCCATGTTGAGAGGAGTTGAGTTCCATGAGGCTATGGGAGGAGGAGAGTAAAATGAATGGGAAATTCTCATTCTTATAAATTCCAGAACTATCAGCCATAAATTGAAATTACGGGAGAAGCCATTTAGACTAGATTGCAAGAAGTTTTCTTTTGGCCAGTTAGTTATTAATTACTGGAATAAGTTAACTCCAAGAGGGGTTGTCGCTGACAGTTTGGGGAAATTGAAAAGTTAGCTGGACGTGAGGGGAGAGTTAAATGAGTAACTTATTTTATTATATAGTTTATTATTATTTTTAATTAATTATATTTTATTATTTTATTTATTTATTTTTGACCGGCCAGCAAACGCCTAGAGGATTCCTTGTGCTGTATGGTCAGTACTAATAGGAAATCATGTACTCGCATTAACTACACTCTTTCATGCCCTTATATAAATACTGTAGATTCTGATCTGGAAATAGACATCACAGAAACTACCTTCTTTCTTTTTTTATCATTAAAATGGAACATCGTGGACCGGGGAAGAATGTTCCTTAACTTTAGCAGTATTAAACTATTTCAGTTACATTAACAGATACCTCGTGATATGTCCACTCGGACCAACATCTCACTGGAGCACATTATATGCCAATCGTTATTGTTTCATAGCTATACCTAAATTTACAGTCAATTCCTGGAATGAAAGTTTCCAAGTTAGTGGTCTGTTAAAATTTCTGATAATTGTAATTTCCACGTCGCGCGTAAATTTTTGCTCAATACTATTTAAACATTTTTAACAGAGTAATGTAAATCCACTACGAAACTCTTCGCTGGATGAAAACCAAAGAACTTCTCAACTAAAAGTAAAATTCGATTATACTAACTGATGGAAGTGCGGTGCGTGCCAAGGAAAACGTCAGAGTAGTTAATCCATCTTACTCAACACCAGGGACGAAGTTTGCCTGACTGGGTGGGACTAGAGGCAACTAGCTACTTAGAAGGGATGATTAGTTAGTTAACATCATTTTCCCAACAAAACGCCCTTTCTCAACTATTCTGAGGAAAATGGATTAAGTAATCAGTAAGCTCAACGTGCACGCGCTATAACTACTGCATTTGATTCTTCAAAAATGTAATGAACGAAGGTTTCTTGTTGTTTTCTGAATTTCTAGGGAATTTCCATGCAGTGTGTGTGTGTGTGTGTGTGTGTGTGTGTGTGTGTGTGTGTGTGTGTGTAGCCGTGCAACCTCCCTTCATAGCATCCGGAATGGCACCAGCTTTTTTTTTTTTTATTTTATGTTTAATATGGGCCTCAAAATTATCAGCGCTGTCTCTTTCTTCACCCCCTGCGACTTCCCTCCGAATGTTCAACCAGAATATATAAATAATAAGCGCGTGTTACCCTGACAACAAACTTCCAGAGAAAATCTAATTAAGAAGAATCTTATCTAAGTCTATTTCCTCTTAACACTAGTAGAGAAAAGCTGCACAGTCTTTAGATTAAAAAAATAACGTCAAGTATCAGCTGCCAAGCAAATTGTGTAGGTGGAAAGACAGAATTTATTTTTTATCAGAAAGAAAAACTGCGCATGCATGCTCAGTGGTTTGCAATGAACGCATCTATCGTCACTTGGGAAAAGCGAGTCATACGATGCGATTGGATGTATTATAAGACCACATAGTTTTTAATTCCTCCAATTTGCCTTGTTGCTGTGGTGAGGCAGGGTAGCAGAAAAGCAACTAGACGTTATGTTAAACCTTAAATCATTATTTATTGACTTCATCCACTTAATTAAAGAATCTCGAATATTTTTCTTTATAATTAAGTACGATTTCAACTGTATGAACGTAAGATGTTGCGATAACTTTACTTTCATGTTATTTTTCACCAAACACGCGGCCTCGGGGCGGACACTGTAAAGAAAAGGCCAGGGTTCTGCTTCGTTTAATTGAGAAATTCTTATAGACTTTTTTTGAATAGTTAATTAGTTTTGAGCAAGGGTTGCATGATTTGTTTTCTACTCGAAAACTGTGGAGTCAAAAAACACTTTCATTTCACAAAACAAATCTGCAGTTTATTGGCAAAATATGATGCCCTTCCAAAGCCGTTGATGCCTAAGTACTAATTCTACAGCAGTTCTTTAAACTTCAAGGTGTTGATCAAGGATATGTTGATCAGATAGGTAGCCTTTTTCTTCTTGTCGACAAGGTTCATGTCCAGTCTGTTGTGTAGGATTGTCTTGTCTGTTATTATGGCGTGGTCCCAGTACAGCTTGTGTATTAAGGGTCACTAGTACGTCCTGAGGTTCGTACTTGTAACACGGTACAATTTCTTGATCAACTGGTATTTCTTCGCTCGCTTGTGATGTATTATCTGGTTGGGTCTGTGAGTGTATTTCGTCGGGCAATCACTCTGCATCCTGCAGCGATGTGTTGGATCGTTTCTGAGGCAGGTGGCATCTCGACATTATTACTATTCTTCATTTTACAAAACATGATCACAAAATACTAGTACAGGTAAAAATAAATATTATTGAGAAATAATAAAATATAGTAAAATATACAATATAATTTGCCGAATACGGTCTGCTCATATAAAACCAATCCAAAGTGAATTGCGATGTATCTGTTATGATAGATCACAATTGACACTAAAATTTTAAAATTTGCAATACAGTGACCAGAAACCAGCTACTTTAAATTAACAGAATTAAGATTAATATGGTAATTTAATTATGGTTAAACGTAATCAGTTCTGGAGATAATTGTATTTCTGACCTCCTTTTATAATTTTTAATACCTTTTCTAAATGTATTACGCATTTTGCAAGTATTTGAATGGAATCTATTCAGGGTTGCATTTGAAATACTTGCAAAATCCATAATCAGTCAGTAGCAACATTAAGATGAAAATTTCAAGGATACTTTGTCATCCTAAGACAACAGCTCAGCAATTAGTTTTTTTGGAATTATTACTTAAAAATCACAATATCATAAATATTGCTCTGAAATTTAATAGTCGTTTGGGGTTTTCTGACATGTGGCTACCTCCCAGAAACTAACATGTAAAATTGTATTCACCCCTCTTTAGAGGGATTTGAAACCAGGCATTTCCCACATGGTAAAGTGTAAAGTGTGTTTAGGGTCAAACGGCACCAGGGGTTTCCCGCATCTCCGCGTGGTATACATTGTCTTGTGATCCTCACAGGGTAATGGAAGAACGATGGTTTTAACCACTGATTTTTTTTCCCAGTCGCAGCTGCACACTGCAAAAAAACAGGGGGGGGGGGAATCAGTGGGATTTACAAGTTATCTTTTAGACAATGAATGAATTATCATTCTCCGTATTTAGCAATTAAGTGAGCTTCAGCCACTGTCAGCAGATTGCTGTGTGTTCATTTTCAACTCATTCTCAACCTTCCCGAAAACTTTTAACCTCAGCAAGAAGCTCATTCCCACATATTTTGACATTTTATAAATTTCAAAAAGTGAATACTTAGCCAACCATTACCACCTAATGTCAATTAAGTGTAGTAGGAAGTATTACGTTTTCTGCTATCTAACAACTTCAGAAACTTTGGCGTTTAAGCAACTTTTCTAAGCGTAAAAACCAACAGAAACTTTAACCTTTAAAAAGTCATAAATATTAAACTACAAACATATATAAATGTATAAAAAATATATTTACAGCATGAGTTTCCTTCCTTCTCAGGTAGCTGTAGCCTTCCTTCTCATGCTGTAAATATTTACATATTACAGCATGAGTTTTCCTTCCTTCTCAGGTAAACGGTATTTGAGAATTCCAGAAACGTTTTGTATTTTTCTTTGTCACAGAAAAGATCCTGCACCACTACAACTCATTGCCCAAATTACTAAGTGATATCTTCACTCAAAACACAATGCCTCATTATATGTTCAGCATCCTTTAATTCTCCTGAAACGCAATTAGGTCTCTCCTCAACTCCCAGCTCAATCGGTCTGCTTTTTAATCCATTGTCCTGTAACCAAAAAAAAAAAAACAATCGAAGAGCTTTGATATTGGCCATCGTCTATTCCTCTTCGTGGTCATCATCCCAGGCAGAAAGGCATAGGTTACCCGCCCCTTCTCAGAACAGCCCACCGTTCTTGCCAGATTCTCACAGTTTTCTCTTGAAATCTGGTTCTTTCTTTCTTTATTTCTTTCTTCAGCTCTCTCACACTTTGTCTAACCTGGGACAAAATCTGATTTCCAGAATCTCATCCCAAGAAGAGCAAATCTCTCAGCAGATACCCAAACTCTTCTTACTAAAACATTATTAACCTTATGCTCCCACTTCCCACAAGCATATGCAACTATAAGAAAGAAAATACATTTATAAAAGAAGTAAAGGGACCTCTTTTATGACTCCCCCATTCACCTCTCACGATTTTCTGTAATTTTTCATAAACGTGTCTCACCTTTTTTTCGTAGGTATCTCTCATGGGGCAAAAATGTAATCTGCTCATCTACTAATCCTGCCTGGTACTACCAAGGGGGCATATAAAACTGGGTTCCCAAAAGCTTCACAATAGGATGTCTACCATTACTCAGTTTCCCTTTCAACACTGCTATCTTAGTTTTTCTTAGAGAGCCTTTCATCTTATCTTGTCATTCCGTCCAGAGCTCCACCTTGTCCAAAATCACTTCTGGGATTTTCTCTTGTAGTTGCTTTCTCGAATCACCAAACACAGCTTAACAAATCATCAGCGTATGCAATCATTTCACATCCGCCCACTCTTGTTGTGGGAAACCACCGATGCCGGTAAAACCTTAAGCACCATATTGTTGAAGGAACTCGTCCATCACTATATTCCAGGAGTACGGTCCAACGCTGGAGCTGTGAGATGCACCCAAGTGACTTCTTTCTTTATCTCAGCATATGCTCTAGTGACTTTTACAAATCTTTTACTGAAATAGTCCCTCATATACAAGATTATCTTGTATAATTAACAGGAGCATTCCATCTTCCTCAGTATACTCAGGAAACTCCTATCAGAGCCCAATAAATGTCCCATTAAAGTCAATAAAAATTCCAACGGTATGATTTTTCTTATGCAAACTGAATCTTATTAATCATATGGTGAACAGCACTTTTTGTTGACTTTTCCTTCCCGAAGCCAAACTATATAGGGAATTCCATATCATTCATTGATATTTGTCATTTATGCACATCATTAGCATCTGCTATAGGACTTTTCCCAGAACGGACCCTAATGCAATAGGTTGATAGGCCTCAGGCGCTGTCTTATCTCTGTCATGGCTATTCGGGGACTTGTTACTAACAGAACGGTTCAGAAATTACTTGTTTTGAATCAATATTGCCGTTCACAAGTTCATTAAAAAATTCAATATCATAGATGTCGCTCTTAAATTATACACTCATTTGGGGTTTTCTGAAACGTTGCTACCTGCCAGAATCCGACTCGGTGAAACCTTTATTCTTCCCGCTTTAGAAGGATTTGGAACCAGGCCTTTTCCACACGGTTTAGAAGAACGAAGATCTTAAACATTGATTTCCCCTATCCTTAATTAATGATTGCACAATGGGAAAAAAACAGAATAAAAATGATAAAAGTGCACGATCACATAAGTTAGTGGAGTTTACAAGCTATCTTTTAGACAGTATCATAATTATGCGTATGCTGCAGTTAAGTGGGCTTCAGCTACCCAACCACAATGTATAGAGTGTGGTGTTTTTTTGTCAAGCAGCACCGGGGATTCGCCCCAACTCCACGTGGTGCACTCTGTGTTGTAGCAAAAATTCTGTAAAGGACAGAAATAGTGTGAGTTTTGGTCCAGTCTGTGTAGTGTAGTGTTGGGTTTTGTGGTGTGCTGTTACTCTGGCCATTTATCAGAGGGATTCCTAGTGAAACCCACTCTCCTTTGCCTATCCGTCATCACAAGGAGGGGAAGGCCGAGTGTAGGGTGTAAGTAAAGTCTCTGACTGGAGTGAACACCGGAGGTCACCCGAGCTTGCCAGAGAGGGTCCAAGGAAAAAAAAGAAAAAAAAAATCTGGACAAAAAGGGAGGGTGAAGATAAGGAAGGTAAATGGTAGGATGACCTTCAACCTGGAAACTGGAAATTAAAAGGATAGCGGGAAATTTCTGTGGAAGGAACCCTTCCTCCAACGGGAAGACTGCTAAGATCAGAGAAAGATGTGCGGTGGTAGGATCCACCTAGCGAAACTTTTGGGTGGAGGTGGGAAAGAGAAGCGGGTAATGGTGGGAATTAAAAGTCATGTGGCTAGAGTGCCCTATGTGGAAGAAGAGGTCGCACTGCGGACACAGTGCTCTTTGTTACATCCCACATTGGCCAGACCAGCTGAAGCGAGTGTCTGCAGATCCCACGCCATGCCTTAAATAGGGAGACATGGCGTCAACGTGACGGTGGAAATTTTCTAGGCGATTGCCCCCACTGCAGTCAAGTCGGGGGAAGGCCCGTCATAACAGCGCGCACACACACACCACTACTCAACTCCTGTGGGTGCCTCAGCAGCCAGATGGGCAGGAGCAACAGTGCGTAGTACACGCTTCTTGATTATACCGGGTTCGAGCCCGTGACCACCAAATATGGAGGATGCGGAAAGGTCAGGGAATGACCACCGCATATCCCTGGAGCAATATGGCCTTAGTTGCTAATGCTCCTAAAAAAACCAAATAACAACAACGACTCCTGTGTTGACCACTCTCAAGCCTTCACTAATCGAAACCATGCTATATATCTTAATGTGAAATAATGAGTTGGGTCAGTTCACTGCCTGATAATCACAAATATAATCAGTTAGTAAAAAGGCACACCATTCGAAGAAGGAATACAACATAAGAATCATCAAGTTTTTTTTTCTCCTTTGAACTTATTCAATCGCGCGACTAGGACAGTAATTACTATCATTGTATTTTCCTGAAACGGTTTACAGACACGACCCACACATTCCTCATGATCCTAGTTTCCTTGGAACAAAATGAAGCAACCTTTCAATTTCCGAAATTTGATACGTATTTCAGGCTATTAGCACCATTCTTCACAGTTGGATGACAAGTATTCGAAATGAGCTCGTCAATAATCTTAATTTTCCATTTTATTCAATAAAAACTCAAAATGAACTCTTTACTAAGAAAATGATGTGAAATCTTTACTTAACATAATTTAAAACACTTCTGTGATATTGAGAAGCACTTCCTAAATGAAACAACAAATGAAATGCATCTGTATGGTTCGCATGAAAAACTGCTAAATGGAAGCAACCGAAAATATAAACCTCCGCTGTCACGATTTCTATCTTTTGAACGATTCGCCTCAGGAAAAACGTATGAGAGGAGAACAGAATGCTTGTTTTGGCGAGTATATTCCAAGAAAATTACTTTCATTTCGAATTTCCAGTATCCCGTTGGTCTCTCCGTCCGTCTCTTTATCCCGAGCTTTGTCGCTTCGCAGAAAAACTGCGTCTCTTCGGTTCATGGGCTAAGTTGTACTTTGCCGTTTCTAAAGGTTACATCCTTTTCATGACTCAATAAACGTTTTACAAGTCTTTTCATCTGCTGATAAATCAGCTCGTTTTATGTTATGGTCTGCCAATAATAATATTGGCGTGTGTGTTTTAATTGTAAAAAAAAAAATCTGGAAGCTTTCTATGCATGGAATCGTGAAATATATATCGATGCCTTTCAGTTTACAAAATTTTTACCACTTTTATTAAATTAGGTTACTGTAATTATAAACCTTTGATTTAAATCTTCGAACACAATTTTTAAAAGAAAAAGGTGAAGAAAGGGAGAATGTACGTTTTTTTTTTTTCATTTGGGTTTCCAAATGGTTAGCTAGATTCGATACAAAATTAGGTAGAAAATACAAACTCGACATGGTTTGCTTCCATTGAACGTCTTCAAGGGCGTTGTCAATAATCTGAGTAAGAGTTATTTACATAAACAGTGTGAAGTAGTTGCACGTTTGCTGAAAGTATTCTCCAGTGCTTCCAGTTAGGATCTGTAAAAATGGTATTTGTGCTTGTAACTCTGCGCTACGTTTGGGTAAAATGTCCATCAGGACATGACATCGGATTATCATGTCTATAAAAAACTATGACGTTGAGATGACGTTCTCAATGCATGTTGAATAACCTTATATTGTATATGCGAGTTAATATTCGTAATTGTGATGTAAGCTATTTGCATATTTCATCTTAATTATGTTTAGCTTAATTTTTAAATATATTGCGATTCATTAAGTACCAAGACATCTGACCCACTGCATATTTAGCATTGACAAATGATGCAAGGAAGCAAGCTTGCACAGAATTACCACCAAAAACACCTACTTCCGCATTTGTCCATCTCCTGTAATAATTTGTCTAATTATTCCTTAATTTTTCTCAAATTACTTACTTCTACAACATCAGAGGAAGTTGGTTCCAACAATCAACCACTTTCTGACTGAAAGCTTTTGCACGTCTGTTCTGCAACTATCCTGTTTCAATTTAAGTTTATGTCCCCCTGTGTACGTTGTCCTAGGAAGAGAGTGAATGCCATCCCTTTGCAGATACCAATTTTCCAAGCGCTGAAATTTGCAGAGTCTTACCTGGTTAGAATACTCTTTCTGTGTCCTTTAACACAGAAAGATGATATTAATCGATTTATTTATATAATATATTAATTCCACATGTTAATACCACTCTTTTTGATTTTATTCACGAAATAGCAATTTTAAGAAAACCTTGTCCAATAACATGTATTTCTTTTCATTCTAACTTTAACTTTTCAAAACAATCATCCAGAAAAAGGGGAAAAAAATCAATTTAATTTCTTTTCGGAATTCATTAACTTTGTAAAACTAGGTCAACATTACAGAAGACTACTTATAATTCTTCATTATAAATAAATATGCAGCCATAGCTTGTCCCCCCCCCCCCCCAAAGCAAGAAGAAGAAATTACTTCTCACTAAGAGGATTTCTGATTATGAACCTTCCAAATCAGTGATTTACGTATTACAAAGAAGACGAAGATATTTGTATTAGTTGATACGACAACGCTCGAAGGGACTTAAGGTTCGTATTGGGCTTTAATCCCATCAAAATCCATTACCTTTTTTTTTGTCCAATATTATATCTTTTGCGAATTACCATTAGATTTGTTTATTTTACAGTCTTTATGATACCTTGAGGCAAAATGAAAAGTTACACCTGTACACATTTATTGGTTTGTTTTGTATGTTTCAATAAGATGGAAGCACTAATCATTTATTTATGGATTTTTCCATTGCATTTATTAAACATTTATTAAATTCTGAAACGGGCTATGGCGCCATAAAGTTTGCTTTCCACGTGAGATGACAGACGCTCTCACGGAATTTCCCTTTAATATTTTATTCGGAGTTGGCTAGTATCGTATTTGGTTCGGAAGACATTTGTTATTTTAACTTTTCAGTTCTCCTCTCAAAATAAAACAAAGAAAAGATAAAATCAGCTAACATATATACCAGCGCGTTAATATTAAGATATACGTATCTGTAACTAGGTCAGAATTATCAGATTATATTTGTTGACTGCGTATCACTTCCTGTGGTCCAAATCCTGACGCAATTAGAGCGTTGGCGAATTCACCAGGGACCCAATTAGAGTGACGACTTGATGCACAAATTTTCTCTATACAAGGAAGATTAGACTTTGCAGCGACGCTGCTATCTTTAATCGTACATGTGAATAGCTTAGTGTTCTGTCAATAGCAGAAATTAGAAAAGGAACAAGGAATCCAGTAATTGTGTTACTTTTCGTATACTGGACTTTAGTGGTAAAGTATCTGCTTCACTGATATTGCATGAAAACAAAACTTCACAGATGTTGCAAGAAATCGGATAACTGTATCTGCAGTTAATGCAATGGAATTGCAGTTCCATTCCAAATTTCTAATTAAACACTTCTGTTTTGTCTTATTTCAAATTTGTTTGCATCCTGTTAGGACTCGTAATTTAGGGAGCACTTTCGCTGCTGTTCCAACTATATAAGAAAACTTATTTGTAGATGCTCGATGTTTCTTCAGTTAGCTTTTTCGTGTCTGCTTACTGTGCATAGATCTAGATTTTCACCTGGCGCGTTGATAATTATTTCTACGTCGCCCTGCAAACCTTGTCAAATATACAGCACTTGCTGAAAGAATTCAGTAATTTCTGTTATGTGTTCCATAGTTAAAACCCCATTCCCGCACCAAGAACTTCGACTGTGTTGGTTATATATATTCAAATAATATATTAAGGGAAAGTCTTGTCTGAAAAATTTGATTGGATATTATAAATGTGGTTGCAAAGGAACTGGATGCAAAAAATAATTTTGATATCATATATTTCGATTTGCATTGTACAATTTGGAGCAGAATGGTATTAAGGTTAAATTCCTACAATGGATAAAAGGATGGTTGAGTGGGGAGAAGACAGATGGTGGTAATCAATGGGTGCTGCTCTTCGTGGACTAATGTTATTAGTGGAGTCCCACAGGGTTCGGTGTTGGATCCACTGTTCTTTTGTATATTTATCAATGATATTGATGAAGGTATATCAGGCTTAGTGTCAAAGTTTGCAGATGATACAAAGGTTGGCAGAGTTGTTAATGACAGTAATAGCAGTGTGCTACTGCAACAGGAGCTAGAAAATTTGGGCAGATAGACTGAGAAGTGGCTGAAATTTAACCTTGACAAATGCAAAGTACTGCATATAGGTAGAAGTAACCCCAGAGAAACGTACCAACTGTGTGGTACTACACTTAAGGTGGTAGAAAATGAAAAAGACCTGGGAGTACCTGTGCAATCAGATATGAAGTTTTCTTAGCAATGCAGACAGGCTGCCAGGACAGGTCATGGGGTTTTGTCAATGATATATAGGAATTTTGCTAGCAGGGAAAAGGAGGTGATCGTCCCTCTGTATAAGGCAATGGTCAGGCCACGCCTTGAGTACTGCGTACAGATCTGGAGGCCTCATTTTAGGAAGGATGTAGATTTGCTTGAGCGTGTACAGAGAAGGGCAACAAGATTGGTGAGGGGAATGAAGGGATCCTCTTATCAAGAGAGGTTCAAGTTCTGCAAATTGCAATGGCTGGAGGCTAGGCACCTGCGCTGTGATCTGATTAAGGGGTATAAAGCCTTGAATGGGTTGAGCACGCTGAATTCTGATGGGATTCTTCCACTTGTTCAGATTACAAACCTGAGGGGGATAAATTCAAATTATGGAAAGACAGATGTAGAATTAAGTAAAAGTAAAGTGCAGCCATTATTAACCCACTGCAGGATGGAAGCCTCCTCAATAATTCATGCTCAGGGAAAATGAAAATTGACCATAATCTGCCATGCTGGTCCAGTGCGGATTGGCAGATCGACCGTATTCAGCAGTGAGGGGCTTGAACTCCGGTCTACTCAAAGAGCGTGTGCTACTGCATAGATGTGCGGAAATTTGCCTTTAGCCAGCGGGTGGTTAATTGTTGGAACAAACTTCCATCTATCGTTGTGGATGTTGATATTTAAATAAATGTAAGGAGGAACTGGACAAATATTTAAAGGGAATGGTTGTGTGAATTTTTTTGTTTTTTTTTTTGGCTGCTGCTGCATAAGCTAGCAAGGAAAGCTAGCATCGCATGCCACTACTACTACTTCGTCAGTAGGAACTCAGCTGAAAACTTTGCTTAGAAGTTTTTGAAAAGCTGATCACTGATGGTTACCCTATACAAATGGGCTTTCTAAAGTCACTGAAACCGTGCAAAGAAATTTCGTCCCTTTGCGATGGTGACGCAAATGCAAGACCTCAATAACAATAATCGCGTATTGATCTTGGTAGATGAGGGTTTTAGCCTCGGATATTTTCAAGCGAATGACTAGTGCCGAGACCAGTTTACTGTCACTGAGGACAGAGCTTGATTCACAGGCTACATTAGAAAACCACCGCCAACTACTCTAGCTATTCAAATACTTTACAGTGTTCTTATGTCGGACTTTCGGATTCTCTAAGTCCAAAAATTGTCCTCCTTTCTTACTTCTTCCTGTCTAGCAGTCAACTGTGTTTCTTCTTCTTAGACAGGCGATAAGAGTATTTTCTTCTACTCAATGTTTGGCGTTGGTTTCTATGCTATGTTCCACGGCAGAGTAGTTTTGTTTTTTCTCCAGATGTCGCAGCCATATTGTATTATTCTGAAAACAAAAGCGTATACTTTAAACCTGTGTTTCGCTGTCACTTTACCATAAATCTTTTATGCTCAGCAGAAAAAAAAAATACAGAGCTTTTTTCTTTCTTTTTTTTCTCAGCTAGTGTATTTGCATGCTAAGCGCGGTGAACCTAACGCTTTTATTTTTACCACTGGTAGAATTTTATTTCCTAGTCCACCTGTAAATACAAGCTTTTTTAGTTATACAGCTGATTTACGTAGCATTGCTGCGCTTATTATTATTATTATTTTTTTTTCATACGATGGCTGATAAAACTGGCAAATTAACGTAGAATGCTTCCAATTTACAAACAATACACCGGCGTGTTGTGATCATAGTTTCTTTTGACGCAAAAATACATCTTTAATGTATTCGTCGAGATTGGCCTAGAAAGATTGCAGGACCAGAATGTGTTGGAACTCGACGGACTGCAGGATCTTCAATACAGAAAAACTCTGAATTCACTGTTCTGTGCATGAGTGATGTATAAACCACTGATATATTCACTGTATTGTTAAAGTATACCGACACTCCAGGTGTTTGGAAAAATGAACCATATCCGTCATTCACGTGCCAGGAATACATATAACAATAACTGCGTGCATGCTAGAAGTTGGTAAATGAATAACATACAGTAGATAAGTTGAGGCGTTCAGCTTGGCGATTTCCAACCAGGAACCATCTTAGGATGCCATATTAGCCATCAATCTGCTCGTGCCGATCTGAATTAGGTCTGACGAATGCGCTGGTTGTGAAGTTCGGCGGAGATGCTGTCACCGTCTGAGATTGTTTCTCGTGGTTTGGGCTTAGTTGATCAGTTGTCGTTCTTAGAACAATGAATATCATATGGTACATTGACATTCTGGATAATTTCGCCCTTCTTATGCTCTGGCAGCAATGTGGGGAGGGTCTTTTTCTGTCTCAGAAAACGGCAAGGCCCTCCTTTTCTCAACAGCCTACATTGGCTTAGTTTGAAAACACGAGAGTGCAAAAGCTTCATCGGCTTGCGCTTATGACCTCAACTCCACTGAACAATTTGGTACACGCACGCACACACACACACTTCTTTCTTTAATTACTAATTTTATGGTCGATAGTTTATTCTTAGATATCTTTAAATACCTGCTAATTATTATGGCAGTTAATTTAAATATGTATCTGATATTAAAAATAAAAACATGAATTCGCTTACATGAAATTTAATTGCATTCTTATTATTCTTGTTATAATTTAAGAGGAAAATTTTTCCTTTCTGACTCTTCTTTTTGCCTCACTTACGGTTATAATGCAAACCATTAACTTTTTAAAGTACAAGGCACAAAGCTTTGCCAAAGTCTGGCTTTTATGGTGCTGGCCCATTTTTTTTTAAATTCAAAGTTGAAAAAAAAAAAAGATATCCATTAATCTTTAGTTTTCATGCGAGTTCATAATTACTGAAAAACATTCTGCTCTGTTTATTTACAACGGACCTTAAAGATTTCCTTAAAGAATGTGCCCCATTCTGTAAAAGAGGGCATATTTTCATTTACTGCCAAAGGGAGATTACTATAAAACAGATTAGCAGTCTGAAGAGCTGTCACTTTATTCTTTGATATTACTATTATTATAATAAATACTTTTAGTTATACACACGCAATTTACAGACATATTATATACGGCTCAATATGGCCTTAGTTGCTGATGCGCCTACAACAAAAACTTTTAATTATACTGCTGCTGTTCAACCAGTTGATGCATTTCACTGCTTCTAAAACTAGGCTTTCCAGTCTCCAAGTCTCTAAAAATCTCAGTTTGGTCCTATCATGAATTCTTTCTCCCACATCTAGTGAAAAATAATCTTGAAACCATCAGCTCCTAAAATTCCTTGATTTTATCCAAAAAGAGCAGCCACATCAATCAGTAATCCCTCCTTCCCTCATAAATTCATTCTACTACCTATGACGATGCCCATGGAGAGGTGGAATCTGTAATTCTGCTGTACATTCCAAACCATTTATCGGCTATCGAAAAACCATTCGTAGCTTAACTATAAAGTGGCTCAACCATTTTTTCCTTCAATTGCCAATATTTCTCTTCTCTTTATCTATTTCCTGATGATTTCAACCTACGTAAATTAAAGTCCAGTGTGAAATGGTCCCTATAACCTTAAATAAACCATTTCCAGTGAGCACATTAGGTACGTTATTGAATTTTCTTGTACTCAAGACCGTGTTAAGATGGAAGTTCGAAAGTGATCAGCCTTCAGACTTTCATCTTAACACTGCCTACTCTCAAGAGTGGCAAATAGTATCAACTATTTTATTTTCACATAATGGAACTGCGGTAAAATGAATACAATATCGCTGGATATATTCACAGTGGAGAGAGAGGCAGCATTTTCGTGTTTGCATCCGGGTGCCTAAAAGTTTGTCACAACCCTGTCTTTACATTCTGATGTAATTAATTTTATTCACTGTTATTAAGATCATAGAATTGGAATGAGAAACTGTAGATGATTAACGATATTGTTTGGTTTATCTTTCCAAATAGGTATTATGTCTCAAGACAATGCAGAACAAGTTATTCTCGACCCCAAACTAATAGCCAAGCATTATATCAGGACGTGGTTCTTCCTCGACTTGATCAGTTCAATCCCCCTGGACTACGTATTCCTAATTTTCAATCAGGATTATGGCGAAAACTTCCAGATATTACATGCTGGGCGTGCACTTAGAATACTAAGGTTTGCTAAAATGCTCAGCCTGTTACGTCTTCTACGACTGTCTCGTCTGGTCCGATACGTCAGCCAGTGGGAGGAGGTTTATGTAAGTAGCGTCCTCTATATCTTCATCTGGAAAATTTAGATAGTAAGTCCTAGAATCTTCTTACTTTAAAGTTCTGTTGTTTAGATGTTTTTTTAAAAAAAAGTTTGAATGAAAGAGCGTATAACAGTTGTTCTTAGATAAATATTTTGTTATAAATATCATTTCAATAAACCTGTCGTATAACTATTCTATTTTTATATATTAGTTCGCTATAAAATTCATAAGAAAACATTAAAATCATTCATAAAATAATTCGTGAAACGTGTACAAAATTATTCCTAAACCAATGAATAAACAGTAAAATTTTAACACTGTCACAGAGAAGACAAAACACCATTGGTAGAAATTTTATCCAATATCTGTTCATCTTAAAGGGAATTTAATAAGCTGTTTTTAAAAAGACAACATTAATTTTTCATAAAGTAACTATTTTCACTTAAGTATCAATAAGAGGCAAATTCTATGAGACATTTTAACCCGTTTATGTGGTTCCCCCAAGAAACACACCGCTATTGATACTCAAAAAGAATGTTAATCTGATGGTTGAAACGTTCCATAGAATTTGTATTTTAATAATTGAATTTTCCGAGTATATATTTTAATGTAACCAACCATGTTTTAGTCCATAATTATTCTACTTTAAAATAACCATAGAAAGGATACTGAAATGAAAATGTTGGCAGCATATTATTGAGAAATTATTCCATTTAAATTTTTTTAAAGGTTGGTTGTTCTGTTACTGTATGTTTAAAGTGGTCTGTTTTGTTCATCTGCTAAGAAAAACTTGGGTCCAACGTGTACGAAAAAAACCTTGATATAAGATAATGTGAAATACAAATTGTAGTACTTAAAAGAAGGCTAGTAACTTAGGTGGAAAATTTTCTTAAAGAATTATCCTATCTGGAAATGAAGCAACACCAAATGGATAAGATGACCATTTAAACTAGGCGGTGTTTTTGAGAGTTTCTAAAGGAAGATAAGTTGAATATTAAGACGGTTCATACCTCAATGAGTAGAGTAGCAGAAGGCAAGTTTCCCTGCTTTGCAAAATATTCGAAGGAAAACTTTTCCTGTATAGTGACCAACCTTTTCAACCTTTTCAAAAACAAATAATTTTTCTTCTTACCAAAGTTGCCGCAGTTGCTACAGTGAAAAACTGAAACAAGATCCTCAACAGAGCCAAGCATGAAAGATTGTGTTCTTATTGGTGAAATGCGTGCAGATCCCTGAAGGAATATAAAAATATAATTCTAATTTTTTCATGCGGATTTGAACATTGATATTTCACTGGAAAAAATTCTCTTTGTACAAATTCTTCAAATTTGAGCTTTTTTGTTTCTCTTCTAAATGTCGCTGAGTTGGCAATTCATTTCAATTAATTAGAATAATTACTTCAACTTTTAAGAAGACCTACAATACAGTGTTTCAAGTGGACATGTGATAAAAGATGTCTTTTAAACGAAGTTGTAATAATTCGTTCCCTACAAGAAATGTCATTTACAACATCAGTTTTCAAGGACATTTCAGTTATCTTTAAATTATAAACAAAGGCTGCCCAAATGAGACATGAATCATAAGATCCAAGTAAGTTAAATCCGGAGAAGGTGTCATTCGGTAAGACGACTTTGCAATATTTAAATCGATATTCAAGGCTGATATTTCATCCCTTTGCTCTCGCCAATACCTTAGGGTACAATATCAGTCTTCTGACATTTTCCTTCACTTCCTTGACTTCGCTTTGCTTATTTCATTGTGCTTTTGACACATGAATTTGAAAGTAGTTGGCATCTGTTTTCACAAATAATTTATTACAACTTAACAAAAGATTGCTTTTAAAGTATTATAATGAGTTTGGCAATCAGCTTATCATACGGGTGAATTGCCAAAAAGCAATAAATATGCAAAATGTCATCGACGGAAACGATGGATATTCTTATTTATGTCAAGAGATCTCATTTATACCAAGGACGGGTATAAAATTATGCTTTTGATTGGTAGCAAGACATTAGAGACGCTTAAGGCTGCACTGCTGAATCCAAGATCTTTCTCTCTGTAGAAATATTTCCCACAAATAAAGTACTTGGCACACTGAAATAATGACCTACATTCAAATGAACTTTTGCCATCGATATTTGATTAAGCATAGTGCGTCATCAGTCACAATCTTCAATTGGGATTTAATTTTCAGTCTTTATTTATTGTGACTAAAAACCCTGACTACAAATTAAATCTCCCTTCTATGCGTCAGATCCACCGGTGTGTGTGTGTATGCGCATGTACACGATTTCATTTGGTGTGGAGAAAGTATGAATGTATTTCAAACAGAACCGTATGTGAAAAGAAAATTTATGTAGACTTGACACTCTGTGCACAATGGCATAAGTTTTTCAGAAAACATGAAGGTCAGAGGAGTGGATTGAAAGTAATTAGTCAAACCTCAGGTTTTATATATGTCAAGGAATGTGTTTCAAGCCTTAATGATGTTCTCGTTTGATGTGTGAAATCTTTTATCCAAGGTCTTGATACGAATTCCATTTATTTTCCGTTGCAATACATATCACAGTTGTAAATATATATATGGGGGTTCGTGTCACATTATATGTAATTTACATAACATTAAAGTGTGAAAGATGCATCTGTTTTCAAGTGAGAATCAAGTGAACCTTTATACATAATTTTTTTAATGTATATATATAGATATATCAAAGGTCCACAGGAAATGCCAAATGAAAGGTTCTGGAGGATAATTTTATGTAGGTGCATTCTCTACACTGCTTGTGATATTTCTTATGCATGAGGCAAACAACCGAAGTTCAGTTTTACCATTTCTTGCACACATTTAGTTTTGTCCTGATTCTTGTTAGTTTACCATTTTCCTAATTTTCACGAAGCACAATGATTTTTGTATGTTTCGCTGATTCCTCTTCCTGTGTCCAGTGGTTAATTGTGATTTTGCACTTCACCCTTCTTGCACCTTATCGCACTTTACATCAGTATATATGCAGTAGAAGTGTTTTGTGTGCCATTATATATTGGGGGGGGGGGTGGAAGTGAGAAGTACTGTGCAGTTATTTTGAAATTTTCAAAAAGATGTGGGAAATCCGCACTCTGAAATCTCCATTCCAGCGAACGAAAACCGTTTGAAAATATACCGTGATCAAACTTTCAAGTGATAAGAATCGAACAGCTGTTTAATGTAAAGTTTAATTGTATTTTGAAAGTGTATTTCTGCATTCTGTATAGAAGAAACACTGTCTTTGAAACACCGTCTAAAATGTAAACAAAATAAATTGAACAGAAAGTTTCCATAGTGTTTGTTGCATTTAATGGTCATCTAAAATGGATGCTTGGAGTGTCGAATTGTCAGCGGCTTGGGTTTAGGTTGTCGACGTCACTATATGAACACTGAGTTCATACAAATACAGTATACACCAAGGGTCCTCAACCTTTTGTCGATTTTGAAACACATTTTAAAATCCAAAGCATCTGGCGAGCCACCATACATCGATTATTCATTATAAGTAATATTTTGTTTAAACTTTAATTCATGTAGTTATAACTTTCTTGAACTTCTAAGAAGTTCAATATTTTATCTCTAAGAATTGCTACTCACTAGTGTCTGTTATATCAGACATCACATACTTTCCTTAACTTAAACCTCTACTTCTTTCTACTAAACGGTATAAACGATTTTTTCTCCATGTTTAGAAGAAATTTAATAACTTTGGGTAAACTTAATTAGTAAGAAAATGTTTTAAATGACCCTACGAGTCACCCAGAATAGCTCTGTGAACCACACTATAGCTCGTGAGCTACGCGTTGAGGGCTCATGGTATACACTGTCCTTTCAAAAATATTCGGACACAAATAATGTTTAAGAAAATGGATTTCTATTAAAGGAATTTGTAATATTTGGATCTAACTTTGGCCTGAATAATGTGCATACATGTTGTCTTTTGCGAAGTCTTTCGGCCAATTCATTAACAGTTAGAATTCGAAGCCAGACCTTCTGCACAGCCATCGCCATTGTCACATTCGAAGTGGATAGCACTGGCCTAGCCTTGATCCATTATTTTCAGCCATCCCAAATATATTTTGTGTAATTCATCACCGCTCTGGGACGGCCCCACCAATTATAGAACTTATTCCACTTCCTCAGATCTGCATACTCGTACAAGTTTGGCTTTATAAGAGGATAATTAACTTGCTGAAGATTAAATGGCCAAGTTCTATAAAATTTAAAAACTTCGGTATCTCCGAAATGTCTAGAATGTCCATATGACACATCATTGAGGGTTTTTTTGGCACAACTACAAAAAAAAAGTCCTGGTTCAAATCACAAGAAGCAGTGCCACCATGATGTTTTCTCATAGTTTTTTGTTAAGACAATGTACTATTGTAGGTTGCATTTTCTTAGCTTCTCCAAACCTGACATCAGCTGTGATACTTACCACTGTGTAGAACAATTAGTCGCTGAATGCCACTCTAAAACTACATCCGGTGTTCATATGTGGGTCTTGTGAGATGTAACTGTTCCGTGAAAACCAAGCCTGCGTATTAAGCCTAAGGACACTTCGCGAACTTAGGGAACAGTTATTACATCTGAAGTTCAGTTTGCTTGAATTACCAATGGTTTTACTGCTATCTCATCGGTGGCCGATGGTGTGAAAAAATGGAAAGCAGGATGTCTTTGATATTTTCATAACATCAGACACTGCCAAATTTGGAAGGCTCAGCCCTTTTATTAGCATCAAGAGATTCTACCTTAGTAACCGAAATGCATACAAATATATAATTTTCGTTAGTTCTTTACCCTGAAAATGCATACTGGTTGCTCTTGATCTTTCGTGTCTTGTATGCCTTCTCCTTATCAACTACATCTGGTTTTCATCGTTCCGTACTTCAGAGGAGTGCTTTAATACTGTTGAGAAGATACTGCGATGGCGTTTATTTAACTTGCGCATGAATAATACTATCTGTTTGGATAAGGTCAAGGCCTAAATTATTTCATCAGTAATCCACTCGTATGTCGGACAAACCTTGCTAATTTTACCAGTAGTGTTCAGAGACATTGGAATTGATTTAGATTCATTTCATTATCAGTATTTTAACTATTCACCAGTGCATGAGCGTAAATTGGAAGTTATCTGAATGGAAGAGCCTTTCCATTTTTAATCTATTTTTTACTCAATAGAATTCTTTAATCTAGACAATGGGCTCTCGCGGGTAGCATAATGGTTATAATCACCATCCTTCCTTCCTCACTGTGTGGAAAAAGTTCAAATTCCATCAATGAGGCATTTTTCACACCGTGGCCGCATTAGTATTATAATGACTAAATAATGCAAGGAAGCGGGCTTTTTCTGCTTCTGTCAAAATAAAATAAATCATTCATATCTTAATCATCACCTCTCTATCGGCCTCGAAAACTGTTGCAGGTAATTCATTCCAGTGGTCTACAACTCGCTGCCTGAAAGAAAACTGCAAGATCCAGCCTTCTGTTACTTCCCAAATTTTTTTACTTGTGTCCCCTGATTTTACTCTCTTCTAGTGAAAATATAGCTCCTCTTTCATTTTACTGATTCCCTTCGGGGCGTTATGTACCTCTACCAGGTTACTCCTCCTCCCCCTAAGATTTCTAGTTGGAAAGCTGTGCATTCCACACTTTCTAAGCCGTTTTTTTTTATGTGGATATTGATTAGCATTCCTCAGTAATTTAGTTGCCTTCTCTGAACTCTTTTCTTGGAAGTTCAATGTCTTTCTTCAAGTTTGGCCTCTAGACTTGAACGTAGTGTGCTAAATGCGGTCTCCCCATTATCTTATGCAAAGGGACAATAACATTCATTCTTATACTTGCAAATGTCATATATATCATACACTTTTCTAGTGACGACCGACTTCGAAGAATTCGACCGAAGCCCGTCGAATTCATAGAAAATTGTATGATATGCAACCCGAAGCTCAAGACCTGTTTTCCAAAATATATATCATATACGGGACATCGTGTGCCTTCCTAGCCGTCTGTTTATCCTGAGTGGAAAATTTCATATTTGGCTAAATCGGAACTCCTCGGCCTTTTTCGTCCCGGATCACTTTTAACTCCACTACCGCTCCTAGCTTTCTGTTAACTAGGTGCGTCCCCACGTGAATCGTATTGGTTAAAATCACCGTCCTTCCCACACTGAGTGGAAAACGAGAAGTAAGAACGTTTCGTCCTTACTACTCCAAAAAATAACAACTCAAGACTGAGAAAAATAAGCCCTCGACACTTCTGAAGCCGCCCGACGGATTCACCAAGTTCCAGTAATGGCTACATTTCTACAGTGAAACTGTCGTTAATTTCGACGAAATACAGAAGACATTAAGGCACGCCTGAAAAAAATGAACCATCTACGTTTGCTTACAAGGGACTCCTCTAAAGACAAATAATGACACCAATATGCGTAAAATTACTACTATTCGTAAGATTAGAATGGCCCTGCTTTTTTTTTTTATTAACAGTACACTCTTTTATTTGCCACCTGGGACTGACATCCCCTTGATGATCACTAATGCAGCCGCCTCTTGAGGATTTTAATGAATATGGCACTCTGTGGTATACTGCCGATATCAGTGGAAGGGAACGAGTCATAGGGAATGTGCTCACTAAAAATGACCTCTCCCTTCTAAATGTGGGAAAAAACACCTTCTTCCGCATGCCTACCCGTACGTTTTTTGTCTTTGATCTTTATATGTGTTCACCTCTCCTCCCTTCACTTACTTGGGAGGTAGAAGAGAAGCGTATGGAAGTGATCACTTCCCCGTGATAACCTGCTTACATAGTAGGAAACGATGTCTTACTTTTAGGCTGTCATGGTATAAGATTGATCATGTGACTGGAATGCTTTTCAACATCCGTCAAATTCTGGCATCACTACAGTCAGTCAGGAGCCTATCAATGATGCAGTCACGTACTTCGCAGAATGTATCGTCCATACAGCTGCAACTGCAATTCCAAAAACATCCACCTGGTTTCCACCATGTTCCAAAGCATGATGGAAATCACAATACACAATAGCATAAAAGCACCAAACAAAGACTGGGAATGTTTCGACGATATCCCACCACAGTCTTTAAATGCGCACGGGCTAATGCACGATATCCGAAGTCAGAGCCAAATGGAATCCTGGATCCGTTTTACGTCTTCTATTACCCAGCGACAATCTTTAAGGTGACCTGAGGCAAAATTGAGAAAGTGGCCCTTAATTTTACATCAAAGGGTATTTACCCACATAAATGGACCATTTGCCATGCAAGAGCTGAAAACTGCTCTTACCGTTACGATGGCATCCACCACGAAATGATTAAATACTTTTCATCAAAATCCATAGACAATCTGCTCTTCAGAATCTTCGGTTAAGAGCAGTGTTCGGACACCTGGCGCAAGGGAGCTATTCTTGTTTTTTCTAATCCAGGAAAGGATCCTATATTTCTAACAAATTATCATCCTATTACTATGATGAGCTGTTTGTGCGAGAATGATCAACGCTTGTGTTTTATGGTACGTAGAATGAAATGAACTTCTCTCCTGCATTCAAGTCGGCTTCCGAAGGAAGAGATCCACTCTGAACCACTTAATTAGAATGGAAACGCCTATTCGAAATGCTTTCCGAAAATAGAGTACCTTGTGTACATCTTCTTTGCTTTGGAAAAAAGCATATGACACAACTTGGAGATTTCTATTTTAAAATATATACATAACCTCATTCTAAGTGGTCACTCCCGTTTTTATTAAAAACTTTTTATTCCATAGTTTTTTCCAAGTTCGAGTAAGATCCACCTTCTTCCGATCCTTTTGCCAAGAAGAGGGAGTACCACAATGATCTGTCATGACTGTTACGCTTTTTTCCATTAAAACAAACACCGTTTCAGAACAACTTACTCCAACGGTAAACGGTGTGCTCTGCATCAGTGACTTTAGCATATTATCCCAGTCATGTAACATATGTGTTATCGAAATACACCTGTAACAAGCCATTGATCTCCTTATCTCCTAGGCGATGGCCAATGGTTTTAGGTGATCACCGCAGAAGACAGTTTGCGTCCATTTTTGTCGCAAGCCTAACCTTCACCCTGAACCCGAATTAAGACTTGGGCAAAGTAACCATTCCAGTAGGAGCGGAGACGATATTCTTAGGACGACGTTTCTCCAACATATTCGTCATATGTGCATAAAGTTCATGAGAGAGTTGAACGTTCACCGCTGTCTCTCTCTCTCTCTCTCCCCCTCCCCCCTCCCTTACTTAGAGTGCATAGTATAGAGAGATCGGTGCACTTCACTCCTTCTGTATCGTGCACTTGTGCGATCAAAATTGGATTATGTGCCTTAGGTAGCTGCGTCAGCCAGAAATGGCGTCCTTCGGTGGCTTTTCTCTATTGACCATCAGGCTACGTATTGCTACTGGAATATTCAAAACAGCTCCTGAAAGTATATATGTGGAAGCAAATGAACCATCCTTGTCGTTTCGACGAAAACAGTTATCTCCACAGTAGGCTTTTAAGCTGAGCTTCCTCCACACTACCCCATTCGGTTTTGAGCCAAAATGGGACACTCTTAATAACACTCTTCAAACTGCCAACCATCCATTCGATATGAGGTTCAAGAATACTCAGATAGCTTAACATCACAGTAGAAAACGTTGCCCGATCACCACGCAGCCCTTTCCACCCTAGCATGCCCAAATACCAGCATGCGATCTCTCCCTTAAGAAATGGGTCAAGTCCTCGTCTTCCGTCTATCTTCACCTTATTCAGAACTCCGAGCTGAACATTGACTTTTTTACAGTTTGAACAGACTGCTCGAAGTCAGAATCGTGTGTAGTATCTGCTGATTTCTTTTCAGATAATACTGTATCCGAGAAGATTTCCCACCTGAACGCAGTATATGCACTGGAGAGATGCACGCTATAAAGTTACAAGGATTTAAAGTTGCATATTACATGGACTTTTCTATTGAAACACGACAACAAAATGTATTGCGCTACCATTGTGTCATGCATCAACGGCCTCCTTTTTAAAATGCGTGACTCAAAGATTAAAAAAATGCTGGAAACAAGTATTAAACAAATACCTTGTTTAGCAAAATCACACGCCCACTGCAGCTTATTAAAATGGTAGCGAACCCTACACTTCTTCTACAAGAAGAAAGAAAAAATCTTGTATATACAGTTAATCCAAGAACAAGACTCAAACATGAGCGCACAAAAGGCCAACGCCTGTCTCTCCACCAAACTCCAATTTATACTGTCATGTGCTTTCTTAATAACAAAGGACAATATGCAGATGAGCCCTCCTGAAAGAGAACTCATCCATCCAATATCGACGTTCGTCCTTCATCAGCATAGCTCGTTTCCTTGGCAACTGTTATAACCGCTAAATTTCCGCCAGCCGATGGGATTACCAGCTACTTACATAAAACAGTAGTCCCCTCACCGCCTTGTCTTCAATGAGTGGGCTCAAAGAATCTGCGAAACGAATTTTGAGACCAATCTTAAACCCGCTAGAGACAAAATGGTGAGGATCAAAATAATTAAATGACAATGAAAGTCTAAATATAAATTTCTTATTTATATTAAAAGAAGACTATTACTTCTTTTGGCTACTAAAGCGACATCTCTGGGAAGAAATTGTCCACGTTTAGAAGATGATGCCTTGCTGAAGTCGCATAACTGCAATTTCTCCTCAGCATGTATCCATACGCCAATCCATCGGAAGATGAAGTGCCCAAAACAGTACAGGGTAACCTCTTTGTTTTTTTGCTGATGGTTGCAAGAAACTGTGATCTTCATGGCGACTCGTTGGTTGCGCACAGATATATTTTATATAAATTTAAAAATTGAGTAGACATTTTTAAAATTTTCAGTTTTTTTTAACTAACTTTAGATTCGATTCATTTTTGTTTTTTTCATTTAACAAGTCCTATTGTTTCCAATTCTATTTTTCGTAATCTCTCTCTTTTTGCGCAGTTGAAGGGTTGTACGTTGGTCATCACTAGCGAAATCTGAGACTGCGATTATACATTAAGCCTTCAAATAATAAGCAAACAGCTCCGGTGATTCCCCTGATTAAATTGATGTATGAAATGAATTTGCATCTGATGCAAAGATCATTAGCCTGTGAACATTGTGGCTTCTCTGTTCAAGAAACAGAAAAGAGAAATTGGAAATTAAGTTTAAAATTTTCATTAATTTTAAAGTTTTTCTCTCAGTTATCCATCTATCTCCACAACCTCCACATCCTCCACTCTCCCTTGCTGGAGTTAAAAACAGTTTTTAACTCGTACTTTTGTACAATAAACGAAATGCGTGCACTTTTTGAATATCCTTAATGCATCAGCACGCACTTTTTATATGAAACTTTTCGTTTAAATAAAAACTACGATTTAAAAGAAGTGTGTGTGTGTGTGTGTGTGTGTGTGTGTGTGTGTGTGTGTGTGTGTCCTGCTGTGACGTTGAACGGACACTATAAATATGTCCATTTTGTAGGAAACCTGCTGCTTTATTGCAGGTTCAAAGATATCGATTCGGTCAGGACACATAGAAGATAAAATATCCCTTTCTCTAGCTTTGAGGTTCTGACCTTCGTTTATTCTGGGAAAGGAAGCTTTTTATGACTTTTATGATTCCCCGGTTCCGTGTCACGGAAACATAAAAAAAAGTTTCATACCAAAATCGTAAGGATGCCTTTCTTAGCCTACTTTTAGACTCGGTACCCTCAATAGTACACCAGAGTATTTTTAGGCGGAAGAAGGTGCGGAACACATCCATAAACCGCCGTATCGCACATGACGTTCCTGCATTCCATTGCATAGAGCATAACTTTATTTATTTATTTTTTTTTTCATTATTTATTGATTTTTATGTGCGGCGCGTTAAAAGTGACCACACACGACCAAGTGGAGGTACACACAGCATTTAAGCTACAAAATGGCTGCCTTCTTGATGCTCTTTTAAACAGCCATTCGAGTATCTGTCCGAGTCTTAGTTTCTAAAGACAGTTTCTCCATCTTGGAAGGATCAACGAGAAAATCAGTGGAGACTGGCAATGGCGGAAGATCAATGAGGAAAGAGATCATTGTTTATGTTGGATTTTTATTGTGAAACACGCTTACAGTTTTGTAGAAAATATTGGAGATTTATGCCACTTTACCAAGAGCGGAGATCTGTGGTACCCAGAGGGAATACGGTTTGGGGGAGGGGGAACCTCGTACTTTCCTCGTAGGTAGCATTTACAAGCTTCATCACATGACAGTACAATACAATTTCCTTGGAGGACTTTAGCTCCCTAAGCCCCTTCCTGATAGAGAGCGTTATTCAGACATGTAAATCCATTGCATACGTAACTTTCATTGCCATCGACTGGCCCAACTGTTTTGTCTTCACAAATTGCCCAAAAATAGATTGCTACAAAATGCGATGATTCCTCGTTAAATGAAAAACAGTGCAGACGTCTTCCATGACCCTCTGTAAGCCACACAGCTCGTATCCTTAGGGCCTCATGAGGCCCGAAGGATACGAGCTGCTTATCACCTTAACTAGTTATCAAGAGAGTGGCATATTTCGTGTTGTTCTCTTGTTAATAACTAGGTCACGTGGCTTCGTAGAGATTGTATGTCTATCATTGCTGCAATTAAAGATTCTGTTCTATTCTATTGTAGAAATGCAACCCTGAGGTGTTCGATTAGGACAACTTAGAAACTTCTCTAACCAATATTTCTTTTATTTACTTTCTTAAGTTTGTCAAGTATCATGTATGGTGTTCACCTTCATTTATAACATCAAAATTTAGATTCGCACGAAGTTTTTTTTAGAAAACTTCTCTGCTAGTATGTAAAGTCAGACTTCGCGCTCAATCAATAATGAGAAGTAAGACAATGTGCTCGTCAATTTTGACTAATCATAAAACTTAATTACTTAAAGGAATATGTCTTTTTTAAATTTAAATGCCTTTAAAAATAATACTCAGGTGCGGTTTCTTTAATATGCATCACAAAGTTACTGCTTTCGGTCTTGTGGTCTTCTCTGACAAAGACAGATTAATTACGTGGGCCTTTTTTCATAACGTGGCTGAGTTAGTCGGTTCCAGAAGAGGGTTTCATGGTTTATTCTTCCGGAAACTCGGGTTTTTCGTTCAGAAAACAGGCAAAACGACCACAGAACTACAAACATAATGTAATTATGTCTGCATGTTCTGTGTTCCAAGGCATATCAGCGACTTGGTAAAAGTCTCTGATGAGTCTAAAAACCTACAAAGAATAACTTACCTGTTTGCACAATTCAGAGAATAAACTACACCGTATTAATGTGTTATACATGAGATGAGCCTAATGAAATATGAAATATATTTTCTCAATAATTCTCCTTGCTTAATGCTATCGGTTATATAAACTCGGATGTTGGTTTTTCAGAAATTCAATGCAAAGTTCACTGTGACTGAAAACATCAAATTTTATATGACGTGTACTATCTAAGTAGTTCGTAATCCCATGATAATATGGTTATAATAATTATGTAGTTAGGGAAGGAGGTTACTTGGTTTTTCATTAAGATTATTATTATATATAATACCACTCTTATACCACGTGAAATTAATAATATAGTTTATTAAGCTATTCGCCTAAACTACTATACATTAAGGTAACGTTTCAGTTATCTTACCGATACCCATCATCAGACCGTGCTGCTGACAGACTCTTCTTGCCGATGCTCCCAGAAACATATGCACATCAGGTTTCTGGGAGCATCGGCAAGAGAAATCTGTCAGTAACATTCGATAACATTGCGGCTTGAGTCATGATGCTAACTTACATCTTCGCGTGTAGTACGCTAGAAAGAGTGCTCTCGTGGTAGCACAATTCGTGTAACCGCCATATTCACGCACCACCTGGAAAAGACACGAATTCGAATCCCGTCAATTATGCGAGAATTTTTATGGGCCTCTTTTTCACAACGTAACTGAGTTAGTCGATCTCAGGCGATGATAGCATGGTTTTTCTTCCGAGAACTTTGGTTTTTCGTCCAGTAGAACAGTAAATCTACCACAGAACACAAGCAATTTGCAGGCATATTATATACGGCCTAAGTTGCTGAAGTGCCTCAGTCCTACAACATGATGATGGCTTCCTGCAGCAGTCTATTGCCGGAGGTGAATAATGCTATCACCATTGAGAATCGGAAACAAAGAAGAGGAGTTTGCGATTGAAACCTCCCATTGAATAAGGAAGCTCCTGACGTGCCTAGCATAGATCAGATCTTCCGTACATTGTCTGTGATTGCCAAGGACCACTAGTCATGGAGGTTCCGATGCATGACCGCGATAATTACGGAAAACGTTTTTTCATAGCGTTAAGTTTTGCCTGGCAATATCAGACAACCATCGAGGGATGTTGAATGTTAGTGTTATATAAATGCATGAATGTTCTTTCCCACATGACATGACTGTAATTGTGCTGGGCTGTTTAGAATAATCTTCATGATAACTAATGCCACGATGTGTATTGGCGTTTGAGAGGACACTAGAAAGCAGAAACTGATAAAAATGCCGTCTAAAACTCCAACTCTCTCTGCAGCACTTTTGCTGGAATGTCTCTTTTCACAAACAAGTTCTCGAAAGGAAGGGGGGTTAAACCCTTTTTGTTCAATGAATTTACACTGATATGGTAAATATATAGGCCTAAAATTGCACAGTACCATTGCCGAAATAAGTTCAATAATTAATATTCCGCATTGATTAATGTGCTTATTGCTTTTAATGACTTTATTCCTGGCTGCCATCTATTCAGTATACATGTTGAATGCATTTACATCAACAAGCTGTACCGCTTAAATTTTACAGTCTGCGAGTTGTGCGGGTAGAAGATAATTCTCGATATAACACAGCTCGCCACCTCGCTGTTGTAGATTCTACACCAGATTTATGTCGTGCCCATGGGTGTGGAATAAATGCTTTCCATCGGCTCTATTCAGATTTCGTTTAACTCTAAGATGTCGGTTTGATAACGTACAGGTTTGATAACCGTGATATCTGCGTTGTGTGAATCTGTCCTTTAAGTGTCTGTTGCCGACCAGGAAGCATGTAATGTTAGATCACATCTCGATGGGGCTTGAATAGAGCTGCATTTTGACCATGAACGATAAGGTTGAATTATTGGTGAGTCGCGGTTGAGAGTTCCGTATTTCCTTATTGCGTTGTTAAGTGAACTACATCTTTTTAGATGTCTAAAAACTGTATATCTGCTAGGAGACCTGGTGGAGGTGCTTAGAGCTTTTAAGTGGATTGATAAACTAAATGGTGATACCATTTCTAACTATTTCTCGGACGATGAACATAAAAATGGGGCATAAATTTAAATTAAACAGGATGGCTGCAGGATAGATGAGCGAAAATTTTCTTTCAAGTGGAGAGTAATTGATCGTTGGAAAAACTTCCATCTGGTGTTGTTGAAGCGAGTAGTTTGAATAAACTTAAACCATTAGACCAATTATTAGAGAGTATGGACAAATGATGTTGTAGTTTTTTTTTTTAATTTAAATCTGTTTCCTTGCTTGCGAAGACTAACATTAAATAAATATTATGCTGCGATATACTTTAAAAATTTGAAATTTTCATTTATTTAAAAGAGTAAAAGAACACCCGGCGAGTATTAACTTAACTTTAATATGTTTTGTGATAGTAGTTCACATATAATCACGTCCCTCTTTAAGCAAAAAGAAGCAATTTTGGTTTGCATCTGCGATGAAATATACTGAAAGTCTTAGAGAGTCCCCCAAAGGATGCAAGGTCCCAAGAGTTTTTGCATTATTCTACCCAACCTTGCAGATGATATAAAAATGTACTTATTACTGATTATATAAGAGAAATTTCCATCTAACGAAAGATACATTTACAGTTCCTTCTATCAGGTATCTGTTGGAAGCTTTTGATCAAAAGAAGTTTGTTTTCAGAACAACTTTGTGGATTTTCAGTGCTCAGCTTGGCTTAATGTGCAAAATCCATGAAATGAGTCTTCGCAGTAGTGACAGTTTATGTTTTCGTAGTCGAATTTATTGCCATTGGGGAGTCGTTATCACTCACACAATGAGGTTAGATGTTCTCGTACGATAATATGCTGACTGTTCTTGTAGACATTTTGCCTCACGTAAACACATTTTCACATTCTTGTTTCAAGAAAGAAACATCTCTATTAACTTAATGCGGGTGTTTTTCGCAAGAATTGTCATTCTTTTCTGCCGGACTATTAAATCAAAGTACTTGAATGTAGAATTTAAGGCAAGAACAAGAAAAACTCAACAGCTGGTTCAGTTAAGTCAAATATAACTACAAAATGTAAAGGGACGTTTAAAATCAGAATGGCAGTTATCAATGCAATGCTAAGCACTACTACCCTTGCAGGAAACCCATTTCGGTCATTCAGAAAATGAGAAAATAATCTAGCTAGTATGAATGGAAATTCCTTGAAGAGAACAAAGGAGAATAGCTGATCCTAAAATACTCGCGCATTTTCGCTGCGGTAGACAAAGAAAAGAACAAAATTGGATTCCATACCTTCTATTTCTGTGTAAGATTTCCCTCAAAATGAATTTTTTCCCGAAATTTAGATATTAAAACAAAAATTAATAAACAGTTCGTAAGATTAAGGCAAAATCTTAATAAATTTCCTTTATTCCAGGAAAGAACAACGATTAAGATAATTATGCTAAAGGAAATCCCTTATTTCACTTCGACTTATGAAACAGTCATAGGACGACTTTTATTTCTATCGTAGTTAATATTAAAGCACAGAAAAGGCTTGTAACGTTGACTGCACACCTCATAACGCTGTGTGTGCACGAGGTGTACTTAAATAGGCCTCGTATTGTATTAAAAAATTATCTCTAATAAATATTCCAAGATTTCAACCCTTTGAGGCTTGATATAGCAGTGAATTGACACTACTGCTGTTGGAAACATCTCCGAAGGCCCTGGTTTGCGATCTCCTTTCTGAATCTCTTATGAAATCTCATCTCTTTGAGTTAAAAAAAAAGTTAAAAGAGGCACATTTCAGAAATACGAAAATTGAGGATCGCAGCGAGAATTACTGGCCAGAAACCTCTGCATATTCAGGTATGATGAGTAGGTCCACTGGAATGTCAAGAGAAATTTGGCCTCTTGTTTTGATATCAGTGGGATCGTGCATCTAGATTTTGTTCCCTTGAGCCAACCTGTTACTTAACGTTCTTCACGTACTGGAAGATTTAAGGTGAAAATATCTGAAAAATGTACTATTGAAGAAACTGAAACTCCCCTGCTCAAGTCAGCCTGAATATATGAAAAATTATGGCCAAAGACAACGTTACAGTATTCGCCCACTTTCTATATCTTGCATGAGAGTATAGTAAATTTAGTCACATGTCACTCGTTGGGAGCGCCCCAACAAGTGGCATGTTCAAATCCCGTCAGCGATTGAGGAATTTTTAAGTCCCTCTTCAATCGGGCTGTGGTTAGCCAATCTCAGGAGGAGGGGTAGGGTTTTCTAGGTAAGTTAATCCATTATTCCAGTTTCTTTATTCAGCTAAATAACATGCAAATCGATCCGTGAGCAGCTTGTTTCTTTCCTTACGCTCTCCTGCAAGCATCAAATTTATCTACATGACTTATTCTCGTTTCTAAAACTAAACTCTTCTAGTCAACGTTAAAGCACTTCAGACAAGACATAACATTTTTAGTGAATATCTCGTGCCTCGTATGTGTGTGTAGGAGACAAAAACGTTATCTAGTATAATAAAGGAAAGGATTATTATAAACGAGATGTTCATAAATTCACATGAATGGAATAAGGAAGAATTATTCAAAAGTAATTCAAAAGTAGTTTGAATAATTCTTCCTTCTTAAGGAAGAATTATTCAAACTGCTTAATAAGTATCACGAGGTACTGAAAAGTAATCCTTTTGCGGCATAACTTTAGAAGGAATGCAAATAAAAGTAAAAAATCCTGGCAGATAAAAGAGCTATCTATAATTTGATGCATCATTTTTCTACACGTGTCCCACCAAATTCGATACACTTCGCCCAGCGCGTAATAAGCTTTGTATGCCGTCGAAGTAAAATTCTTTCTGACTAGAGGCCACTCTCCTCTCTTCTTTTCGGCTGTTTTACCTTCATAGAGGTCCTGTCTGTGGTCTCAAAGATCATCTTTAAGCTGTCGGAACAAAAAGTCGGTTGGAGCCAAATCAGATATAGGAGGCGGCTGCAGCAAATTCAAATTCCAGTAAAGAAATTTCTGCGAATGTTGCAGAGGTGTAGTGAGGTCACGTACTTTCTTGTTGAACAATATTGTTTTATTGCTAGCCTTTATTTGTATAATTTCTTTTTAAATCTGCCCTATGTTTCACCACACTGAACATACCAGACTGAATTGATAAATGGGCTCTTTTTAACACTAATAAAGTCCTAAAAAAACTTCAGCTTCCATATATATATCGTATAAATATGTACTGTTTGCTACGTTTGACTGTTTGCTGTTAAAAAAGAAAAAAAAAGTTTCAGAGAGAGAGAAAAATTCAAGTTGTCCCCACCTGAGACCGACTAACTGGGTCACATTTTCCGGATCTTGTAGAACACTGACTCAGTCGAAGACCCACTGGGGATTCAACATGTCTAACATTTTTGGTAGTTAAAACTTAATAACTGCACTTTGTTTGAACCATGTGTTCAAAAAGATTCTTCCATTAAAAACGGAGTTACTTGTAAACAAACAGTCATACAGAACCCCTACTCCTCAAGTACTAACTTGAAACTATTAGCCCTGAGAACCTACAATTGCATGACATATCACTGAGATTATAGAATAGAGGCATTTTCAGGCCACCCTCATACGTTGACGAATTATTATATATTTATTTATCAAAAATCAACTCAATGTACAAACTTGAGGACAGATGTTGATGATTCTTCTACGCCATATGGCATGTTAGCAAGGGATTTAGCTGTCAATTTATGACGTATCGTATACAGGCCTCTTTGACAAACGTGTATTAAAATAAAAGCAATCAGCTGTTTACTCCGATCAGCTATTTCCACTCTGTTTCTTCCTAACTCGTCTTCCTATTAGATATCATAATCGCGTGTCTATTGTATGTGAAATTTGTTAAAATACACACGTGCGATACTTGGGGCAAGTGCGGCAGCTAACGTTAAAAGTTGGAGGAAAATGTCGTATACAGGGAACACGCTTCTTTTTTTTTTCTGGTAAATGTCTTTATTTATACAACACAAGCAGCTTGTTTCTTTCCTTTTTTCGGGATGATGTGAAACTGAAAATACTCCGCTTGCTAAGTGAGCCGTATCCAAGATGATTTGATACGTGAATTAGGCCGTTTGTTTTGGCGTGTTCATTCTGCCTTAAATGGGGTGGGAGGTAGACTGCTTCATAAAAAGAGAATAGCTGTGACTGTAACTCTCTTGCCCACATGTCTTTCATTATATATTATAATGCCGTCATTAAAGTGAATAAAGGTAACGCCATAATTCCCTTTTCTTAGGATATGACTAATTTGCATAATTTAATAAACACCGCTACCCAATATTATCTGCAGAAAAATTACAAAAATTCTGTCATTCAAAATTAATTAATTATGAAAAAATCCACTGGACTTCAGTTATTTAAAATTGAATAATTTATAAGCACACTTCACGTACGACCCCCCACACGTGAAGGAGATGGATAGGCACGCTCATGGTCATTATTCCTCTGTGATGAAGGACAAAGGTTTTTCGATAAAACATGTTGAAGTTTTTAATTTTATTTTCTGAAAATAAAATAAAATGTTTTGAAAAAATCAAAAATGTCACCTTCAGCAATACTCCAAGGCGACCACATGGTAACAGGAGTTCAAAAGATTTAGACATGTATCTCGTTGCTTCACTTATGCTGGATATTCCTTGGTCAAATATTTCTTTGGCTATTGAAAAACCATTTCTTGACCGCTGTTTTGATTTCAGCGTCCGAAATGAAACGATGTCTTTTTGAATTCAAATGTTACCAAAGCCTGAATCAAGTTGGCAATGTGTAAGCGTGCTTTATCATGAAGCAGGTTGATTCCTTCGAGTAGACCGTGGTTCAAGCCCCTGACTGCTAAATACTGTCGATCTGCCAACCCGCACTGGACGACCGTGGCAGATTATGGTCCATTACCCTCAGCATGAATTGTTGAGGAGGCTTCCATCCTGCAGTGGGTTGAAAATGGCTGCAATTTTTACGTATAACTTTCTTGTAATAGTCGTTTAAATACATCAAATATCACTCCTCTCTAAGGATATAATATTTGTTGGTATCCCTGCCACGTTGTAAGACAAGTTATTTTTTCCCAACGTGGTGGAGGAGAGGATTGCATGTTTTTTCTTCCAGAAATCATAGTTTGGGAGGAAAAAACATGGACGCATGCATTCTTATATGTTTCTTAAACTGTTTTAATTTCTGAAACTCTTACAGATACCTTTTGGGAATGGTTGACTTCAACATCGTTCGCTGTCGAAAATAATGCAATCTAACAGAATGCCGCAATAACCTAACTCGTAATTTACATTTCTCTGATCAACTGAAAGCTATATTTATCGAAATATAGTTTCAACTGTTTCGTATTCATTTAAGCTTCGTAACTGGGAATTTTCATTAACCAAAAATTCTTGTTTTCCACCCTGTAAATACTTAACTTTCTAAATTTTATTTGTGCTGCATTGTAAATTTTAAATCACAAAATTAGTTCTTTCGTTTCAGCTGCGCTGTAGCAATCAGACTATATGAATAATGCAGTCTTAACTCAAGTATTAATAAAATCAGTCTTGGTGCTTCAACTATCTTAAAGCGCTACACGTGTTCCTTTTTTTATAACGATGTATGCAATAAATGCACTGATTGTTTTATGAAAATCCTGTCTGTTAATACCACATTCGTACCAACACCATGAGGCTTGGAATAAGATAAAAAATTCCATTTTTGAACGGAAAATAAAAAAAGAAAAACTTAAGTGTCTTACTTTTGATCATGTTTGATCAAAAGTAAGATCGTTAGATCATGTTTCAGTGTTTGAAAAGCGATAGGCGAAAACGATTTTAATACGTATGCACTGAGGTACAAGGAAGGGCGAATAGACCGTAATTACATTAATTTAATGCAGATTTATAAGTGCCCTTCCACCATGTTTAGCAATCAGGGAAGCTTCTCTAAGAGTGGTCTGGGCCAGCCAAGGCACAAGACCACATTTTACAGTTTTTCCCATGGTACACGCAGTTAGTTGGTTACGTACCTCCATGCTGAAAAGGGTGGGGACCCCATCATATTGCAAAAAAGTGTGCGCATGATATTTGGATAAATTCGGTATTTTAATTCTTTGTTTACTTCTTTAATTCTTTGTTTACAAATCAGAAATAAATGCTATATTTCACGTGTTGAATCCATTATAGACTATAATTAATTAATTTAATTACTTTGGTAGATAGCTATGAAAATGATGCATTTGCACTAACCTACATATTAGAATCCATTATATTATATTTTAAGTTAGGGTATATTTCAAATCGCCTTGCTTCTCTTCCGCCCGTGGCTATAGAACATTCCACAACCAACCAGAGTATGCGAGAGTGATTGCAACTCTGTTACACCAAGCATTTGATAGAACCCATATAAACCAAATGACAACTGCCAACTGAAGTGCTTGGAAATCTTATCTTAGAGCGCGTGATACCACGGGGAGATTAGGAAACTATTCGTGCTTCCCGCTAATGCCTTACTTTTCTGTAAGCCACGGAAAGTTACTTCTACGCCACAAGAAACACCACGTCTTAAGAACTGGTAACATTTACACGACCTTCGTAAGGTCATCGATGTAGATTTGGAAAAGTGCCAACGGTGCAACGACTTCCGTGTTCATCTCGCTGTTCGCGTTTAGCTCATGGAAACAGGGAGAAATGTCTACACGGCAAAACCTTAAAATTCTTGCCAAATGGGAAACTGCTCCTCGATGCTTTGGGCAGTCATAAAAGTTTATTAGGTGGCCCATCACAATCATAACCATCGTTACGTTTAATGCGGGTAAAGATGATTTCATCGTCGGGCAGGGGAGAACGCACCCCCGTCGGGGTGCACACAAAACATCAGCCAACATGAAAAGAGAGATGTAAGGAGGAGGAAACGCAGCGTGCTTGACACGAACAGCGAGTGATGTGGGCGAGCACGTGGAGGATCATTTTAGTCGGATGCAAGAGTCAAAGATAAGAGAGTAATTTGCAATGCGCTGTGTTTCTTATACCACTGAATAAGAAACAGCGTGAAATGAAGATGTACAGACAGTCACTGTGGATGGATAGTAAAGAATCAGCTGGTTATTTACTAAATAGTTTTGCAAACTGTGAAACTGGGTGATCAGCTGTTCCTCAAATAAAACGGCAAAGAGATTGCTGCCGCTGGTTCAATCATACATAAGCTTGAACACATTCTTAGCTCATGGAAGCTCGTATATGGATCGGGGTATGGAAAAGTCTTCGTTCTTCTAACTGTGAGAGGTCTGCCCCTTGCTTTTAATTATTTCATATAAGCTAAATACCCTGTAAGCTTAGTAACTCTGCAACATTCACCTAATGAAGATGAGGTTAATCTCTCAGAAGATGAGGTTAATCTTCTCAATTACTCTTCAGCTGGAATGAAAATTTCCTTACGTCTAATGTACAACTACCCTTTATTAATATAAGTGATCTATTCTGACCATTTCACCCAATGTGGGAAGGGATTGACGTGATGACTAAATAACGAAATAGAATTGCTCTCCCCCATCCACAAATGTGTTTGTTTAGTAACCATATCAGCTGTTCAATAAATTACTATCAATATTTTATACATGGTTATAACAAAAAATTTCTTTATAGTTCTAAGATCAAGAAACCGTTAAATTCTTTGAGTAACTTGCGAACTAGTGAAACTAGAATCTATCTCCAGAAAGGTGATCGAATACCATCCGATCCTGTGGTGAATTCAGTTTTAAGTGCCCGGATCAGATATATCACCCAAAATATTTTGTATTTGTAAGAGGCATTTCATATATTGATGGCATGTCCTTCAAAGTGTGAGTATGAAGTTCATGAAGTAAACAAAATCAGTGAAATCGATGCCAAATAGTCTTATGAAAATAAATATTATCAAAGGTCTGCAATAGAGTAAAGACTGTTGGAAACATTTTATTGTGAATCGGTGATTCATTGGTATATGATTTAGCAATATGTTTAGCACTTCATGAAGGGTAGATTGCTGAACCGAGATCCAAAATACATATTCTTTATTTTTATTCCAGTTTTAGACTGATTTTTCCATTCCAGTCCATGATTTTAGCCTGATTTTTCCATTCATTTGATGCACTCACGAATCAAGCGATAAAGTCGGCTTTAAATCGTCTTTACTTATCTAATCCATGCATCCATCCATAAAACAGAATAACTTTAATTCTGGGATAATTTCTTAAAAAATAAACTGTTAGTTTCTTGTAAGTGAAATGTAAAATCATATTCTGGTTCTCTAGGCCACCCACCTACTTGACATTTCCGTACAATGCAATGCACAATGGAAGCATCCAGTCTCGCAGAGCCTAAACGAATAAACAACGAGTGAACCGACACATAGGTCTCAAGGTATGTCGAGCCGAAAAGGGTGAGACCCAACTCTCAAGACTCACGGCAGTTTAAGTGCTAAAAGTTAATTAAATCTTGTACTAGAATGTAATGTTCGTGTTCGGTTCGGGTTTCACAATGAAAACAGTTTCTTCGGAAAATGTAATAAAACTTTCTGGCTGTTTGTTAACCTACTTTGTAAAATTGGAATGCTTGCTTATGAGGTCACTAGTCTTTGCCTCTCTACCATTCAATAATTTTTGATTCGTGTATACATCTGTGTGCCCTAATAACTGTTATGTTTACAGTCTGATCCGAACCCAATTTACAGTACATGAGGGATGCTAATGTATCCTGACAAATGCAGTTTTATTTCAATCCGCTATGTTGAAAGAACTTTGAAATAGACTCATTATCATATTCACGTGTTGGCTGCATTCAGAGTAAAGCTCCTTTAGTTCTACTTATAACCTCCTTGTTATTTATAACATAATTGTAATGATAACAACTGTCATCCACATCTGTTAAAAAAATAACAGTTTCGTTAACTGATATCTTTCTTTTTTATGAGAGAGAAATGGACATCGATAGTTTATTTGCATGCAGATCCCATTTGTGGTTCCTGGGTGAATTCATTGCTCCCTTAACCTTGCTTTAACTATTAATTCTCTCTGCCGTGACATGTGATTCGTTGTTAAAACAACAAATAACTCGGGTGCATTCGGGAGACGGGAACCAGCAATATTTGTGACCCAAGTAACAGGTGATTTCACGACTTGCCGCTGTCTAATGTCTCATCATAAGGAGATAATGCGGAATTGTGGCGAAGGAATCATAAATTTGGTCCACAGGGAAAGACAGTCTGCGGTCTGCCAGAAAGTGATACTGTCGTAACCAGAATTACTGCCATCTAGGGACATGTTACGGCATGCACAAGCGGCAGTATCACCACAGCCGAAATGTCTCTGGTCTTAATCTTCCTAGAGGATTTAGTTATTAAAAATTATGGCAACGCAGCAGAAAGATAAGAAAATCCTTCTTAGAATGCGGGGGACGAAGTCTCCGCTAAGGAACAAGCCAGAATTAGAAACTACCACACGGAATTTCAGACTGAATTCGTGCCATTTCTTTAATATTTTTAATCCCCTCAGATCATTTCGTAATGTCTAAATCTGTTGAAGTTCTTTGGCAGTTTACAAATAGGCTCTTGAACACGCAACATAACTGGAAAACTTCAAAATAAGAATTATTAATTACCAATGTTTGGATCTAGGCAGTGTGCTTTGTCTATCTTTTGTTAGGCGCGTGTTAGCATATAATACGCTTATTGTCTTCACAAGTCAGTTCTTAGGCGACTCCGTAGCCAGGTGGGAAGGAGCAGCAGTGCATAGCACACGCTTCTTGAGTAGACCGGGGTTCGAACCCGTCACCACCAAATACGGAGGATGCGGAAAGGTCAGGGAATGACCACCGCATATCCCGCAGCAATATGGCCATAGTTGCTAATGCTCCTAAAAACCAAAAACAACAACAACAACAAGTCAGTTCTTGGCCCGTCCACATATAAGTCGGATCGGATCCGAGTGGATGGGTTTCGTGAAATTCTATATTTCATTCTTTTGTATAATGATTTTTCATATCATATATCCATATATAGTATTATTGTAGCTGAAGCATTGGATATTATTTTTGTTGCCATTGCGCAATCTTTAACTGGCGGTGGCCAAAATGCAGCTTATGTTACTGATGGGATCAGCACCAATACTCATTGAGCTTCTTTTTTTTAGTTTTTTTTTGTTGTAAATCATGAATGATTACTAGGCACCTGAAATGTAACGCACTGCGTACAACTTTGTACTGTATGAAGTACACGCCTTTTTAATACTGAGATAATTAATTAATGATTGCTAATGGTGACTGATTATTTATTTTTTGATTAATTAAATATAATAGTTAATTTATGATAATTTAGTTGGTTAATAACGTTTCCTCCTGGATACAGAAGAAGAAAACAGTACGTAAGCGAAAGCTGATGGTCTTGTGATTACCATAACATCTGCAGCCATAATCAGAAAGAGTTATTATCGTTTCAATAATTATTCCGTTTAATGTAGTTGAGTTATATTTCTGTTTCTTTACTTAATATCCAAATACGTTGCCAGACATTATTTATTAATAGATGGAATATAATTAGTTTTCATCTTTTTTCCTTTACAACTTCCTCTGAGGTTTTAACCAGAGTTCTTAAGTACTTGTTCTTTCTCTCTCTGTGGTGATGAGATCCAACAGGAGATATTGCCCCACTTTGGCCTCCTGTAGTGTCTCTTGCGAGGTAATCCAGATAACAAGAAAGCTGACCCACATGTAGAAAATATTGTCGTGAGCACTCATCGATTGCTCTATTCTGAAAACTTCTCCCGTGCCTCTTGTGAGATATCAACGGTAGAGAATGATGGGATACCTTACCGACCTGGAGGTGCTATTGATTTCCGTCGTCTTACTGCCCAATCGTGACGGACGGACTGTGGCTTCTTAACTGAGAAATCGATACCAATTTCAAGCGGAAAAAGAAACCACAAATAAACGTGGAACTTTGAACACTCTCCAGAAAGTTTAAATCTTCATAACGCTACCATTCCGTTGTAGGAAAGGATTACTTCCGTTCCGTGATATACGCAGCTTAAGTGTAGATTCTTTATTTATTCGTCACCATCGGAGAGGTCCACTGGCGGTGGCGCAAATGCAACTTATGTTACTTTAAGTAAGCACACAGATTCTGTCAGTGCCAAGAACCCTTGTGGTTTTTGAGCGGAGTTCATTTCAGATTTTTCTTTTCAGTTGTATAAGTATACAGGTAGAGTTCAATAGTGCTGCAAGCAAGTTTGGTCGAAAATTAGTAGAGCTAGGAAAATCATTAACTGTACGTTAATTTCATATCAATTGGAAACTTCAAGCTCTTTGAGAGATCGAGTTACATGAAGTTATTGAGAATATAAAATGGCAGGAGGAGTAGACGCCTGGATATCGAGATCATCCTAATTTCCATCCTTGTGATAAGTAAAGATCATTAATGTCAGTTCCACCCGGCTCTTCCAGAAAATTGGCAATCTTACAATAACTGAAAGATATATCTGCTATTTTATCTCTTGATTAGTAAGCCCAGGCCCAAGTGTTGTGGGAGGATGGAGCATCAGGATTGGTTTTAAAAATAGGTTTATGAAAATTCTTTTAAAAATTAACATTTCTTAGGTAGATAGTTTTCATTTGAAAAACTCTAATCGAGTTTTTCCTCCGAAAGAAAATTTTTCCGGTTTCCAGTGACTGGTTAAGTCATCATCAGTGAGATAAAATAATAATAATAATAAAAAAAGTTGTAATCGTAAAAAAAGTACCCTTCAACTTCATTTAATTGCCGGCATCAAACCCACCTACACCAAAAAACAACAGAAGGAAAACCAAACTCCAGTAGTTCTGTAGAAAACTGGATGAAATTAAAATACTTTTGGTTAGGAAAAGCTTTAAAATATTTATTAGCTAAAGTGTGTGAATTGCTATTAGTTTTCTTGTAATTATATAAAACTATAACAAAATAACGTGAGCTAAAAAAACTCTTAATTTGAATAAAGCTAAACGCTTTTAAGTTTTAGTTTTATTTAAATTAAGAATTTTTTTTACTCATGGAAACTCGCGAAGGTAGCGTGGTTTTTCCTCCCGGAAACTTGGGGTTTTCGTCCAGCAAAACAAAATCGACCACAGAACACACACAATTTACAGACAATATACATGGAGCAACATGGCTTTAGTTGCCGATGCTCCAAAAACCCATACAACAGCTGACAGAAGACATGGCGCGAACAGACATTCGAACGCACCTAAAAACAGATGTATTGTTCATGGTGATTGTCTGGTCGAGAAATTTACTTCCTCGATCAGACAATCACTTATATTGCTTGATTGTCTGATAAAGCAATTTATTTGCTTAGTCAGACAATCCCTAAAGCTGCAGCAAGTTTTTGTTGCAGCTTTAGGATTTTTAATGGACTGGTTTAACATGTTTTGTCCAAAGTAGGAATCAAAAAGAGATGCACTGGATGGGTCCTGAGGAGGCGTATGGAAGAAATGAAAAGACGATGACTGGAAGTTTGTCAACAACTTGTGTTCCGTTTGAAACGCGACATGGATGCATTTTTAAATTCATACTTTATTTTGACGTTGAAAGGCATCTTCAATTCTTCACTTTGATCCGCACTCAAGAGATATTCAAAGTAATTTCGCAATAAAAACAATTACATATATAAAAAAAAATCAGAGTCCAAGTATTAGCCGGTAAAGTGATTTTGACTGCTTTTCTGGGATTCGATGGACAGTATCTACATCGAATTTCTGAAAAAATGGACCACGATCAATTTATCTCGGTGCATTGAAGCATTGGACAAGCTGAAAAAAGAATTAAAGGTGTAAGGGCACGAGCAAGGCAACGTTGCTTCAATGACAACGCGCGATCTCATTGCGGCCGTGTAACTTTCGGGAAATTTGGATTTAGTTTCTGAGATTCGAAGTTGTTCTGTTTTCTAGGTGTAGTTAAGACATGGGCTAAAGCTACGTTTATTTATTTATTTTTCTTGTTGCTCCTGAAGTTTAAAGAGCATTTCTGAAGCAACAAATGTAATTCTGATGAAGAAATTAATGCAGCACTGAAGACAAAAGAATTTTACTTGAACGGCGCACAAAAACTTACTAAGCGCTGCAAGAAATGTAACTATTTAGGTGAGGGCATGTAGAAAAATTATACATCAAATTAAAGTATAATTGTTTTTCCAACTGTTTCTTTCAATCTGTATTCCTTCAAGAGTAATACAATAAGAGGCTACTTTCAGACTGTCTAGTATAATATAGACTAATGTGTAAAGAAATAGGAAAGTGAGTGAAAATCGTTGCGACTAGGACCATTTTAGGTTATGTTTCTCTGTATTATGTCACCTGTACAAAATCGATAGTATACCCATTCCTTTGCGTTTATTGCTCAGTTTGTGCTGTCTGATGCATTATTGCAGGGAATGCGATTGTAAGACATCACACCATTACAGAACAGCTCTCAACTTCGATGAGAGCTGTTCACTGTAACGCTTCGTGGGTATCTTTAATATTTTTTTTCGAAATATTAGCATTAATGGATTCAGGTCCTCTTCTTTTCTAAAGTTTATTTCCAGATTATACTCGAGGCTAGTTCTCTTACCACCTTTCCTCAAAGTTTAATTTTCATATCGTTTCTTCACCCCTCATATTTCCTGTTAAAATTCGTCTTAAAAAATAACAAGAAAACAAAGCTTTCTCCTCCTTCTCTACTCTAATTTTAATGACGCTTTTCGTGAGTTCCTCCTAACTTTGGTAAACAGGTACAACGGATTTTTTCCTTCGATATTTCCAAGCTTTCATCTCTTCCGTTAAACACCATTTCTGCGGTGCACTTCCATTATGTCCCTCCTTCCTCTCTTAATTGTCCTTGTTGCCCCATATATTAAATTAAGTTAAAATTCATCGTGTACAACTTTGTGCTCTCGTATCTCGTGGTTACGATCGCAGTATTTCCACAACATGTGGTAAAATGCCTGAGTTCGAATCCGGGAGCAATTTTTATTTATTTATTTATTTGCATTTATTTTCTTCCCGAAAAACGAGAAATCTGACTACAGAACATACACTAAATTTATAGATTTGAGTAAATTGAGAATTACTTAATTGCTCAATCAGTCATATGAAAGAACAGAAGAGGTTTCCCTTGCAAGAAAACGTATACATAACACACCTTATTTCATTTATTAATAGGTAAAGATTATCCTAACTATTCTCACTCCCTACTTACGGTGAAACATATTGCTCTTGACTGTCCCCACTACCAACTTCTCGACTTGCATCATCCTTTAAATCTCTTTCGCCTCAACTCAATTCGTTGGAACTCAATGACCTCCTAGGAGACACAGCCGATCTAGTTGGTTTTTTAAAATATCTAAAAAAATGCTAAAGTATGATCATCTTAAGACCCATTATGCTCTCATGGGTAACACAGTTTGTAGGATAACCATCCTGCCCACACCGGGTGGAAAAGATCCGAGTTCGCGTCCCGTCGATGACGTCAGGAATTTTTATGGGCTTTATTCACAATGTGGCCGAATTAGTCGGTCTTAGGAAAGGGTAACATGGTTTTTTTCTCCCAGAAACTCGGGTGTTTCGTCCAGAAAAACAGAAAAGTCGCTAATGCTCCTGGAGCTCTGCTTTACGATTAATTAAGATGCTACTTTTTGAGTTATGTGATACAGAGGGTTGATATTTTGAGTCTGAAAGATCATATATGTATTCATTTTTACTATAAACTTCAAGAAATGAAATGCTCTTCGTCCAGTAATGCTTAAAAATTTCAGTTTTTATTTTCTTTGTCTTAGTACTCGAACCAGTTAGGCACAACAGACAAATACTTCAACACCACAAAATTTCCGGTGTTCTTTGAGCGAGAGAGCAGGTGGAAGTCACCAACAATTAACATTTCTAGAACAAAATGAGCATCCTATTTGAAATTGCGCATCTTTGAGAATAGCCCTCTCAGAGGGGGTTTCCTCCTCGTCTGTCAATATCATTTATACAGCTGCTTATATACTGTAAGAGAACGGTACATTATTGGAAGATTGTTTTCTGCAGCAACTAGAGAGGGTAATAATCTTGATCTGGTTATCAGCAGTGATTATTCGTGTATAAAGAATTTGCAGATAAAGGAAACACTAGGTGGTAGTGATCACAGTGTACTGATGTGGGATTTACTTAAGGATATAATTACCACCAGGTGTAAAGGGAAGGGTTTTGCTTCCATAAAGGTAACTACAGTGGTCTCAGATAGTTTTTAAATTCCTTACAGTGGATCATCTGATGATGTCACCAACAGCAAATTCTAAGTGGGAAGCATTCAAGAAACTAATCGTGGAAGCTACTAGGCTTTCCATACCGATTAGGAAATATTGTTTACGATTTAGGCCTAAATGGATGTCAGATGAACCAATGAGACTCGTTGTTGTTGTTATTTGGTTTTTAGGAGCATTAGCAACTAAGGCCATATTGCTCCGGGGATATGCGGTGGTCATTCCCTGACCTTTCCGCATCCTCCGTATTTGCTGGTCACAGGCTCGAACCCCGGTCTAATCAAGAAGCTTGTGCTACGCACTGCTGCTCCTGCCCAACTGGCTACGGAGGCGCCATGAGACTCATGGCAGAGAAGAAAAATGAATGGGATGCATCTAAATTAGCAGGTGACACAGAAGCTTCTGGCAGATATACGCTAGTCTTTAATCAAGTCACAGAGGGGATTAGGCAGGAAAAGACAGATTACGAGAAATCTGGCAAAGAATGCTAAGAAAAACAGTAAGAATATCTTCATTTATGTAAACTCTAAAAGGAAGGTGATGAATCAGATTGGTCCACTTGATATCGATGGTTCAACTATTGATGATCCTGCTGAGATAGATGACAATCTGAATGAGTATTTTTCATCTACATTCACACATGAGAAGTTAAGGGAGGAAAATACCAGAAGTTTATCAAACTGTAACAGGGTGCTTAAGGATTTTGTAATAACTGAGAGCAATGTGGAGAAGAAATTGTTCAAGTTAAACATACGAAAGTCACCTGGGGTGGGTGCGTGGGATCTGTCCAGTTAAAGGAGGCGGCAAAGGAAGTAAGCAAACCCTTAGCCATAATTATGAGAGCATCCTTGGACTCAGGGGAAGTCCCCGCGGACTGGAGATTTGCAAATATATCCCAAATTCACAAAGGGGGGGGGGGGATCTAAGGGTGACATGAATAATTACAGACCAGTTAGTTTAACTTCTGTTCCGGAGAAAATAATCGATTCGCTGGTTAAAGATGCATTGCAGGATCATCTAGACAAGACTTCAGCAATAATTCAGACACAGCATGGGTTTGTTAAGGAAAGTTTTGTCTGACAAATTTGATTGGATACTATCATGTGGTTACAAAGGAACTGGATGCAAAAAACAATTTTGATATCATATGCTTGGATTTCAGGAAAGCTTTTGACACTGTTGCGCATGGAAGACTACTGTACAAATTGGATCAGTATGGTATTAAGGGTACGTTGCTACAATGGATAAAAGGGTGATTGAGTGGGAGAATACAGAGTGGTAATCAAATTGGGCCCATTGTTGTTTTGTATATTTATCAGTGATATTGATGAAGGTATATCGAGTTTAATGTCGATGTTTGCAGCAGATGATACAAAGGTTGGCAGGGTTGTTAATAACACCAGCTAGAAAATTTAGGCAGATAGACTGAGAAGTGGCAACTGAAGTTTAACATTGACAAATGCAAAGTACTGAATATGGGTAGAAATAACCCTAGAGAAACATACAAAGTGTATGGTACTACACTTAGTGTGGTAGAAAATGAAAAGGATCTGGGAATAATTGTGCAGGAAGATATGAAGTTTTCTGAGCAATGCCGGCAGGATACCAGAGCAAGTCATGGGGTATTGTCAATGATATACAGGAATTTTGCTAGTAGGGAAAATTAGGTGATTATCCCTTCGCGTAAGGCAATAGTTTGGCCACGTCTTGAATACTGCGTACACGTCTGGAGGCGTCATTTTAGGAAGGATGTAGAGTTGCTTGAGCGTGTACAGAGAAGAGCAACAATATTGGTGATGGGACGAAGGGGTCCTCTTACCAAGAAAGGCTTAAGTTCTACAAATTGCAGCAGCTGGCGACTAGGCACCTGCGAGGTGATCTGATTGAGGTGTATAAGGCCTTGATTGGGTTGAGCACGCTGAATTGTAATGAGAATATTCCGCTTGCTCAGATTATGAACCCGAGTGGTCATCAATTCAAATAGAGAAAGAAAGTTGTAGAATTGATGTGCTGAAATTTGCCTTTAGCCAGCGGGTGGTTGATTGCTGGAACAAACTTCTATCTGTCGTTGTGGAAATTAATAGCTTAAATAAATTCAAGGAGGGGCTGGACAAACTTTTAGAGGGAATGGATGTATGAATTTTTTTTTTTTTTTTTTGGCTGATGATACATAAGCTCATGTGCTTGCTTTCTTGCATCACATGCTTCCATTACTACTATTAGAAAAACTAACTTAAAATTATGGATGTTAAAGTACGTAAACAGAAGCATTTAAACTTCTTTATTAATGCAACAGAGCACACATTACTCGGTTAACTAACTTGAACATTTTTCATGGCAGCATGCAGATTCCAACGCAGTCGTGTGGATTTTTCGAGTATCTATGCTGCTACTTCTAAACGACAGTCAATCTCCTGACCACAGCATATAAAATTTAAAAATAACAACGCTTTAATTCATTAGCATCCCATGTAAGAACTTTTCGAATGAAATAAACAAAATATATATATATATATAGAAAAATATATCTTAATTACATTGTAATTTAATTTTAAACAAAACGTAAATATTTTTGCAATGTATTTACAAAATGTGTAAATATTTTTTCTTTTAAAAATCAGAATGGAAATTAGAATAATCCTTCCATTGGTGAGCTGATTATTTTGATATTTTCCATCGTTACCTAAGCCTCTGCGTCAACTATCAGCAGTTAATTTTAGCATTCGATTTTCATAATTACCGTGTATAACGAGACTAGTATGAGACGGAACGTTTCATTTAGCTGTCACTACTTCATATCGATTAAAGCTTCGCTGTTATGTCATCTAGTGGAGTTGCACCCATTGAGGTGATGTCGCTACTCTTCGAAATACTGTGCAAATATACTTTATCAACGAAAGTAAGTTATTAAAAAAAGCGTAATCATAACAAGATAATATCGGTGGCGAATTTTTCGCCTTTGCACAAAGCATTGATAGGTCGTTGCATCTTAAATGCATTTGATACTCGATTTCGTTATTAATTTGGACTCGAATTCATTGTATCCATTTCAACGAATTCAATGTATAAATTCCGACAACCTTTCTTTTCTGTAATAAATTAGCAACTGTAGATTATTAAAAAAAAGAGATAGAAAATGTATTTTGCAGTTTCAGTATTACTGTACATAAATGTTTTTGAAGTATATTTATAAATACTCTCACACAACTCACTTGTTTCGGGTTTCTTTGTGACAATCTATTTTCAAATTATCCAACGGCTTAATTACTCGATAATTTCTTTCCTCAGTCCATTGGGTCTTTCATCTAGTTTTCTATAGAACGCTGCATTATTTTTGTCTCTTCTTCTTCCATGCTGTTTTGGGTTCTGTTATTATTATTTATTTTTCTGATTAGTTCTATATATTTTCCTTTTCATATCGTGTCTGGTTTAGCAGACCACGCAATCCCAACCTTCTTATTTCTCTTCAGTATTTGAAGTTCCGTCTTTTTAATTGCAATTCAACCAATGGCATTGTAGAAAGAACTTTGTCAAACACCAAGAAATTAAATTACAGAAGTGGCTGCACTTAATTGAAGCAGAAGTCTTTGATCAACAATAGTTAGCGCAGAAATGGATATGGTTTGAAATAGCGGTTTCTGAATTCAATAGTATATGAATTAGGAAATTTATATACTATTGAATTGATTTGATGATTTGATTGAATTCAGTTGATTTGAGCAGTGGTAAACCGCTGTCATGGTAGCGAGATGTTTATTCTCTGGATCCTCTTCCAGGCTTGACCGAAGTCTTCCATCCATCTGTCTGTATTGTACTGACAGATGGATGGAGGACTGATCACATTAGTGATCAGTGATTTTAGTGATTTTTTTTTTAGGCCAGTCACTTGTTGATGATTGAGTTATGTTATAAGGTAACAAAGTAATTCTTATAACTCTGTTACTTTGTCTTTTGAACTTGTTAATTCAACAAGGATAATTTTATCAGACCTTGTGTGATTGGGACAGGTCAGATTACCCGAGTTAACAGTACCATACGGTCTGATAATGGGATCCAGCAAGGATTTTGAAACGTCACCTTTATAATAAGTGTAGGAATTAAAAATGCGCACCATTATCTGGTTGAATCCAACCAGGAAGCATTTACATAAATTATTTCAACCGAAACCTTCTGACCTTAAAATATATCAGAAATATTTTCAGAAATGAATGAACATTAAACTATTAAATGAAATACTATTTAAACACTTTATTTCTGTGCATTTCAATTACTGGCACAATAATCTTCTGTTTTTCATGATGGTGTTTATTGCTGTACCTAATCTCCATTCCTTTCAGTATTTGTTTGTTTGTTTTTTAAATCTCTTCTCAGCACTTTCATGGTTGCTGAGTTTTCCGCGAAAAATATGCGAGAATGAGAACTTTAAATAACTTTACGCTTCAATGCATTTATAACCAAAAGAAAATAAGTGTGAGCACAACCTTTACATAAGGAAAATTCATTTGAAGCAGTAGAGAATTTTAATGACCAAGATAGATTTAAGTCTGTCTTAGTCGTTAAAAACGGATTACTGTAATTTATTAATTAATGGATTAGTACAGTAATTACTGTAAATCTGCTAAAATAAAATTACTGCACAGCCTTTGCACATAACATGTCTGTTTGAAATAGATTATAAAGATTTAACTCTACCTTAGGAATCCCATCAATGAGTTAAATTCTAGCCTACAGTTGTAGGTGTTCGGTGCCATATTAAGTGCTGTAATCGAACTTAATATTAATTCTCATAACAATCTTACTGTAGAAAGTTTCATGATATAAAAATACCACTTTCCTATCACAGACGAAAAATTTTCAAGGTCCAAACCTCGAGAAGCGTAATAATTGGCAATTTATCCTAAAATTTACCCTTTTGATATCCATTGGTAACCTCTCTGCGAGTATTATTTCGACGCAAAGTTCGGGAACATTTACTCTCCCAATTGGGTGGAATTCTTATCTGTAGATGGGTTTCTTTACAGGAAACAGTTCAGAATGGTGATTTACTTGCGTTAAAGATATCACGGCCAACAAGAGACTTTAATTTGGTTTTCACTGAGGAATTTTAATGGAGATTCCTGCATTTTAAAATAGTATTTTAAACTGCATTCCTTTTAATAGTACCTGTAATATGCACACTGAGAACAATGCAATATTCGCGCAACGTTATGATTTCTAGACACAGGCGCATTCTTCATATTCTTAGCAGGCGTTATGGGTTGACTGTTTTCGTGCATTCCACCTCAGGGTGCAATTATCTTCTCGATCCAGTCATAAGTGAGCATTTTCTGAACATTTCTCTGTGAAAAATGTTCAACTCTGCACTGTTGTGCTTTAGGAACCGCTGTCGATGCTTACTAATGACCAGTTAGGGAGACACCCAAATGGCCTCGGCAACTTTCTAACTCAGCGTTGCACGTGAGCAAATGGTTCCGTCCGGTAATTACCACCTTTTAGTGGCTCGTATCGCTTATCTAGCAACATTACCGCATTAATAGCGAAAATAATTTCTGCAATTACCGAATGTCAGTCTTTCCAATCTGTCTACCGCCGGCATTTTTTTTTAATTCTTTTTATTTTTCCTTTTTTTTTCCACCCTTGCCGGAGCTTTTAACTACTCGTCTTGTGTTTCGAATGAAAGAAGTGGGTTATGGCTTGAGGAGGCAGGAAAAAGATCATGAATTAAGAATACAAACAAAGCACAAACTTCATGACAGCATGATTTAGATAAATGCATAACAGTTGTTACATTATATCCATTAAGAGCAACAGGAGATGGGTGGCTGGCTATTAGAACACGGCTTAATCTTAACCAGATTGTTTCACTGCAGATGTTCTCCTCTGACTCAAACAAACATTCCTGAAGAGCAGAAGCCAAAATTTGATGAAATTTAATTTACAGCGCTATTTAGAAACATAGTTACAAACAACGCATGTGTAAATATTGCGCAAGACACGCTAATCTTGTTATACTCCCCTCACCTTCTTAAGTGTCTGAAATTGCACCGTAAAATTGGAGAAGATAAAAATAGTTCGGATCCAATTTGGAATCATTTTAACGATGCATTGTAGTGGCAAACCTTTATCCCTATTTTCACCTATTGAAATCTGCTAAGAATGTTCAAAAATATCTGGATTGTGCTCTTTATCACGACAGAGACACAAAGCGTACGTGTTTCTTCCTTACCTCCAGTAAGCTGTTCACTCGCTTAAGGCAGCCAATAATGAAGATGTCGTTTCACATATCATCGGAGTGGGCTGTAGAACGTTTGTTTGTGTTAAATTTTATTTTAAAATCGGGAAACAAAACCAAATAAAATATTTGATCTTCTTAAAATTCTATATGAGAATTCTGCAGTGCTTTGAACTGTGAGGTTGTCCAACGGGACAAACTGTTAAAAAAGAATTCTATGTTTAAATTGTGCGATTACTTCCCAATGCAATTCGGAAAAGAGTAATTCCGAAAACTGGTTGTTTCACCACGACAATGCGCAGTCTCATTCATCACTATTTCTATTGAGTTTTTTTGGCCAAACGGAGTCACTCAAGTTCATCAACTCGGTTATTCATCGGTTATGGCTCCGTGTGATTGTTTTTGTTTATTAGATTGAAAAAGAGACTGAAAGGACGTTGATTTTTTGACGCAGAGACAATAATATGACAGTTAACGTTCAGCAATTTCAAAATTCGCTTTCGAGAAGCTTCCAAGAGTGGGAAAGTCATTGAACTAAATGCGACTCCTCAGAATGACACTATTTCTGAGGGGGTTGAGTTAGCTTTCCCCGTGAGTATACAATTATTCTCATTAAATTGTAGAAGTCTGGATACTTTTTTTGACTAAGCTTCATATTTATTTAGAGTTCCCAGTAAAAATATTAAAATCTCTACTCTACATATGACACTGTGCAAAAGAAATATGTTCAAAGCAAGGAATGACATGGTATTTTTGTTCGTGGTACAGTAAGAACTATCAGTGTTCTTACTGTACCACTTAATGACCGATTGTTTAAAGCTTTTCCTCACTTAATATCATGCATGACTGACAAAACACCTTCAACTGGGAGAAACTGAAGCTGCAAGACTGATGAAAAGTGGTCGGAATCCAGGCTGGTTAGTTAGATGTTATTTATAGAGGAAAATATATATTCTGTATAATCACCTTCCTCCATACATCGGGTAGAAAAGACCTGGGTTCGAATTCAATCAGAGACTCGAGGGATTTATATGGGTCTTTTTAACAAAGTGGCTAAGTTAGTCAGTCTCAGGCGAAGGTAGCATGGTTTTTCCTCCCGGAAACTCTGAATTTTCGTCTAGAACAGCAATTTGGCCACAGAACACACGCATTTCACAGACATATTATATACTGCGCAATATAGTCTAAGCTTTTTATGCGCCTACAACCCAACAATAACAGAACTAGAAAGTTGAGGCCCCTTACATGAGGCGATGATTTCATCATGTGCTGCCTCTCCCTACAGAGTGGAATCGTTGCTTGGGGGAATGTTTTCAAAACATCGATTGGATCCATTGATATATTTGAAAAGATAAGTTAGCACGTCCTACTCTTGCGGGGGTTTGATGCGTAATATTTTGTTCAGGCAGTGTATAACAAAATACAAAAACTGAGACTGAACAAAGCACTTTATTCTCATACTATCCGAATAAAATTATTATTCTTTCTGTTATGTACAGAACCGATTTCAACGTTTTGAGAATTGTTTCAGATTTCTTTTTTTCATAAACTTTTAAAATTACACAAGCAGTGAAGAATACAGAACTGTGAAGGAAAGGCGACCGTCTTTCTCTGAAGGATCACAAAAAATATTAGACCTTCGAAAGTGTTGTGTCCACATTTTCTTTTGCTGATAACTACAAGTTTCTTCCAGTTTTTTGTAATTCGATCAGAAAGGCGGGGAAATCCTTAATAAAGTGAAGCAAGACGTTGACTGCAGAGAAAAAGACGTTTTTATTTTTCATCGTACCGTTTTTCGAAAAGTGTTTTCTATTGCGTAAAATTTCTTCGCTATCCTTTCTCAAAAAAGAGAATCGATGCGGGCAGAGTGAATTCTGTGAGTAAAATTAAGCTTTTAAGCAAGGCTTTGAACAAATAATGGTACCCTTTCTTACATGCAAACTTAAAAAGGTAAAAACACGCATTTAATATAAGGAAAAGCACATTAAAGCGAACCTCCTAAAACGAGTTTTACTGTATTATATACGCAGATGGCAATTAAGTTCCAGTCTGTGAATTAAGTGAGCTAGATCGTAAACCTCTTTAATAACATGCAACTTTAATAAAGGAATTACTGCTTTCTAAAAATAGCATTTCCTCCAGGTAGCAAGTCCGTTTCAAGAGCGACCCTCTGAGTGTACAAAAGAAGTGCAAATGTCGCTTATTTTCCGATGTTGATGATCAGTGCCTTTTTATTAAATTTAATAATAATTATTATTGTTATAATAATAATAATACCTTAGATTAATCAGCTTCAGTAAACTTAAGTCTGTTGTAATTGAATTTAGGTATCATTTGTGGTGATTTTCAAACATTTGCTTAATGACATTTTGTTTTAGGGCAGTAACAAAATTGTCCAGTAATATAGTAGCGGTACTAAAGGCATTACCAGTTGTCTCGTGACAAGGAGGAGTCTGCATAACTGATAAATCGATACTAAAAGGCAAGACGGCGAGCTTGTCTTTAAGGTTTTCTTAGTTTGTCAGGCTTGTGGAAAATTGACGATAATGTGCAGAGAAAATTTACTGCTCCCTAGTGTCAGAAAGATGAAACTGGAATTCTAATTTGTTCAGTCGTTTGGGCTCATCGGCATAAATACCCGCGGAGTACTTGTGCCCATGAATTAACCTACAAACGATACATCCGTATAAAAATTCTTTTTTATTTTTCTTGGAGAGATCCAAAACGTTTTCCAATTTTTTTTTTTTACCTTACATATGATACACACCCTCTTTGAGTAGACCGGGGTTCGAGCCCTTGATTGCTAAATATGGTCGATCTGTCCACCTGCACTGGACCAGCGTGACCGATTATGGTCCATTATTTCCCTCAACATGAACCATGAATCATTGAGGAGGCTTCCATCCTGCAGTGGATTGATAATGGCTGCAGTTTACTTTTTTTTTCAGTTTTTTATGGTGCTCTTTACCAAAAACTCTTCCACCAGCAGAGAACCGCACAATGGATCACTATTTTTTCACACTCTGGAGAGAGTCTGGATTGAAGTTTTACGCAAACAGCAGTAACTTTTATTTTTTTTCCACACTGTGGCCCAGATAGTAGACCTCAGGGAGGGGATGTGCGGTCTTTTCTCCCAGTAACTTCTGTTTTTCATCTCGCAGTACAGACAAGAGTATCCAGAGAATGCACACACTATTTAAATACACAGAAATCTTATGTTTGATGCGAAATCACCAACAACAACAAACAATGAGTTTTACCAAATAATGGCGAGCATAATAGTTAGGTTACAGCACTGTTTTCGTTTAGTAACTGTTAGAATTCAGGATCTAACTTATATTTCCTTATTCACAATTAACTTGAAGAATCCAAACTTTTTAATAATAAGTCAATTAATGTATTCAACGCGTTACATATCAGGCACATTACCAAATAGTAATTATTCATGAATTATACCGAAAAATGAGCAAAAAAGCTACTTCTTTTATGCGCCAACCGCTAACATTTCGTTTCTGCTCATCTGATACATATTCTATTCTTTCCTTCAGTTATTGAAGGGCAATAAACGTAATAACCAATGTGATATGTACGAAAAAGCAGTAATAATTTCCAGATTTCTATAGATCGGATTTCAATTAATTTTCGGAAAGCTTGCTCAAAAAATCGTTCTAGAAGAGCCAAATATTAAAATTTTATGAAAATCCATCTACTGAGAGCCAACTTATTACCTGCGGACGGACAGAGAAATAATAAATACCATATTAAGATTGATCCGATATTAATGAAATTTGGGATGGCTCGACAAATCTTTTTATAAGGCTCAAATATAAAATTGTATGACAATCCATACACTAAGAGCCTTTACTACTTCCAGTTCAACAACATTCCGTCACAAAATAAGAATTGTGACGGGGTGATTATGGCCAGCACATAGCCTCTATCACAACTATGTTGAACATATTTTTGTGGTGAAAGGGAATACAGGAAAATAGTAAAATGGCTCTTTTTTTAATGAAATACAATACCAACTTTCTACCAAAAATTAGTACAAATCGACAGCACAATAAAGTAGTTTTTACAGTCAAAGGTGGATCAACATGCTATTAATTTATTTGAATAAATATATATTTTGTTTATAATTACAAGTCTCCCATGACTTTTGTAAGGGGTGTATTTGAGAACAAATACAATGAGGAGTTTTTTGTTATTGTTTTTTGTTTTCAGCTATTCATCAAAAATGTATTGAAACTGTTCCCAGATTACTCATCTTACTTCTGAATACCAATACATACCTACTATTTTGAGAAGGGTAATCATCCCCTCTCCGTCCTCTTTTGGATCTAATTTTCCTTATTCACGACATCTGCTTTTCCCATCCAAATTAGAAGGACAGAGCTCCCTCTGTCTTTCTCAATAAATCTCAATAAAGATTCCAGATAGATTTCCATCTATCTGGAATCTTTATTGAGATTTATAAAGGCACAGGTTTATTGAGAGGATCATATTTTTTAAAAGGATGAGAAAAGGCAAAGCGGCTATTTAGCTTTGATATTGAATCCATCGTGCGTTATATTCCAAACATTTTGTATGAAACTTTTCATGTAGGAATTTAATATGAGTAAGAAACTGACTTATGAATCTACAAAATCACTGACAATTCAAATGTGCCCTACAAAACTTTGCTAACGAGACCAATATTTCTCAGTTACCTCGACTTTATCATTCAGAACAAAATACTATCCTCGAAGATGTTTCTTAAGTTTCAAGAGAAGATGAAAGGTTGATGGAACCAAATCGGGATTGTGGGGTGGATTCTGAGAGGTAATAAAACTGAGATACCGTAATGACGTATCATAGCCTTCGGCCCTGCAAATTTCTACATCTTTCTTCTTCGTTAAATTAATTAGCATTTAAAAAACATGCACTCGCAGAAGCCTCATTTCTTTGTATACGTAGCCAGGACCAAATTAAGTTCGTTACAAAATACATTACTCTCATAATATGTAAAAAGTTAATAAACGTACAGAAATTTTTCATGACATTTTAAGCGCTTTTGTATACCGTACCTGAAAATCTTAACTCTAAATTTATTTGAGCATTAACTTATTCGTTTAGCTTTATTTTAAAAATAGATATCACAAACGCATGTATAGTCCACGATCAAAGTATTATTTTTTTCCGTTATTCCTCTGCTGTTTCCTGATCGTAATGGTGCCGAGATGGAGCTAATTAGCCATTAAATCGGTTGAAGGGAAAACTTTGTTCATTAATGCTGATACTAGCTATAGTAATTAAATCAACTAGAAAACTGAAATTTGCGAAAGAAGAATGTAAAGTTTTCTTGTAACGACATCGGATCTGATGGTTTGCTACCATGAAACATTCGGGATGTAATCAAAAGGCCGATGTTCCAGTGGCTTCGTGTTTGTAGGGAATACAAATATCTTAGAGTTACAATTATAAAAGAAGAAAAATGTATTAGAATCGTATTTCCTTATTGTGGTGATGTTTGATGCCTTCTATAAAAAACAATGATTTTAAATTGGGAAACAGCGCACGGCGATTCTCAGTCTCTTAAAGAGATGGTTTTTCTGAGAGAGCCACTGAGATTAATATACTGTGGGAGAAATGGCATTGGACAAAATTTATAAAAGAAGAAAAGGAAACAAGCTAATCAATCATATAACATTGGCACACATTATGTGTTGCTGTCACAGCTTTTCATTACAGGCAGAAAGTATGTGGACTGTTCAATCTTGCCTCCAGACACTCCTTTCGCAATGCGCAAAGAATACGACGAAGTTTAACAATTGATTGCTCGAATTATAAAGAAGTTTGTTGCTCGAGTCTGAAGACAATTTATTTGAGCACGTTCATGATCTTCTCGATGAATAAAATTTCCTGGAATAATGTTCGAGTACTTCGTATATTTTCGAAAATCCTTTCCAAAGAGTTTTCCTTTATGTACTTTCTAAAATTAAAGAATAGAAATATCAAAGTCTGAATAATCTTTTCATATACCCATCTTTGACAATAGCTAAGAGTAAAAATTATTTGTCAAAAAAGTTTAGATTTTGGAGACAGTTGTTCTTCCTGTTTTAGTCTACTTTCCGAGTATGAAGAGTGGGCTTATGTGATCGATATGTCTGTCTTTGTTTGTGTCCTCTAAACTTTGGTGTTTAGAGGACACAAACGACATGATCGAAATCAAAATTCTTTCCAGTACATGTGACAAATATTGCGGTTTCTTTTATTTTGTCCGCCATATCGAAGTAAGATTCTCACCTCTCATGAGAGAAGCGCCATCTGTTTGAAGTTTGATCGAATCCAAATTTAATGATAATTACTGACGAGTACTTTATCAAAAAATCAATTATTGTGGCCTTTCACAACTATTAAAGAAATTTAAAGATCGTTAATGAACCTATTTAACATGACTATGACCAATATCGATCCTGTTATATATTATTATTGCTGCTTCTCTTATGTTATTTCTCCCTGATTGGAGGTTTCACCCGTGACGGGTATTGCTACCAAGTACACAGGGTGGCTGTTGTTATGTCTGGTGTTGCTGTTGGTCGAGGAACTCTCTGACTAACCTACAAGTGTTCAGCAGGATTTCGACTTTCTGGAGTTCCTTGTTGGTGTTCTCTGGGAGGTCTGTTAAGGCTACTGAGCATGAATGTAAAGGTCTGTGTGTGGGAACAAAAAATAATTCAGGTCGAGAAAAATCGCCTTTTCAAAGTGTTTTGCAGGGTAAAACTGATTGAAATTGTCCTGCAATCCTTGATTCCATTAGGGAATCAAGGGGAATCAAGGACTACACGCAAATTTCAATCAGTTCTTAACTTTAGGGACTGGTTGAAAAAAATAGTTGTCTCGTGCTTGTGGAAGTAATCCACTTCAGAATTTCTTGATATATGTATATAGAAGCGTATCTGTTACGAAAGGACTATGTATTTTAATGATAAAATTTGAAATTTATCCAGCAGTACAGTGGCCTTGTTAGGTAGCTGATGGCATTTTAAGGTCCATAAATTCCTGGTAATGGTAATCCGAAACCTTGAAGATGGATTTTGGGTGTTGCAGTACATGTGCACGATGTTAACAAAAATAAGACACTAAGAGGGGGAAAAAAACAGCGATTAACGGATCCGATTTTTTTAATATGGTATTGAGATACACCTTTGCCCTGTAATGAAATGTACAGTCTTTGAGAAATGTTTCGGCAAGTAATGTTGGTCTCAATGAATGAGTTCTCACAAGTCTGGTAATGACACGAGACTCTGAGTGGGCCCATCTATTCGGATCACATTATGTTACTCAAAACAAGTCGTTACATAGTGAGCTTTTTAATGGGAGAATTTCCTCTGTTAAAAGGCTTAAAGTCCTGTTACTTCTTTCAGGAAACAATAAATAGTGCCAGTTTTGAAACATGACAAATTAAGAAGAACTCTTTATTGTATACAGAAGGCACATTGCTGTATACAACTCCCTTCACAGCTACCAGCCAGGGGTTTACATAAAATAAATTACACAACATAATAAACAAAGATGAAAAAAACCCAGCATTATGACTGCAAAATGTTTGAGCAATGGATCAATGGCGATGATGGGCAGGCCCTCGGGAACAGGTTCTAATGTCCTGTGACGTGGTTCTGAGAAGAAAGTCGATCGAGTACGTTCTGCCTATATTTCTTAAAGATATTAAATAAACCAACTATTTCAATTACTGAGTTAATAAATGAATTAATCATAAAATCATAAAAATCTCACCTTCGATCTTAAATATGTATTTTACAAAATATCAACCACTAGTAGACCAGTACAGAAATGTCCCAAGTAATTTCGATATTGTGCAGGCGCATACAAATATTGTAACTGGATATTCCTGTTATGTTTGAAAGCGGATTTTCCCAATAAATAAATATTATCTGTCAAAACAGGAAAGCAAACGAAAGACCACAGAAATGCTTTACTTAATACAATCCTTTAAATCGAAACAAAATAACTTTTGGTTCAAATTCAGAAAAATTTGTAGCATTTCGTTATTGCTGCTTTTTGAATGTCATTGTTCATCTTGACAAATGCTTGGGGCTTTGCCAGACCGCTGAGAGGAGAGAAGTTCATTAAATCGAAGAGTAGTCACTCGGCCTTCGCATCAAAGATTTCAAAACTGAAGCCATCGCCAGACAGCAGGCAGTGTCAATGTAAAACTTGATGAATGTTTCATATGCATGTGCCTAAGTGTGCAGAAGTGTTTGCCGAAGGCCTCAATCCAGACGGCTTAATTCGACAATGTCTACATGAATATAATCAAAAATGAAAGAAAACATAAACTGAAAATCTATTTAGCTTTCAAGAATATGACAGAAAAATGATTAACTGAGAAGTGCAGCACACCGTAATAGCGAATATAATACGAAGAATTGCAAGAACATGCGCAACGAATACGCTTCTTCACCATTCGTGCTTTAATCGGAATCTGTGCATAAAAATAAAACGGAATATTTCAATTGACTTTTCATATAATGCAAAAAATATGTTAAACTTGGGTACCAAGTCGTACAATATCTTTGAGCTTTGCATTTAAAAAATATATTGTCGTTTTGGTTTGCTTCTTAACTTTTGCGCACCAGTGTATGTTAATCACAGAAGAACCTCCTTCCTTTGAAAGTAGATCAAAGAATTTTGATTTACGAAGAAAGATTTTTATCTGTAATGAGATTAATCCCTCATCACGAACATCTACACCATCGTGAGATCAATACCAGACATTTTGACTTAATCAAATCTAACTTGTCCCAAAATATCATAAATAAATGGGCGCATAGAATGCAATTAATTTACAGATACCATATGCTGATGCTTCGTGGCTCTTATCCAATACAACCCACTATCTAGCCCATGTATCTTTGTGTCTATAGTTGCAATGACTCTGTATAAAACGAATAGATCTTTATGTTATTCCAGCGTTATTTCTCTTTATGCGGTTAATGCACAGTTTTAGAAAACTGCTCATTATCTTAATTAGGAAATTGTAAAAAAGTCTCGCTTCCCTCACTTGTTTACCTGACGCACTGATTTGCAAAATTCTAAGAATAAAGGATGCCGTTTTCCCTTGATTCATAAAATTGAATTGCGAAACTAATGTTGGTCTAGTATCATAATTAGTTGCTCTTGGACTCTCGTCGTAGTCTTGTTAATTCTTGGTGACGTAATTCAGTGCGAAAAAAATCGCCATTTTCTTTTTCTGCCGCTTTTTTTAGTGAACAGTTTCGTGTAAGCGCCTGTTATGGATATTTTGTCTTTCTGTCTTTCTCTCTCTTACTTCTAGAAGGTGTTGTAGTTTTTGTGAGGTGTTTGTAATTGCTGTTTGGCTAATAGCTAACTCACTGGAGATCATTACTCAATGGCATTTTAATTATCTCGTTCACATTTGAAAAACACGTGTTCCTGTTTGCCTTTCAAAATTGGAAGGTTTACTTTGCAAGCAGTTTTAGCACGTTTGTTTTTTTAAGGAATCGTGTAAGAATCTCATTACGCATTACAAAACACGTCTTATCGCTGTTTTCCTCGTCCAGGTGCAAATTTTAAGTAGTTTCTAAAGCTCGAGTAGATTTGAAAAATAATACCATTAACTTTCGAATCTCTTCTCTTGTTCTCGAATCTCTTATTCTATTCAGACAGTTTTAATTTGTTATAAGTGTACTTTTAGAATGCGATCTAATTATTTAACTTGACTTAAGGCAATCAAGCGTTAACCGTGAAGGCTAACTTCGTGTATAATACAGAATTAATATCAACATGCGATATATCTACACCTGATCAACCAACTTTCATTATATCATTACCTATTTATCGCGTAATCCACTGATCATTGAGCTCTTTCTTAAAATAAATACAGGAAAAATTTAAACAAAGCGGTAACTGATTTATTTAATATTGACTGAAATCACCTCTGTCATTGAAGGGTATCCCTTTCAGAACAGACCATTTCTACTGTTTTGGTGATGTTATGTGACTTTCAGCGATGGTTGTTGGAAAATAGTTGTTTGCCGGACAGCGAAAATCTATGCAGGATTATCTGCAATCGGGTGATGACTAGCATTGGAACGGTTGTTGATTGGGACAGTTCATGTAGCATTTTGGTTTGATAAATTTCCCAGGACACTCCTATACGGGGTGTTCTGGGATATTTTCACCTTTTTTTCGAAGACAGTGAACTGTATTTGTCCATTTCATCGTGATTATTTAAATTATTGGCACCATCCTTGTTGGTTTCTTTTTTTTTTAAATGGGAAAAAATTATTGACACTCCCTTATTTGTAGTTTTTGTATCTGTAGGAGTTCCGGTCCTTGGGCATTAAGTGATCTAATTTCCAGTTTGGGAAGTTTTAGACTTGTTAAAAATTTTCCTTGACAAAGTGGTAATATAGAGATTATTCCTTTTTAATGATAATTTAGTAAATTGTACATAATATCTTCATACTAAGAATTCAATGTCGTTATTGGGTTTTTGGGGTATCAGTGACTAACTTTATATACTGTGCCATTGGGCGTTATGTCTGTACAAGTGTATGTTCAAGCCTATTTATATGTTGTGCGGGATGACAAACCCAAAATAACTCATGGGTTAACTCTATTCTCTCCGCCTGAGTTAAGAGAACTTTATAAATTCTCCATTCACCTACGGGGCTTAACCCAGACCTCTCCAAATGGGTGACAAATGGCGCAATTGCTATACACTGAGTGGACAGAAATCATGGGACACTTACCTAGTGACGGGTACGCCCATATTTTTTCTCCCGTATAAGCGCAGCACACTGCGAGGCATTGAGTCCACCAGTTCATGAAAGCGTTCACAAGTATTTCCATCCATTCTTGCTGCGCCGCTGTCTATAGTTCCGTCGCATTCCTGGCTGGAGGATCCAAAGCTCGAACGGACCTTTCCAAATCATCCCAAAGACCTTCCACAGGATTCACTTCCAGTAAACGAGGAGGCCATTCCATGGAGGTAAAATTATGGTGATAGACCATTACCGACCGTCCACCTGTCTGAGTAGTTCCTTGTTGACATTACGGGTACATAGCTTCGTGAGGTTACCGCAAGATACACCCCCTCCCGTCCGCTCGAAATTACTGGAAACGAGACTCATCGGACCGGGAGACCCCTCTCCAATCATCCAAGGTTCAGTGCATCGGAATTTCACCCAGTTGAAGCATAGAGTCCTGTGTCGTGGTGTTTGCAATGGGACTCTGGTGAGTCGGCGGCTCCCATAACCTATTGCGGGTAATGATCGCCTGATGGTCTTGGCGGAGACGTTGTTGGCACTCCTCTTGTTAGAGTCGGCGGTGATTTGTGCCACCGTCGCTCTCCGGTTGGCTGAAACAATGCATGACAGACGTTGACGGCTACGTTTATCCACCACCTTTCGCCGCCCACAGCGTTGTCCACGATGAGATGTTATTCGGAAAATGGCTTATACCCGATACACTCTTGATACTGTCGAACGGGGATAGTGTAATTTCTATACCACTTCCCCGATAGTGTGACCGATGCGTCGGGCATCCACTATCAACCTTCTTTCGAAATCGGTTAACTCACGACGTTTATCTATACTGACATCGAATTACCGTCTACGTAAATGCAGTGTACCTATATACCTGCCAAGCGGTGGGCTCGTCCACTAGCGAGAGGGGTGACTGCGTTGCGTTGCTCAGGAACCATTTATCCCATTATTTCTGTCCTTTCAGTGTAATGTCACAAATGACAACGAATTCAAATAAAATGTTGGGCCACAATAAAAAGGGATATTAATTCCTATGTCAGAAAGAAACCGTTTTCATTCTCTTTTGCGTATACTATAGCTGATATGGGGCTGAGTCTGTGCATTGGTCATATATGAGTCAGGGACCATTTTGTATTACTTCAAGTTTCAGTAAAGAAAAGTAAAAAATTAAAACATTTTTTCCGTAATATTTAATCAGTCTATTCATAAACTGATACATTTGAAAGGAAATATTTTAAAAGTTGTCATTTCAATACAATACTTGATCATTCACTCCAGTAATCAATTTCTGTTTATTTGAATTTCATTACAGAATTTCAAAGTCATTACAGAGAATACATCTATTTTAAAAACGTAAATACATTCAAAAAACTTGAAAAAAGAAAATTTCAAAGTTACCTTAATCATCCCATTTTACTGTAAATTTATAGAATTTTTCACCAATACACTCTTTGCTACCAAAGGCCCCCAACACATGTATTTTGTGGAACCGTGTGCTGTATATTAGGTAGCAGATCAAATTCTCTCTTTAAAACGAATTCTGCTGCCTCTTGCTTGATTCCAGAAAAATTTTAAGGACGTTCCATTCATCGTCGTCGCTAAGAATGCCGATAGGCTCGTTATTATCAGTGGATGATTATTTGATTTTCCTTCTCTTCTCCTTTTTTCTCCTTTTACTGTTTCAGCCAAGGGCTAACATTAACAGACATGGTTTGTTTGTAAGGGGAAATCCACACTAAGCCCATTGCGCAACACCCAAAATGCAATTTTTCTACATACCATGTGTATTTTAGGGTTTTATGGAAAAGAATCGGGTTTCCTAGAGGAAGAAAGTTATTCAAACCTCGCCCTAGATCAGTGGTTGTCATGCCGTCCTCACAGTCCATGCGTCATGCAGTCCTCGTCTTCAGCCGGAAGTAATAATAGCTGTTCCAAATTGCTGCCTTTAGGACTCGAAAAGCATCACAACTTCGTCAGGTCAAGGAATCAAACTCAAACTTGGTCTGAGAGAAAAAAAATAATGATGTCTAACTACAATGCTAATGAGATTACTGACTTAGTCATTAATGGAAAAATATAACTGACCAGAAAGGCTTCGCATTTTGAGATCAGTTCGAACTCTGATTCTTGAATTCAATAAATTAATTCGCGATTCAATTCGCATTACCGCCGAAGCAAGTTAATCTTTAGAACCTCCTTTTTTTATTTTGGCTTTTCTTATAGCTTTAAAATCTCTTCTGAAGTTCTCCCATTGTCTCTGCTGTAATCATAATTAGCAAAATCGCAAACCGTTTTTGCTAAGTGAAGTTGCTTACAACATTTACTCAGTGACACACATATTAGGATAAACAAAAATCATCGGATTTGTCCGTGATGATGATAAACGTTAACTTCGAAATAAAGTCATTCCTTGAATCCGCATAAATGTCCTTCATGCAATCTCCAGGTTCCTTATTGTCAGTACATTCTTGTCGTACTCCAACTTATGCCTCTACACGGTCTATAGACATGATATAACACCCCTTCTTCTTTAAGCACTTTTTGCAATATAAATGGCATCTGTAGATGCATTTTCTGGCAGAGCCTCAGTCACATATTTCCAATTATCCACCGATACTTAAGGTTCATTCCACTTTACTTTTCAATCTTCATTCACTCTTATACGAAGCAGGACATTATTAAATTATTAGCATAAAATCATTTTTCTCTGTTTATTTTGTTCTATATATAACGCTTTGAAGAGAAAAATTCCAATACTAATATAATTCTTCTCTTTCTCATATTTTATAGAACTGCCACCACACCCTCGCTTATCGGTTTACTTTCCTTCTCGTAGCCACACGACTTGCTGACAACGCTGTCTTTCTGTTTATCACTCATCTCCGTGACTTCTATTATTATTTTGTCTTTGCAGTTTCATCTTTGACATCCCAATATCCATGAATGTTATGCGATTAAATTACTGTTCGGTTGGAAGCGGTCCTCGTTGGGCCACAGGATATTCCAGCGCCAAATGCCTATAGTGTTAATTTCCATCCTTGCCACGGATCGAAGAGCAAAATCGAATCGTTTCTCTGGATCACATGAAGTAAACTGCTGCACTATGTGCAGCTTATACCTGAACCAGTGTAACATGCTTCGCAGAACATTCGGAACGTTCAGCTGTGTAACAACCTCTGCCACTAGAGGAATGAACATCAATTATATACTTGGTTCCCGTCATTGCAAGTGAAGATTTACCAAGAATGGCCTCAGAAAGTCGCTTTCCTCGACCATAGCAGGCAGCGAAATTAACGATCTCATCGAATGTCTGTATCATGATGCATAATCGATTTTGTGATGCCATGCAGAGACTCGCGTCCCAATCTTTTTCATCAGAATTTTTTTTTGGAGAACAATCAAGGTATAGGTATTGTTTTCGTAATCGAGTTCAGCCAAAAATGCAAGATCCACCAGTGCAATATTCCTGGCGAATTTCTGATCGTTCTACTATCATATGTTTGTACAGCTCCACAGAAAAGTCTATCAGAGCATGATTTGCATAATTCTTTGGTCGCACTTTACAAAACAAATATTTCATGTTATTCCTCCCTGTTGTCTGTTCCAAAGTTTATCTTTTCGATTAATCGTGTTTTGCCTGTATGCCTTCAAAATGACGCAGTTTAAATATAACCACCACATATATATGAGTTTTACACTGATGGCTATCCTTGCTATTACATTGGACTGAATCAGCAAGTTCAATTTCAGTGTTATTTCAAACTAGTTTATTCTAGACACATGAGAATTCCCAATATTTCAAAGTAATTGCTTCCTAACTCTAAACACACTTCTCTTCTTCCATTTATTTCTGTTAATGGCAAGGATTTCACGGTTTCTACTCCCAGAAACTCTTTTTCTCCAAAAAACAACAAACCATGTATACTGACACTTTACAGCCTTAGTTGCTTTGCTGCTTAACACACACATAGCCTAACCTGCATTTATTAATGCTATGTTTTTATCTGTCAGTGTCATAACATCGACTTTAAGTGTGCAACTTTTCCGAGCCGTGGGTTACCACGTTACCATTTCTCAGAGCCGTCGAGGGAAATTGAGTGCAGTGAGAAATACTCTCATGCTGGCAATTCATCTTTCCCAGCATTTCTCATACTGGCTGTTCTAAGCTCTGTGATTAATAATAGCGAATGCACTTCTTGATGCCACGTACAGATATAAACAGAGGTAACGTTTGATTCGCTATCACAGAGAGAGAGATGTCACAACACTTTCATCGTACACGGTGTTAATTTAGTAACTGTTCCGCCTGAAGCCACAAACTGTCCTCTTAGCTTCTCGGAGATCTCTTACTATTGTCTGTATCTGAAATGGAATCTCGTGGTGTAGCGCAGCACTTTATTTAGTGACATTTTGTGTTTCTTACGAAGGCAGCACTAACCTTTTGAATTTCGCAGTATGGATAAGGTTTAACTCCGAGATAACTGGTTACCTGATACAGTTTGTGAGCGGTTGTAAGAACTATGCAAACGAAAAGTAGTCGCGCCCAGAAATGCTTCCTTCTTTTTATGACAAAGGCGAAAAAAAAAAGTATGAAGAAATTCTTATCGAAATGAAATCTGCCTATTAAGTTACTGCGTCACGTAATCCCTCATATCACTCCATTTCTTAGGGAGTTGAAGTAGAACTCGGAGAACAGTAATGGATGCTGCAGAAAGAATCTACGCATTATCTACAGCATCACATTATCATCCATTGCTGCCTTAAGAAGTCCCAAAGTCAAGAAAGGCACACGTACACAAGTCGTGAATGTAGGAAGTGTTTCAGTAATCCCGCTATAAACTAATTTAGAGATTACCCGAAGCCTCCTGCTTCGGCTAATCCTCATGGCCATGTATTAATTGATGTCTTGTATAATCCGTGTTATGTACATTAGCAATTCTGTGAAAATGGATCCTCTATGCACTGGCATGATAACACTCTTTCGAAATTCAGTGGTTTTGATCAAGCCGGGCTGATTTCCGTGAATATTTTTTGGTGGGCATGTGTATTAAGTAACAACGCAGCTAAGACCATGAAGGATCTGTTATATCGTGATTATTCGGTAGATTTTTCTGTTTACTTGCAAAAAAAATGCAAACTCGACCAAAATCAAATGACTGGATCACGTTGTGAATAAAGAACTGATGAAAGTTCCTCCCATCAAGGCGGAATTCGAACCGAGATGTTCCCACAACGTGTGAAGGGACGACAATTATAACCACTATGTCCTTCACGAAAACGATTCCATGGATCAGCAGTAGGATGAGCTGGAACTCCTGATCAGAGTGCTGTTGAAACCTTTTAACCCAGTTTAACTGTGCGACTGGGGCTTAGAATGAAGAAGGGAGAAAACTATTACATTGATGATGATATTGTGGGGAGAATTACGGTTGTTATTAATAAAACCCGTGACTTTAGAAGAAAGGCGATATTTATTTTATTCTGAAACTATGATGCGATATATGAACTGTTATATTTAACATTTAGAGAGGATTTCCATTATATTTTGAAGAACAATAATTAAAAAAGGTCATAATTGGGTTTCTTGTGAACCCTCTCCAAAACAATAAATCATTCTTACTCATAATAAATCACCCCAAATCACTTTTCCACCTAATCCTCTTACTCATTTATTGTTTACTTGTAATTCCCGTTATTTTTAATTATTCGAAATTAAGGAACATTTTGTTTAAACAGTTATACACTCATATTATTAACTGTTCCATTTTTTTAATATCTTCAATACATTTTTTATATCAGTGGTAATTTACGTAATACTGATACCTTTTCTTGTGATATATCCCCTAGATAAATAGCAAATTATAATCATAAATGTGGTTGTTACTATTAAATTGATAAGTATTAGCTTTGCGATGAGAGGAATCTATAAGCTTTCCCTGCGCTAACCATAAAAAAATATATAAAATTAAATTAAAAAAACTACCTATATGTTTTCCTCTTCACATAGGAACCAATCCAGCTGACCTCTGAACTTCCCCAGGCTGTCAGCCTCAAGCACCCACGGAGGTAATTAATTAACAACTCGATGAAAATAACTTCCTACAATCGTCTACATTTCTTTCCCCATAATTTGAATTTATATAATTAATAATAAATGATTTATTATTCGTATTAATATTATTACTTAATGTTAATTCAGCGTAATTACAAAATAGACATTCCTCAAGCTTGGAGCAAACATTAAAAACTGCCACTCATCTGATTTCCCTAATAAAATAATAATAATGTCACGTTTAGCGTTATTTGGGATCCTAGGTTGCACAGTTGGTAGAACCGCTGTTCTTCCCACACTGGGTGGAAAAGACTTGACTTCGATTCTCTTCAAGGACGCGAGGAGTTTTTATGGGCCTTCTTTCACAACATAGCTGAATGTAACATTGTTTTTATTCCTGGAAACTCGGGTTTTTCGTCCAGCAAACAGCAAATAACGGCGCAATAGAGCTTAAGTTGCTGATGCGCCTGAAACCCTGTAACAAAACAGTAATTCGGAATCGGCCTTCAGAGATAATAATTACAAACCAGAAGTCTCTTTTATTCAATGAAAGGGGAGTGTTATCTTAATAAACTGGAATGTGTTTTTTGTTTCTAAGCAGACGGATTTATTTTTATCATTCGACTGAATTTTACCTTTTTGTTATTTGGTCCCACTCTGTCAACTTCGAGGATAAATTCGGATCAATATCTTTCGACTTTCATGCAGTAGGCATTGAGGTATTTCCATCGTCTGTCGAGGCAATCATATCTCTATAAGAATCTTCCTATAAGTGTATTTAAATCTAGTCTTTCTGCCTCTTGATGGGGAAATAGAACACGAGGTCAAAAACGTAGTGGGACACAAAAAACCGACTTGCCTTTTATACAGATGATTACAGAGTGTATCTTTGTGTTACCCTTTCTGACGTGCTATTTAATTAGTATTAGTGCAATTCTTGACTTTAAGTTAAGGATAATTTGGTCTTTGGCGTCGATTTTGTTTTCAAATAGATTAACACATAGAAGATTGCTATTTCAACAAGAGTGGCCATGATCTCGCTGCGTTTATCTAAATTAATTATTTTTTTGTTAGTTTCCGTTAGATCTTAATTACTCTTCCAACAGAAGTTGAGCAAAGATAACGCAGGTGAGTAAGATCGACCACTCGCCGTTTCACTTCAGTTAAAGTTGACTTTTAGCAAGACAAAAGTCCTATTATCCTTAGACGAGAACACTGCTTTAATATAAGGAATAACAAGAAAAAAGAGTAAAAGAAGCGTATTGCGCCGATGGCAATACAGGCGTCTATAAATGATCGAAACTTCGCCATTCTTCTGAATCTCTTTTCCAGTTATTTTGAAGTAGAATTAACTGTTTTATTCTTAGAGAAATTGCCCGGAAACACTTCTCAAACTTCGTATTAATATTTGACTTTCGGGCTCAAATCGTCTTATTATTTTTTTTTATTATTATTATTTTTTTTTTCTGAAATAAGAATAATTAACTGCTAACAAAGGATTAGACGCCTAAAAAAAAAAAAAAAAAAAACCTACAAAAAAATTTAATTATGAAATGGTGGCGCCATCTATACTTACTTTTGCTTACTGATGTCAAGTGATGGCATAAAGCCATCACTTGACTGGAAGATTCTATAGTGCTCATTTTAACAAAAATTAAAATTTAGAATTGTCAACGTTTTTTTTTTTTTTTCAATCAATTTTAAACTGAAGATTAAACCGAATAATAAATTTGAGATAACTGTTGGGTTTAAGTTTAACATTTTTCTACTGGTAAAAGATTAGGTACATAAATGATAATTGCAAACTTTATACAAACGTGGTTTTATGATTTATCAACAATGGCCTTAAAACCAAGTGGTTTTATGAGCGTTGTTTTGTTTGCATTCCTTCTAAAATTAATTTCTGCACATAGCTACACTAAAATTAAACTGTTTTATTTAATAATTTACATGGCTACCAAAAGTAGCGAGAATATTTATTTTAAAACCAAATTATATGGAAAAAAGAATTTTTTAAAAGTTTTATATTAGTTCCAGCTTTAAAAAATTTCGTTTCATTCAAAACAAATCCTGGCTAATCAGTATTCACTAAACGAATAGAGTAATTTGAGTTCCAACCCTTCATAAATTTGATTCACTTCCATCTAAGATAATGCCGTTATTTTGGTATTTGGAAACTCATTTCTCCATTTACGTAGTAAGGAAGATGTGTTCTGGTCCTTAAAATTATTGCACTTGTAACTAAAGGATTAGAATGAATTATCCAGAATATGCTTAAATAAAATACATGGGAAACGAATCAAAATTAAAATTCTGTCTATATTTGATTTGTAAGCGTGTTACTAATACTACAAACTGGGTCAGTGGTGGTAAACATTCTTGAGTTGTAATTCAACTAATCAAGAATTAATTTTTTTATGAAACCCCCAAATACAAAAGGTATCAGAACCTATAATACTTAGTACCGCGCGGATTGCAGGTTCAGAAGTTGAAAGAAGATATTTGTTGACAATTATACAGGCAACTCTCGATTTACGAACGTTCGCTATAACGAATGTCACAATTCATTCAAAATTTCGTAAAGTCTCCAGTAGATAGCGTTGCTTATAAAACGAAATGCCAATGTATAGTGAACATAATTGTAAGATTTAAATAAATAAACATTTTAAAAAAATGTATTTATTACAATAATTATCAGGAAATTATCAGGTTTACATGTCACGCCGCATAGAATGTTTTCTCGTGGGTCAAAATGGCTGCAGCTTTTAAATAAATTTCTGGGGGGTTGGCAATCTTTGAAGAAGAAGACGCAAATATGGATAGAATTGCGAAAGTGAAAAGAAGCGTTTATTGAATGTCTAGCATTCTACAGTGATATTTTTGAAGAAAAAAAAGAAACTAACTGTGCAATCTTCTATAAAAACATATTTTTAAAAAGTGGAAAACCCAGATGTTTCTTCATTATCAGACACCTCATCTGCACCTAATGTCACCTATTTGGAAAATATTGAACTCTGATGAAGATATCGACGAATAAAAGTTGAATACAGTACATATATTATGTTAGTACTGTATTCATTTTCTTTATTCCTATTTTATAACTCTTTATGTTTTTAATTAAAATTAACAATTAAGATATCTTGTTTTTTCATTCTTTTCTTTTTTTTTCTTTACGTATCGTATACGATAAACCATAACGCATACATACATTATAATAAAACGTATTGTATAGACCATTCGATATTTAGTACATGGTCTTAATGCCTGATAACGTACACAATACTGTAAATTTTCATGAAATATCTGTAAAGGAGATTGTTTCAGAAAACGAAAGCTGACCGAATAAATGAGATTGAGGAAAAGTTGGTTCTGTAAGTTTGAAGAAGAACAGTAAAGGACGTGGACTGGCTGAGCCACATGTTCGGACTACTTTGGAAGAAGGGGAGAGGGGAATTGGAGAGGCCAGTTGAAAAAAAAAAAACAGTGCCCTTAGAAGTATCTATAGAAAACACATGCAGTAGAAACAGAAAGTCTATGAGACCGAGAGTGGAGAGACTTTGCAAGAGATGGGTCATTAGTTAACCTGTCATCTTTTAATGAGCCTAGAAACCTGAAAGAGGGTTTGGGAGCATCACCCGAATGTGGGAACAACATCCCATGGTAAGGTTGATTTGAGATTTGTATAAAGTGAATAGCTGTTTAGAAGAAAAGTAACACCGAGAGCGAAAGAGAAACCCCAGTTTTTTAGATGCAGAGGAAGCAATACTGATGATGTGCTTTTGGGAAGAGAGATTAGAAGTCAGGGTAATCCCTAATAGAGATATGTGTGATATTGTCCATAAATCTGCGTGCCATCGAATAGACGCAGTAGATTCATTTTTGGGAGATAGAATATAGGGCTGAGTTTTAGGATTGAAATTGACTAAGTTACCTTTGCCCCCGATTTATGCCAACCAAAGATCGTTAAATTTCTTCTGATATTTAGTAACATAAGAAATTAATATTTTATAGAGGCATGTTTCAGTAGGATGTAACTCTTTGATAATTTCTTTCCCTCTCGCGTAGTAAAATGCATCCCATAGTACTTGTATACTGTTTCTCTTTAAAACTGAATTTCTGTAATAATTCTTGCAGTTTTGTTTTTTTTTATGCTAACTGCAAAGAATATATAAACTCGCTGAGAATAATTTTTATATTTTTCCCTTAATGCCTTAGGGATCGAATTGGGAACTCCTGAAAAGACAGTTTGCAGGTATGTGTAGTCATTTCCCATCCAGTCTTATTGATCCATGTCTAACCTATTTCGTTCTTCGCCTGCTATGCTGTCAGATAACAGTTGTCCTGTTTACTTTTTGATTTCTAGATTTATTTATTTTACTACGTCACACTTCGTATTAAACATAATCTGCTTTTAGGTTGATTTATTTCATAATTTCCAGAAAGAAATAAAGTCCTGGAGTGCCACATATACAGTACCAGAAATTGAAATGGGGACAATCACGTACAGTCATTAGCAGTATGATTTTTCAACTTTCAGTCGTTCGAATCATCTATCCATATCTTTTATTCCTCTCGTGTTTCTCCTTTCTAGTATCTTGCATATTTGTTTGTATGCGCCTCATAATCCTCAAGAGACAAAATGGGAAACCAAGGAAAACTTGGTTTCGGTTAGTTATTATAATACATAAAATTATATATATATAATTTTTAATGCTTCTTATTATAAGCAACAAACATAAGATGAAAAACAGGCTTGTCCAACCCTCTGGCCGTACATGGTCCGCTGATTGGACAAGCCTGCTTTGTGTCACGCGTTTATCTCTTATACAATTGATAGCTCTTATGTATTAAGCTTCCCCACCCCTAATACCCGAGCTTTATTGCCATTTGCATTGATACATCTGGTGATAACGGAGAAAGGATGTGACTCTAAATATTGTTCAGATGTTTTATTGATTTTGCAGGGCTTTTGATACCAGCCATAGGGAAAATATTTTGATGGCATTGCGTTTAGCTCGAGCAACTCCACAGATTTATTCTGTGATTAGAGATTGTTTTTCGAATAGAAAAGTTATGGTTAAATCATCCTGTGGAAATATTACTTATAGCGTTGCAAGGGAATGCCCATAATGATTGGTTTGGACCCCTGATGTGGAACTTAGTTCTTAATAACTGATTCGTGCGGGAGTATCCCAACGTTGAAAATGATTTGGTGTTGTGAGTGGACGGAAATTCAAAATTACAATTGGAGGAACTTGCAGATTCAATTCTCTTGAAACCGAATAGATGGTGCAGTATACATGGGTTAACCTTGTCTAAATCTAAAAGTAAGATGTTAAGTTGAAACCCTGTGGCATTATTTGGTGGTAATAGCTTGCAATATGAACGAAGTATTAAATATCTTGGGATTTGGATTGATAGGCATTTACGTTTTCTTTCTCATATCATTGTCAGTCAGAAAATTAAACTGTTTGATAGTATTACAGTCAGGATAACGAGAAAAGAATGGGACATCACAGGTAAGACCTTTTCTATGACTGCGTTTTCCAACCGATTGTTAGTTACAAAGAGGAGCTCATATCTGGCTTGATACGGCATTGCAAAGGGTGAATTTGAATATGTAACGAATCATTAAGAATGATTCGTTACATATATTAAGTGCCGACTTCCGTTTGATCTACATCTTGTGTATCGGTCGATATGTTTTTATATAAAGCGAGGACTTCCTTATGAAAAACTGTCCATTGCAATACAACCTGGTGGCAGTTATAAAGAGAAGCAAAAGCGTATATCGCTGTTATTAATTGCCCTTTGGCAGGAGCGATGGGATCATTCACAAAAGGGAGTTATTACTAAGAAGTTCTTCCCAACAGTGAACGTAGTTGGTCAAGGCATACCTAGATGGTTTGGCCCAAGTGTACAGATCACTTCTTTGTTGATAGGCCGTGGTTCAATATTTATGAAATTTGAGGAATTATGATTGTCTCAGAGGATACATTGCACGTGTGGAATGGCTGAGGATTGGGAAGACGTAATGTATATTTGAGGAATATGCTGACCTCAGAAGAGCCTTGGGAAATGGAATGTAGAATCTACTCTCCTCGACCCCGGGTCGTGAGAAAACTATGGTAGGGACAAAAAAATCTTGTGGAATTGCAAAATTGTAAATATAAAAGGTAATAATTAGAAATTTAATCCTATTTTGAAAAATGCATAATTAGCGGTGGGGAACTGCAATTGCCACTGGCGACCTTCAAGCATTCTATCTATCAGTTTTGGCTCTTCTAGACAGAAAAAAAGAAAAAAAAAAAAAGATTGAATGCCGCTGGTTCAAAAATTGAATGCCGCTGGTCCTAAACCTAAGCATATATATGCGAGTATAACTGATATACAAGTATGTTGGGTACTAATGTAATGTTAAAAATTTCTCCCCCTCCCCAAGATGAACTGAATGACTTAATCCGTTAAGGGCCTTCAATGCACGTAAGCCATTATGGATAGACCATTCGCTTTATCACCTTAGATTAGCCCTTATATATAAGTAGGTCTTTTCCGTCTAGTTTTGTTTTGTTTTTTCTCTCTCTCTTCATATTTACTTTTTTAATAAACTCATATACTTTTTAACTTCTGATATTAAATATTCCACTTTCGATTCTTATCTTCGTTTTTGTGGACAGTTAAGAAGTGCAAACGTATAAGCATCGTCTAAGCATAAGTCACGTAATCTACCTTTAGACCTTCATTATCACAACTCCTTCTCTTCAACTCAAGCACACTCCAGCTAATTCAGTGTCATTTCTCAAACAGATAAGGTGATCTTCTCCTCATTCACCGGAAACTTTAATTATGACCAAACATGGCAGAAACGATCGATAATGTTTCGCATATAATCTAACGATACAAACAGGTTCATAAAAAAATGCGCTAGTTTGAAATGCCTTTAATTAGTTAACTTACAGTAATTATCTGGTGCCAAAGTGTCAAACTTTGAATTTTATTTTAGTGTATGTCAATCCGAGACATCTACTGTCATGAAGGAAATTTGTCTCTTACCAATATACTACGTTTATCTTTTTTTATATATTTATTTATGTAAAACTTCAGATTTTATTGTTTGTCAGTAGTCTTCTAGCAAGTGGTTGTGATCAAAATGTTTCTTTACTGAGCAGCACGTGTTTGGCTTGAAAAGTTGTCATTTTTTAATTTATATTATCCCTGTACATTATATTATACCTAATTAACATAATTCTTAAAAGGCATCGATTGTACTGACCGAGAAACAGAATCAAAAACTAAAATTACTTTCAAAAATAGACTTAATTACAGGCCATTAAAAAGTCTCATTAAGTAGCAGTAATGGGCTTTGTGGTTTATCACTTAAATGATTCATGCATTATTGTTCTTTTATGCTTTAAGTGCACCCCCCCCTCCGCTTCGCACTCTCTTTAATTCTGTATAAAATATTTGTAAATTGTTCGATAAATTATTCCTAACAAGTCTCATGCGTAGTTCGCATTTAATGAAAAGAAATCCTGTCATTGTATGCACAGTTTGGATGTTTATAAAAATATTAACATTAATAAATATTCTTTCGTGAAGTACAGAAACGAACTGTGTATCATTATTTGTTGTAGATGCTGCAAAAGAGCCGATAATGTTTCTTTATTTTATCTAAGAATTCCACCGGTAGTAAATTCAGGCGCCATTGCACAGAAAAATAAGTCTTAAATTGTTCGGTTTATCTCAGATTAGTGTGAACCTTACTAGCCAAGTTTTAGTTGTTCTAATTTTATTAAAAATTAAAATAATTATTTCTTAAAAAAATCAACTGTTCCGCTTTTACCAGATGCAATTTTTTTTTTTAAATAAGCAACCGAATATAATATACAGGGTTAGAATTAAAGTATCCCTGTGTAGAGGGGTCTGGAGCGAGTTCTAAGGCTTTAACAGTGACAAATTTTATAACTATTTTTTTTTCAATAAATGGCGAGCGCATTCTTTATTGTTCCTGTTCTCCAAATTGCTCTTCACTACGAGCTTTAGAACTTGCTCCAAAGTCCTCTACATAGGGATACTTTAATTTTAACAACTCTGTATATATTTATGAAGGATTCTGTGAGCGTGTTCTGGTTATTGAAGGCACTTTAAAGGAACTTTTGCGATCAGACTTACGTTATCTCCACTGCCATGAGTGTGATGATATTCATTGACATCAAGCTGCAGCCCATATAAACGTGTCAGTTTGTTTATCGAAGTATTGAATTTTCGATCAGTTCCCTAAAAGGTTTCGAATAGAACTCCTAATGTATTGAGTTTTTTTTTCTTTCATTATTCATATAAATCTTAATTGGTGCACGTGTTAAAAAAACTGCTTTTTATCTAATTAAAAACCGCCCTAAAAATTTTACTTTTGAGCCAACAGCGGTCAGGACGAAATCTGAATGAACCTGGATCAGTATAAAACTTCATTTAAAAACTGCTTTCCGTGTTTATAATCTACGACCATTATTCAATACCCATTTATTGATGCAGTTAATAGTGACCTACATTTGCCTTTCTGTCAATCACATACTGCAGCATTGTGAAACTAAAGGTGTTTGAGTAGATTCGTTGCGACACTGGTATTAATTAATCCTGAAACACAAAAACTCAGTTAATACACTTCAAATCTCTAATTTTATTACCGCACTATATTTTATTTGAAGTATTGTGAGCAAGATTATATAAAATACTACAAAAGATATGTCAACTGTAACGTCTCTGCCCTTACGAGTTGCATGGAGTATTTGTCTTGGTACAGAAATAGCCGGTTTGAAGATCCTGCAAAGAAGGTTGCAGAATATCTCGATGCTAACTTCCTTTAAGAAACCTGCAGGAAAGTATAAATGAAAAATCTTTGAAGCAAAAGACGAACCAAAAACCGGAAGAATTATTCAAACGTGAGCTTTTCTACGTTATAATGGACACCATTCATGTTTCACATCAGCCTATGTTTAAAATCTTAGCCTACCATTGTATGAAGGTGCCCTTCCATGGATATCAGAATGATCTCTACTTCATCGATAGCAACCATTCAGATATAAACCGTACACCTCTGAGAACAGTTTTTTCTATATTATAACAAAAATACTTTTTTTTATAAAGTATGATAAGGATCTTAATATAAACACTCGCCCAGAACGCTGTTTATTCTGGGGCTGACCCCGGAAAAGTAGAGATGTACTAGCTAAGCATTAACTTTCAAAATTGATTGGAACGAGCTGCTGCTGCTTCATTTTTTCAGATTGAGAAGAACTTTAAAAGTGTGCCATATTTTGTTCAGAATATTTATTTATTTATTTATTAGGATCACCCAGAATGTTAATTCCACTTCCCATGTGTATTGTGTCTGTAAATTGCGTGTGTTCTCTGGTCGATTTTCCTGGATGAAAAACCCCAGGTTCTGTACGCGCCATATCTACGCCTTACTATCTATGCCTGAGACCGACTAACTCAGCCACGGAGTGAAAAAAGCCCATTAAAGTTCCTCTCGTCATCGACTGGATTCGAACCCGGGCATTTTCTACCCCGTGTGGGGAGGACGGTGACGATACCACTGTACTACCGCGCAGACTTTAAGAGTCAAGTGTATTTAGGGTAATACGACACCACCAGGGGTTCCCCCCCCATCTCCGCGTTGTTTACATTGTGATGGGTGTGCCAGTTTGCTTGAAATGCTAGAAATTTTAAAGTTTTTGGATATTGTACATGTGTAGTGACGTGTACCGTTGTTCATCTGGTCATTTAGCCGCTGGACCCGTACTGAGGTCCAACGTTGCCCCACTTTTGCCCCTTGGAGGCAGATCAGGTACACCAGTATTATAATTATTTACTCTGGCAGGTCCTGCCACTTAATTTCCTGAGATTTCAGTGGCTATGACCTAAAAAAAAAAGTAGAGAGTGTACATACATTCAAAAATGCATATACATACACATCAATTGGTATAGGTCAGTTCGCGTGGTGAAGGAGCTAGAATGAGAAGCCGAGAGTTTTGGGAGAAATTCATTTTGATGGATAAATTTGGATTGTGTATAGTTAGAGTGGAGGGAGGGAGACTGAAGATTTGGGCGGATATAGTCAGAAATAAGGAGCCGATAGGGAAGGTATCTCCAGCTTGCAGTGGGACATGCCCATGCCCCGCCAGAAAGAAGAGAAGGGTGGTAGGAGTTGCAGGAGACGGCAAGCCCTCTCTCTCCTCTACCGGGGAAGGGGAGGAATAGTGGTCCAGACAAAAGAGCTGGCCCAGATCGCCAATTGGGCGTGAACGCCTGTGGCTGCGAAGTGGTCGTCTATCATCAGTGGCCTACCATCCAGGGCTAATAGAATTCGTTCAGGCTTTCTTGCCAGGTCCCTAAAACGACTGTGCAGGTTTTTCTTCATCTTTTGGTGGGAGTCGTTCATGGGACTGAGTCTCGACCGTGTGTCAGTTGGGATGGATTTTCATCAGGGTTGAAGGTCCAATCATGTCCATTTGGTGTCTGTGCAGCGCGACAGCTGCTTGGTCGTTAGTCTTTATAGATTGGGAAACGCCCCAGCTGTGGGTTAAAAGAGTCAGATCTTTACGATCACTATTTGTGGGATTTGTTCTCGTCATATTGGCGGTCTTTAAAATTTTCATTTCCGTGCTTTGGCCCCATCCTGGGTGAGTAGAGTCATTTTCACGCTATAGGTTGGACTTGTCTTTGGTAGTCGTGGTTTCTCCGTGGGCCCTATGGTCTGTCCGGGAGTGAAAGTCGGGATGTTTAGATTCAGTCACAATGGGGAGGTAGGGATTTGATACTCCTGTTTTTGTTGTGCTGGTTATTCCGCAGGTCACTACGGCTTGGTGTGGTCGTACAAGCAGTGAGCTATGTTGGTTCTGGTTGCCCAGGGTTCGCTGGTGGCAGGAGGGTTTGCCGTCTGGCGTAGAGGCTCTGGGAAAACTTAGAGAATAACTTATAATTTGCTTCTTTCTCCAGTAGATAATGCTCCTGGTTTTTGGGGTTGAATTGTATCTGTGTGACCAGGTGTCCACGTAGATCTTCACAGTGCTCACATTCATGCATTATGTGGTCCCATGTCTCCAGGGAGCCACACGTGCACATGGGATTATCTGTGATGGCAAGGAGGTTCAGTTTGTTGCGAATCGCTCCATGTCCTGTGAGGAGGTAAGTAGTGTAGAGTCCGTGGTTGAGCCATTGCGGATATTGTGGGTAGATCTGTTGGAGATTAGGTAGAAACTTTCGAGTTATTTCGCCTTTGGTTGAGTCAGTCCAACGTTGCTGCCAGATTGTTTGTAAGTATGTTTCCAGTCTTTTCTTTTCTGTCTGTCTGTTATTTATCGGATCTGTGGTGTAGTCTAGATACGTTGTGGCTTTTCCACAACTGAGTTGCTGCTGCATTTCTGTGCGGATTACTTCCAAGTCGAAAGGCAAGGTTCCCGTGATAACTTGCAGTGCATGTGTCGATACTGTATTGCATGCTCGAGTTATGGTTAGGAGGATCGGTCTGTGTATTATGTCCAATCGTCGAAAAGTCGCCACTGTTGAGGCATTTTAGGAGTATGGATTTCGTCTTGGTTGATGAAATGGTCAGGTGATGTCCCTCCGCCCAGTCTCGGAGGGTGGTTAGTGCTTCGTTTACGTTTATGATTTCCATCTGAGCCCTAGAGTTAGTGGCCAGTACTAGAGAGAGATCATCAGCAAACGCCAGTGATTTAACGTTCCCTAGATCCTTGAAGAGGAACTCGTCAATTACACAGTTCCATAGGAGGGGGCATCCTCTACAGACCCGGCACTCCACCATAGAGTAGGGAGCATCTACTATGATCCTTCTGTTACTTAAGTAAAGTGTAAAGTGTATTCGTGTCTAGCGGCACCGGAGGTTTCCCCCAACTCCGCGTTGCTTTCATTGTAGGTGTAACAGTTCACTGTAAAGGCCAGAGATTTAAAAGTGTATGGATTTTGTAAGTTTAGTGTTGTGTATCGTTGTTCTTCTGGCCATTTAGCCGCTAGACCCCTGCTGGGGCCCAACGTTGTCCACACTTAGCCTCGTGGAGGCAGACCAGGTACCCAGTAGTTGTTATTTTACTCTGGCAGGCCCTGCCACCTAGTTTCCTGAGATTTCAGTGGCTAGGGCCTTAAAAAAAAAAAATTAAATAAAAAAATAAAATAATCGCTGAAAAAGGTTTAAGCCGAAAGAGTTTTGCGTGCGCGGTTTCAATTTGGACATATTTTAATTTTTTAACATTGTGTGGGACGTTCGCTGGTGTATAGACAGAGTAGGGGAGGGAGACTAAAGACTGGGGGGAAAAGCCAGAAGTATGGGGACAATAGAGTAGGTGTCCCCAAAAGCAGTGGGGCAGGCCCATGCTCCACCAGAGGTAGAGCAGCGGGGAGTGGCAGGGGGAAACAGGAAACCGTCTCCCCCCTGCCTCGGGATTGGGAATTAAAGGTGAATAGGACTAGGGTGTCCTATTCATACCGCCATATGGCGTAATGCAAGTAGTTCCTGCATTTATGTCCAGTCCGGGCTTTTGTCACTTGGTTTGTTTGCATGTACTCATCTTCGTCGGTTAGTTCCTATGGCTGTGTCTGACCAGGTTCCTTGTCACTTTGCTATTTTCTTGATCTTTGTAGTGTCCTGTTGGGTCCTTTGATCCATTTATGGCCTCACTTTGGTCGGGGTTGTCTTCTTCCACGCTCATTTTGATTTCCTCTAACTCTTTGCAGTCTTGTGGGGTGGTCGATTTTCTTCGAGCATGTAATTTATTTTCATTCATTGTGGATGGCAATTTCCGTTCTTCTTCGGTCGAAGACTTCTCGTGCAAATTGGCTGAAAGCTGCGTAGTCGTTTTCTGTGTCCAAGAGATGGCGTTCTTTATTTTTTGGTATGTACTGTATTTTAGTTATTAGCAGGCTTCTGTGTTCCTCATAGCACTCACAGTCGTGCATTGTTACTTAAGTAGCTCCGCATACAGCCACAGAGATTCATTGGTAATTGGGCTGCTCTGAGTCTTGCGAGGACGCTCGGCCACCATAGGGCATCGAACGTCCCCCTAAATCAATCGAGATGAGGAGGAAATATTTTAGGTCACAACTCTCTGATAAGTCCAGGATACGTTCCAGAGCGTCAAGGTTACGTCTTCCAGGTTTAAAGCCGAATTGGTTGTTTGCAGTTAAATTTGCTGTGGTGTAGTGTTCTACTATCCTCTGTTTGAGTAGTTGTTCAAATATTTTGCTTAGCACCAAAAGTAGGGCTGTTGGTCGATATGATTCTGGTATCTGTGGCTGTTTGGATGGGTTTTTAAGTATAAATTTCACGCTGGCCACCTTCCAGTCTGAGGGAAACCAGCCAAAGCTGAGGCAGTGGTCGTACAGGTCTAGGAGGAGGTCAGGGGTATATTCGGCAATTTTCTTTACTATTTCCGGCTCCAGCATGTCCAGACCTGGAGTTCTTTTGCTTTTTAATTTGCTTATGGCTGTTTGTAATTCATGGTGAGTGAAGGGCTCTTCCATTCGGGTGGTTTGGTAAGCTTCGTTGGCCAGATAAAGTAGTTGTTGTTCAGGAGTATCATTTCCATTTAGTGGTGTGAAGGTGGTATTTAGGATGTTGTTTATTGAATCTTGCCAACTTTTGTCATAGTGGGGGGGTGATTGTGGAGTATGTCACCTTGGGGTGGGGGTGATTGTGGAGTATGTCACCTCCCCTCGGGGCAGTTTGTTCATGGTTATGCGATATATTATGCTCCGTGGGCCCGAGTTGCCTACAGTAGACACCAGGTGCTCCCAGGACAGCTTCTTCCGCCGCCTGATCATTGCGGTATATGTATTCCTGGCATCCCTGTACTGCTGCCTGAGGAACTGCATCTCAGGTGGGGGCCAGGTCCGCCTAGCTCTCTGGAAGGCTCGTCTCTTTTGGTTCATTTCCCGTCTCAGTACTTCACGTTCTTGTGACCACCACGGGACTGCTCCCAGCTTTAGGGTCCTTGTCCTGATCGTCTGGTTTGCAGCAATTGTTATGGCATTTGTTATTGCACGTTGTTGGTGATCCGGTGTGCATCTCAGTAGTTGGTCGGTTTGTAGGTTGTTGGCTTTGCAGATAATAGCCTCTTTGAATTGTTCCCAATTCGTTTTATCTACTGCATATCTGTTTAGTTTGAGACTAGTGACTGGGGCTCGGTGGAGTGATCTTATCATGTCGAATGTGATAGCTCGGTGGTCGGAAGTGGTCCAGTTCTCTTAAACCTTCCAGGCTGCAATGTGACTGGCAAGAGATCTGGTAGCTATGGTGGCATCTAACGTGGCTTCCCAAAGGGTTGAACTGAAGGTGGGTAGAATATTGGGACGGTTTAGGTCAACAATGCCACTGTTGGTCAAAAACTCTTCCATGTGTTGTCCATTTCTGGACCCTCCCCTCTACATTCCGTGGTCTCGCTGTGCCATAGAGGTGAGCGGCAGTTCAAGTCAGCGGAGACAAGTATCTGGCTCCATGCAGCTCGGTAAATACAGGTTGCAAGTACTGTGTTTCAGGGAGAATATCAACGCCCGGACGACAGTACAAGGATATCACATACAATTCTCCCAGTGACGATATTATGTGTGCACGGGATGCCCACTCAGAACACAGATTGGTGATCTTTGTCACTGTTATATTAGGGTTTCTCATCACTATAGCCGCCCACGGGGTGACTCCACCCACCAGGACAATCTTTTAATTGAGCGGGTCCCCGTACAGCCCCGGGGCAGGTGTAAGGTTCTTATAGCAGTATGATGTCAAGATTTTCTTCATCTGCCTTTTGCCTAATCTGTCCCGCAACGGCAATGGCCCGCTGCGCATTTAGTTTGAGAAATTTAATGCAGCTTGTGTTGTATCTTTTAGGAAGAGTCCCCATAGTGGATCTTTAGTTGTTGTGCGCCTTTTGCTTTTATGTAGACAGGGAATTTGCTGTCTCTGAGCGAGTGTGTGTGAGGGAGTTTCTGCAACTTACAATTTTCACAAACTGGATCGTTTGCTTTGTTCGGGCAGTTTGCGAAGTTGTGCCTCTTCTCAGCACAATGTCCGCATGTTGCTCCTCGTTGGGTGCATGTGTGCGTGATGTGGCCGAATCGGCAACACCGAAAACATTTCGGGACCGCGATGTGCTCCTTGTACCAGTGGGAACTCCAATTTATGTATATTCTTGTCTGTTTTGTGATCTCTTGCCAGGCCTTAGGGGCCAGTCCGAGTACTCAGTTTGAGGAGGTTCCATTTCTGCTTTTAGTTTGGAATTTCGGCGTTATAAGGCTGGTAGGATTTCTGTCAGGAGTGCCTGTTGGAGGTTGCGCCTGTACACTTCTTCACATATGGAGGAAGGGCTGAGGTCAATGTCAAATATGACAATAGAGGGGCCTTTCTCTCTGGGCAGTTCGGCTGTGAGCCCGAGCGTGGGGATCCTGGAGTTGTTCATAATGAGGTTTGCGTCATCCTTGGTTGCAGTTTCGACGTTAACCCCCTGTGTTCCGCGTCTTTCTAATGGATTTGATTTTGGCGGATCTGAAGTCTTGAGTCAGGGAGTCGACCACTATTTTCTTTACTTCTTCGCTGGTTTTGTGGGAATCATTTGTAGTGGGTTTAAGAACCACAAGATGTGGCTATGGGAGTAATGTCTTCCTAGCAGTAGGCGTGGAAGTGGTGGTAATAGTTGTAGCTGTGGTTGTGATTTTGTTCCTCAGCGCCTCTGAATAGGTAGGGGCGTGCTGTGGCATTTCCCTTGCCCCTCCTTGTAAGTATTCCTCCAGTGTAGCATTCACTTTCTCATATTCCACGTGCGTTTTGTATAAAATAGTCTCGAGTTTTGTCCACAACGAGACTATGTCGGCGAGGAGCCATGTGGTCACTTTATTGCTCTGTTCCTTTAGGAGGTCTTCAAGTGAGTGCCTCAATGCAAGCATCTGATCAGGCACAAGGCCTTCTGGCAAGGCTGGGTCTATGGTGCAGCGTTCTTCAACAGTTTCCAGTTGTTGTTGCTTCCTCTCAGGGTCAGATTGGGACCTAGTTTCCCTTTCTGGTTTATGGCCAGTTAGCCTCTTGTTTCGATTTTTCCAGAGAGGGGCTGGTTTCTGTTCATCAGCGCCGTCTATTGGGTCGTCAGTTAATTTCGGGCGCTTCCCCGACGTTCTCTTCCGTTTTGGGTGAGATCTTCTGATGACATATTGCTCAGGTCGGAAAAACGGGGTTTCCGAATTAGCTGGATTAATCCTTGTCGATGAATCCTTGTAGGGTATACGAAATGAAGAATTTTTAGGGGTCACACAAGTCTATGCTTTTAGTAGGAGCTGCACAGCTCTCTGTTGAAGATTTGGGCTATCCCCCACAGTCACGTGAGGGGGAGGGAGAAACAGCAATTTCAAATTTTTCGCAGAAGGACACAGCTATTTCCTCGCGGGGTATTCGTGGACGTAGAAGACGATGGCAAGGTCTGTTTCGGAGCTAAATTTGTAGATTCCAATATAGATTCTGTCCATATAAAGTTTATGGCAGGGTAGGGGGGGATCACAAAATACATGTTTCTAAGGTAGGAACACCGGTAAACACACAAATTGATGGAGCACTCTTGCAGCTCGGGCTTGGCACGATATGGGACACCTCCCCAGTCAAGTGCAATCTACCAGCGTGGCAACCACTTTATTTTGGTGCCTCTCTATGGCCCTGATGTCAGCCATATGGTGACCATGCGGTCTGACAACAAAGGACACAGATAGAAAACACTGATAAATTGCTAAATTGCCCGCAAGTTAATAAGGTTTTCTCACCTAAGGAGTCCTCATATGAAAATCAATTGATGAGCACACTTTTCTTGGAATAATTATACATTTAAAACACATATTTAGACACGAAATTCAGGAGCGCTGAAAAACGTAACTGCAGAAAACAGACATTAAGAGTATTTTTTTTTTTGAAATTTTATATTCTTTATTAACAAAAACAACAAGCGGCCCCTAGCCAAAAACTTGCAAATCCGCTATGTACATACATAGATATATACAGGGTGATTCACTACCAGTGCGACAAACTTGCAGGAGGTGTAGTGGGCACAAAGACGAATCGGAATCACATAGCATTGCAGGGTCCGAAATGCCTTCGTCATGCGGTAGAGGACGTTCAACGGGAGGTCGCGTGAACAGCGATCCCGCTGGAAGTCAGCATTTGCGAACCGGTTCCCGAGGCAGTAGGATGGACGAGTATTCAAACGTTGAACTGGCCGACATGCACCTCGCGTATGGAGCTGCGGACTGTAACGGGTGCGCCGCTCTGCGCTTGTACCAGGAACGTTTCCCGCACAGGCGTGCTCCTCATCATACGATTTTCGCACGTGTGCACAGAAGGTTACGTGAGACTGGTTGTTTCAAGAGAGCTACCATGAATCGAAAGCGAACGACGAGGACGCCAGACAATGAGGAGAATGTCCTACGTCTTGCAGAAGGCAGTACGAGTACTCGAGCGATAGGCCAACGATTGGGTATTTCCCAATCCACTGTATGGAGGATACTGTCAACAAACCAAATGAGTTCATGCCATCTGCAACGCGTCCAATCATTGGAGCCTGCGGATTATCCACTTCGGAGGACTTTTGCTACTTGGTTTCTTCAACAGAAACGGTTCGCAAATGCTGACTTCCAGCGGGATCGCTGTTCACGCTACCTCCCGTTCAACGTCCTCTACCGCATGACGAAGGCATTTCGGACCCTGCAATGCTATCTGATTCCGATTCGTCTTTGTGCCCCCTACGCCTCCTGCAAGTTTGTCTCACTGGTAGTGAATCACCCTGTATATGATACATAACATATAATCGGGTTAATTACAATGTTATAGGTGTAATGAACATGTAACATGTTCACACAGCAAATCACATCACGCAACTAATCAGAAGTATTAATTGTGGCACAGGAACCAAAAGACAGCAGTATTTTTCTGTCCTAGGAAGAACGAAAACCGCACCCACTGAAGGTAGTGCTATACCAATGGGTGTTAGCTAATCCTATATCCACAGCTGCCCAAACTGGGGTACCAGCTTAAAAAAAAAAAAAGTGGATGGCAGGCGATATCAGTTTTAAGAAATATCGATAGACATTGCAGGTGTTGGGTTGGTTCCTTGTTGTTGATATGTTGATAAACTTGAGAAGAGTTGCTTTCTTTTGGTGAAAAAAGCAGAGCAGAATTGTTGTAGAGCTGAGAACGATTGAGAATTTTCAGTCAGCGTCACTTCATTTCCTTCAGGGAAATTGCTGACAGCAGCTTGTAGTGTAGATCTGTCATCGTGGTACAGGCTGCAGCGATACAGAATGTGCGTCCAGGTTTCCTCAGCACCATACAAGCAGAGATTGCTGTCAGACAAGCCAAATTGAAATAGTTTGGAGTTGATGGAGCCGTGCCCAGTAAGTATATACGATGTTGTTAGGCTGGGAGAAAACCATTGGCGGACGTTCTTGTTGAGAGGGAAGGTAACTGCAGGAACAAAAGAGTGGGTGTCTTGACCAGTAGTACTAGAATCCCATCGTCATTGCCACACACTGATAAGTTCATTCCAGATTCTCCGTTTCTCGTCTTTGATGTTAGCAGTTAATAAAACACGCCTGCGTGCTCTGGATTCATAATTTATTTTATTTTTGTTACACAGAGCATTAAACCTATGATAAATGAATTAGCTTTCGGCTGGGTGGCAGCCTTCATCAGATTAAAATACTTTGAATGGCAGTTGGAATAGAGATGCACTGCCAGGATGGTGCGTGAGGCACGTGGTTAATTGTTTGTTGATGTTTGTGGCTGTGACGTATGGTCACGCTGGCCACGTCACCACCATACGTCACAGCCACAAACATCAACAAACAATTAACCACGTGCCTCACGCACCATCCTGGCAGTGCATCTCTATTCCAACTGCCATTCAAAGTATTTTAATCTGATGAAGGCTGCCACCCAGCCGAAAGCTAATTCATTTATCATAGTTTTAATGCTCTGTGTAACAAAAATAAAATAAAGTTAGCAGTTAAGTTGCATGAGATGCCGCGAATCTCGCCGGGAATTCCGTGCTTTAGACGATAGCATAGTTCTTTGAAGATGACATGCAGGTCTACCGGTAAGACTCCAGCAAGGACCTGCAGAGCAGCAGAGGACACTGTCCTGCAGGCCCGGAGCATGGCAAGCAGCATAACCCGTTGAATGGAGATGAGCTTGGAACGGAGTTTAACATTGACGGCTCTATGAAACCAGACTCCCGAAGCATATGTTGTTATTGGTACGAATACTGCTGTATAATATAGTAAGAGAGTCTTCCTATTTAGTCCCCAGTCCAATTTGGAAATTCGGATAATTGCTGCAGTGAACTTCTTAATCTTCGAGGCGAGATGATTAATATGAGAAGAGAAGGTTAACCTGTCATCTAAAATTACGCCAAGATGTTTTAATTCAGGAACAAAATGGATTTGCTTTCCGTCTATCTTTATATTTGGAGGTCTTCTGTAATTTAACTTGCCCTTAAAAACCATCAGTTTTGTTTTTGTGGCAGATATTATGTATACTTGACCACTTTATTAGCTCAGAAAGAGTTATATTGGCTGTTTCTTCTAGTTGAAGACGCGATCGACCTGGAATTAGAAGAACCAAATCATCGGCGTAGGCGAAGGAAGAGATATTGTCAGATTTTTGCGTGATCCAGCTATCCAAAACTATGTTTCAGAAGGGGGGTCCCAGAACTGATCCCTGGGGGCATCCTCTTGAGATGGTCCTTGAGAGAGACTGCTGTTTCGAGATTACTTGGATGAATCTATTTTGGAAGTAGCTTCTAATAACTTGGAACAGTTGCTGAGAGCACTTGGCTTTGGTAAGACGATTGAGAGCGCTCTCCCACCAGAGGGTAGTCTTGGCGCATTATGGCCACAGCTGCCAATGCGCCATAAAAAACCAAACCAACCAACCAAACCAACCCACCAGAGGGAATCGAAAGCTCCCTCGAAGTCAACGAATATGGCCATTTCATATTTAGCCCTCGAAGCTAATATGTGGTTAACTAAAGAGACAAGGCGCCTTCACAGGATTTTCCCTTCTTGAAGCCAAGTTGGGATGGAGACATTAAGTTTTGACCTTCAATTAAATCTGCTACTCTGGGTGCTAAGAATCTTTCAAATAGTTTGCCAAGGTTTGCCAAAAGAGAGATGGGTCTGTATGCTTTGGAATCAGATTTATTTTTGTACGGCTTGTGAATAATTTTGATCAAAGCTACCCTTCCAGAGATTAGGAAATATCCCCTCAGTAAGACATTTGTTGTACATAGAAGTATTTCTGGAAAGATTTGGGCAAATTTGATAATTACAGCATTTTCCACAAGATCTAAACCTGGACATTTATGGATATTTATTTTGCTTAGGGCCAGCTTTAGTTCGGGAAGAGTGAAGAGATCCGTTTCATATGAGGAGTGGTAGATTGAGTTGCTATTCCTGATAGATATTTGTTCTGGAGTTTCTGTGGTGAGATCGTCCAAGGGAAGCAAGCGATCCAGGATGGCGTTAACTGAGTCATTCCAGTTAGTGGTTTCTGTGTCGCTGTTCACTACAGTGTTGGACACTTCAATAGAGTGATTCTTGTTTTTGCTAATTTTATATAATAGACCCCAGGGATCAGAATTTCCTGTGGAGTGAACTAAATGTTGCCAGGAGGCAAGTTTTTGTTTTGCAATTGTATTTACGTATTCGTCCCGCTGGCCTTTATAGATATTTTTTAGTCTGGTAACTTCTGGTTAAGAGTAGATGAATAAACTGTTTAACTGAGTTTTAGGTTTTGTATTTCCTTTTCTTTTTTCCAGCCTCGCTGGTACAACAGTTGGTAAAATCCCGTTCGAATCCCGTCGACGATGTGAGAAATATTTATAGGTCTTTCAGCATTAGCATTAATAGAAGCATATGATGCAAGAAAGCAAGCTTATACAGCATCAGCCAAAAAAAAAAAAAAATTCCCAGTTCACCCATCCGTTGGCTAAAGGCAAATTTCCGCACATCTATTCTGTAACTGTCTTTCCTCAATTTGAATTTATGTATCCCCTCAGGTTTGTAATCTGAGCAAGAGGAAGAATTCTATCATCATTGAGCTTGCCCGAACCATTCAGGGCCTTGTACACCTCAATCAGATCACTGCGCAGGTGACTAGTACCCAGACGCTGCAATTTGTAGAACTTACGCCTTTCTTGGTAAGAGCAACCCTTTGTTCCTCTCATCAATCTCGTTGCCCTTCTCTCTACTCGTTCCAGAAGCGCTACATCCTCCCTAAAATGAGACCTCCAGACCGGAATATAGTACTGAAGGTGTGGCCCGACAAAGAGATAATCACTTCCTTATCCCTGCTAGCAAAGTTGCTGTATATCATTGACAAGACCCCATGAACTGCTCTGGCAGCCTGTGTGCACTTCTTAGAATTCGTTTTAACAACTTGGTTGAGTCAGTCGGTCTCAGGCGAGGATGGCATGGTTTTTCTCCCGGAAACTTGGGATTTGGTCCAGAATACTGTCCAATAGACCACAGAACACAAGTAGTTTTCAAACATACTGTGCAATACTGCTTAAGTCGCTGTGGCCCTTAAAACCATACAACTGTGTTTCCGTTTCCCAAATGCGTAGGAGAATTCTGGTCGTTATTCTTTGCAGTGTTGATATGTTGGTTTACAATCTATGTTCTAAATAGATATAATTTGACGATGTCCTTCTCATTAAATTTTCTCCAAAAGGAGAAAAAATTTTGATTTTGCAGGAGAATGATTGTAGCTATAACGATGTGAAAGGTACCATTCGAAAGTTTACGTTGTTGTAAAGTAGAGAAAAAGAAGTAAAAAGTTCGCTATTTTGTTTACTACCATCTGCTTTAAATCTTGTGGAAATATTTCATGCTTTTTTGCAGTTAATTATAAACGTCGAAATCGTATTGTCCTAATACGAGCCTTTCAGTATCGCCTACTGTTGCTGCCATCTTGATATGGTGCCGCGGCCTGTACTCTAGTAGGCCATGCCCCTGATATTTTTTTTTACATATAAGAACACTTAAAGTTTACTTGGTATTCGTAAGTGAATTTCAGATGGAAATAAACCAAAACGAATGCATGACGTGTTGAGAAATTCCACAGACAACTGTTCTGAAACTCAGACATAGATAAAAACGTCTGCTTCAGCCTTTAATATCCAAAATTTCCTTATAGAATATAGAATCCTGTTACTTGTTGCCACATTAGATTATAGGAGGGCAAAAAAATGCAGGCGACTCAAGGTCACACACTGATCTTTCTCTTCCATAGCGTTAGTACGGAGTGAGAAGTCAAGTTAGTGATCGTGAGTTACCTGTTATTTTTCCCTCACTTATAAATAAACAACATTACATTTGCAGTATTTTTTTAGACAGTACTGTGCGAGAAGCCCTCTAAATTCAGTGGAATCGAAAATGCATTCCCTTGGAATCTTCGGATGGTTAAACACGAAGGAAAAACTGACAATATTGCTATCAGTTCCTTAAAAATAATCCAAAATTATTTGTATAATCGCTTGAAATGTTCCGTGCAGGCAGGACATTAGAACTTTTCCTTCCTAAAACTGAAGCACCATTAAAACCGATTTTTTTTTATCTAAAAACGGCTACTTTTTAAAAATTTTAGTGGTAACATTGCTAATAATCTGTCTAAAGTAACTGATGATAGTATTTCCACCTTGTGGTTTGTGTCCCTCTTAAGTAACTTGTATTACGCTTGATGGTAATTTTTAATGAGGCATAAGAGGAAGAAAACCGTAAAATAATGAAAAAAGAAATATTTTTTATTAAAAATAATGACTCGCTCGGAACATTATTCAACTTTGCTCGTACCTTCCCCTCCCTTCTTATAGCATATAATCTTGTACTCCTTTAGATAACCAAGGGGAAAAAATTCCCAGTCTTAATTAGCGCGTATTCAGCCAACTAATAATAGGAAAAGACATCGCCATTTCTCTCGCTTTCAGCAGAGTGCGTCTAATGCGCTACCACGTGACGCCAGGTTATTTTAAGAAACAGTCACTAGGTTCCAGAAAGGTGCATATGCAAATTGGAGTTCAAACTAATGTCAACGTCTCCGCTGCGTTTCCTTCTCTCAGGTTAGATAATACAACCTCTTCGATTTCTTCCCTTTCTCCTTCTTCAACCTCCGCTCTTCGCTGAATTATTAAACTGTTACCAACGCAGATGGATTTGAATGTCTTAATGACGTCAACACCCCACTTGCAATGTAATTAATGTTTAAAAACTATTCCATTATATTGTTTCTTTGCTTCTGCCTTGGGGTTTTCGATAATTATCCTTGGATTTCCTTATTCAGGAAATTCTCTTTCACTCTCTGGACATTTGATCGAAGTTAATACTTTACCATTTTCTTATTATCTTTGAGGGGAAATTCTCCATAAATCATTGGTAAAATGAAATTAAGTTAAAATGAAACGAAGTTAAAATGAAATTATTTTTCGGACGATTTTGTATTCAAAATCGTATCCATTGTGCCATCTATGAGTCCACAGACACCAATCACAAATTTAATTTAAAATTTCCAATATGTAAGGTTATTCTTCCCTACCTTGTTTCATTTGGCCAAATATCGCCTCATTTTTAGGTTGTTGAAACAGTATTTTTTGTCTAAATACTGTTAAGTCGAGTGTATTTCACGAACGTGAAATATCACTCCACTAGTAGTTGAGGTTGTAGAGAAAACGAGGACGTCTATGTCATTACGTGCAGTGTCATAGGGCATCTATCTCGTCCATTACATGTCGGGTCAATAGCTAGTCTCTTCTGAAAGTTTGTTGTTCTTCAAGCTACAGAGCCACTTCGAAAATGAAATTTCGCAATCTGTATTGAGTGCTGTAGGTTTTAGGATTTCACGGTGAACATGACACTCCTCAATGCTCAAATCGAAATATTCGATAACACCATTGAAATGCACCCTATCTTTTAAAATTGAATCTCAATAATATCAAGATAAATAGGGTCGCGTATTTCTTTTATTCTCCATCGTACCAGACGGTATGAAACTGTTTCTTCATCTTTGCGAATGGGACCAGTTTACATTGCAGCGGTTACTGCTGAAAGGACAAACCCGCCCAAATAAATTCGGCAAGGCTGGTTAACAGATGGGTCTGCTTTTATAGAGAAGGGATACACTTAAATGGACGAGATGGAATAATATTTGCTGATGCTATGGAGGCAGGGTTGGGTGGGCTGGAAAACTTAGTTTGGGAGATAAGCATACTAATGATTTAACGACAACCAGAGGTGGAATTGATTCTCGCATTGCTCCAGTTGAGACATGCACTAGGCTGAAAGGCAAAATGGACAGGGAATAACAACCCGATAAGGGTTCACACGGAAGTGTCAACTACATGGGCTAAATTTTACCCTCTGTGTTAGAGAAAATTATTGAATTGGATTTTTTAAAGGGTCTTGCTTCGTCAGTCTGATTAACTATGTGGTTATTGCAAAGGAACTGAATACAATGAATAAGTTTTATATCATATACTTAGATTGGAGTAAAACTTTTTGATGCTGTACCAAATGTCGTGTAGTGTATTGTAAAAAATGTAACAGCCTGGCATTGGGAAGGTTACTACATACTAGAAAAAATGGGTAGTTCAGTGGTAGGAGACAGAGTGATTATAAATGGACACACTGTTTATGGACTAAAGTGATGAGTGGGGTTCCACAAGAGTTGAGTCTTGGGCCCTACTGTTTTTAATATTCATTAATGATGCCGATGTGAGAATTTCCGGCTTAGTGTCTACGTGTGTTGATGGTACACAGTTGGCTGGGCACAGTTATTAATGACAGGAAACAGGGTATGTTACTGCAAAAAGAGAAGAGAAATTAAGCGTGGGCTGAGAAGTAGTAACTAGTATTTAACAAAGACAAACGTAACGCACTGCATTTGGATAGCAGTAATCCGAGAACGACATACAACCTGATTGGTACCAAACTCACGATAGTGGAATATGACAAAGATGTAGAGGTAATTGTACGCTGCGACGTTAAATTCTCTGAGCATTGCAAACAAGCTGCAGGAACAGCTCGTGGGGTTCTATCAATGATATAGAGGCACTTTTCCAGCAGAAACAAAGAGATGATTATTCCTATTGTATAAGGCAATAAGCCACAGCTGCAATGCTGCATACAGGTTTCGAAATCTCATTTTAGGAAGGACATAATTCTGTTAGAACCAATGTAGAGAAAAGCTACAAGGTTAGTGGTCCACACAAAAGGATATTATTACTAAGAAAGACAATGATTCTGTAAATGCAGCTTCTGGAAACTAGTCATCTACTTGTGGTGATCTAAATGAAGTTTATTAGTCATTAAAACGATTAAGTAAACTAAATGCTGGTGGTATTTTTACTCTTTCTCAAACGGTACGCAAAACGAGGCATAAAATAAATTTAAATTGGAAAAGGACATATGCGAATAGATGTGTGGAAATTTGCATTTAGCGAAAGAGTAATAAACTGTAGAATAAACTTTCACCTAGCGTTGCCGGAGGTGGGTAGGATGAATATTTAAGAAAGAAAGGTTTGGACAAATTATTGGAATGAATAGACAAATAGGATGGGTTTTTTTTCTGCTGGTGCTGTGTAAACTTTGTTTCCTTCCATCATGTTGCCAGTATTAATACTTATACCATGAAATTTTGATAGTTTCTTATTCGTTTTTTTTTATTTATTTCTGTCTTCACATGTCTACTAATTTTCTGTTGAAGGGAAAAAACCGATTCTGTATATTGCACAAATTTATGTCATCGAGAAAATGATATATATATTTTTTAAAAATTTTCTTTGGAACTTTGCAATGGAAGACTCTTTTTCGAAAAGAAGTCACTCAAGTTTCAAGTTTTAAATGAACGAACACATCGGTGCATGAAAGGGGAAATGGGGAAATTTTTCTTCTATAATACCTTACAGCATGCTTATTAAAATCTCCATCAAAAGTTTTATTATCAGCACCCGTCAACAAATGTAGTCCTTTGTTGATCGGGCACGCAGAAAGTTTTGAACTTTCTTTTCTTTAAGACGTAGCATATTGAAATCAATGTTCACTTCATTTTATTATTCCAGAGGCCAAATTGCAACCTTTGTAGAGAACCCGGATTCAGACGGATCAAAAGTCCTTAATCATTTTCTTTACTCTTTTTTCTGATGTCTGAAATCGTGACTTTTGTTGTGATATTAGTTTTCTTTGTGTCTCCGAAATATTCTCATTTTCTGCTAGAGAAAATATCTTGTAGAAGAAAATGTACTTTTCTTCTATAAAATGCTGCACATCAAATTTTTAATATTTTAGGAATTAAGTTGGAAAGAGAAATACGAGGTGGTCATTTTTAAACAAAAGCATTAAGCAATAAAGTATTATTATGCCACTTGATTTTGTTAAAAACGCTCTTGCAATTACTATATAAACATGCTAATTTTTTTTCACATTTCACTACCCTTGTACATCCATTATAACTGCTTAAGGTGGTTTCGTTGTTTTTTTTTCCTATGCATGTGTTACTTTGAGATCTTTCACAAATATACTTGAGGAGTTTACAAGTGTTAAACCGTGAAGCACGTCTCCGATTAAGTTTTTTTAGTGGCTCTTCTATTCTCTCCCTCAAAGAAGCAACCCTGAACCCTTAATGCCTCATCTCTGACTTCAGCAAAGATTTGTGTACCTTTATTCACACATTTTAATTTACTTTATTAGTCGAATAACGACATTCAGAAGATTTTTTATCCATTATCTGCTGAAAAACAGCATACATTTTGATCAGCAAAATTAGTAAAACAGCCTTTTCCCCAGCAAGCATCTGGTAATATTCTCATTACGACACCAATATCCCGCAAACTATAAGCCAGGAAGCATTAAGGTTTTCATCGCGTGTTTTCATTGAAGGCTGGAAGTTTTTACAAAACTTTTTCTCCCATTTTTCAGGCATAGCAAAAACACCTGGTTTGCAAATTAATTAACGGGAGAACATTTTTCGATCAAAAGAAAAAACCAGTAAGGACGCCTGAAAACCAATTAAAAGATTCTTGGTCCACATTATAAGTCTTTTTTTGTTAGACCTTTTTTTTTTTCTTTTTTGACTCACATTTCCGCTTACGAATCGCTTTTTATCAAGAAAAACATTGTTCTTTATTTTATCAACTTAGTAACTATGTACTAAGGAACTTCGTTTTTATTGTAAAGATTATTTATATTCGTTATGTGGCATCATTGTATTTATCAAACACTACATTTTTGACGAATTAATATAATTAAGATTGTTACAGTGCCGGAAACATGAGATAATAAACGTACATTCAATACGCATAGTTCAATAAATATGTGACAGAGGAAATGCGTTATCCTTTGAAACTTAGCTCTCGAAAACTGATCACATGAAATTATTTCTGTATGAAATGATTATTACTGAACATTAATTAACCTCTTCATACAAAGTAAATTCTTTCAATGATTGTATTCAAATTAGTCACTGTTCTTACAAGAAGAAACCGAAACTTTTTTGAATATTGCAATACTGGAGTACTCTGAGTTGGGAATTTCAATTCGATTTGCTATCATGGAAAACGACAGCAGTCATTTAAATTATTAGTATTAGTAATGGCCGCATGGTGCAAGAAAGCCTATGGCTTATGCTGCACCAGCCAAAAAAAATAATAATAATAAAAAATAAATAAATAAATATCCGAACAAAACAATGATAAAAACAAAAAGTAAATAAATAATAATAATTAATAAAAAAAAGGAAATTAAACCTGTCTTCCTATGCGCTTCCCTGACCCGATGGTACTATCCAGATGACCTCTGAATTTCCCCAAACTGTCGGCCTCTACCACCCATGAAGGCAACTTATTCCAGTAATTTATAACTCGCTGGGCTAAAATAAAACTTCCTGCAGTCCAATCTAAACATTTCCCCCCCCCGTAACTTGAATTTATGTCCCCTAGTTCTAGCATCATGTACAATCTTGAAAATTTTGTCCTCATTCATTTTACTGATGCCTCTCAGAGCCTTAAACACCTCAATCAAATCTCCTCTAAGGTGTCTACTTTCCAAACTCTGCAACCCACATATTCGAAGTCTTTCTTCATAAGGACGCCCTTTTGCCGATCTCACCAGGCGAGTTACCCTTCTTTGCACCCTTTCAAGAAGCTCGATGTCTTTCTTTAGGTGCGGTCTCCATACTTGAACACAGTATTCCAAGTGTGGTCTAACAAAAGCCTTATATAATGGGATTATCACGTCCCTATCTCTACTTGCAAAAGTTCGATAGATCATCGATAGGACACCATGGGCCTTCCTTGCAACCTGTTTACAATGCTCAGAGAATTTCATGTCTGACCGTATCGTAACACCCAAGTCCCTTTTCTCCAGTACTGGGTTTAGTTGAACTCCACCAAGTGAATAAGGTTTTTTGGGATTACTGTTTCCCAGGTGTAATATCTTACACTTTGTTGGATTAAAGCATAGCTGCCATTTTTCTGACCATTCCTGAAGTCTATCTAGGTCTCTCTGAAGAAGCGCAGCTTGACAGTGATCATTAACTATTCTACCAATTTTAACATCATCTGCAAATTTAGACATCACGCCCTCTATACCTTCATCGATGTCGTTTATGAAAATTAAAAACAACAGTGGTCCTAATACTGATAATTGGGGAACCCCACTTCTTACATCAACCAAATCTGAGGAATAGCCATTTATCCCAACCCTCTGCCTCCTGCCCTGAAGCCATCCTACTATCCATCTAAGGATTTTCCATGCCACCTTTTTCTGCTCAAGTAATGCGGCAACTTCACTATTCATCCAACTTGGAACCCTTCTCGTGGAGTATTTTTTTATGGTAAATACGCATTCAAGGCATCTGTGATTAATGTTTTAAAAGCGTACCACGGTTCAAATGTATTTATTCTCTGCGCGATATTTACCCAGTTAATAGAGGCCATGTAGTACCTTAAGGCATCGTAATTTCCTTTTCTGAAATTAAAACCCATTCCTTTGCCTCCTTTTACTGCTGCTACCTCTCTCATCATCATCCACCGTAGAACTGCGTGATCACTTCCTGCTACTGGTTCCTCTACTGTCAGCCCTGTTATGTCATCTGATTCATGTGTGATGATGAGGTCTAGGATATTCTTTTCTCTAGTACTTTCCCTGACATGTTGATACAAATAACAGTCATCTAGTTGATTTAAAAATTTGTTCCCCATGTCGAGTTTCCTTTCCATTTACTCCAATCACCATTGTGCTACCGAATGAAATTCATTGGGAAAATTAAAGCCATTGTACTGAAAATGCACAGGTCATCCACATCTTCCATATCTTTTATAATTTACAATTTAAGTTATATTCGAAATCTCCTTTTGAATTTTTTGCGCTTCGTTGTTAGTCTAAATCATTATCTGGTTAAGGTAGCTGAACGCAAATATACTTTCTGCATTCAATAGCTAAAGCTTTACGTTGATAATTTAGAAATAAACCGAAGGCTAGTTGTAACTCAACGTTATAATCTCGGTTATTTGTCGATGTCGCCGGAAGTAGCAATAACTCGTCCTCTATCCGTTGCCAACCACCATCTGGAATTCCTGAAAATAGGGAGCATGTTTCCTGGAAACCACGAATAATTAATCTGCGAGCATGAATGTCTCAATCGCAGATACTAATGTTTTATTTAAAGTTTAACTAGCAACAGTGATTTGTCGTCTTCGATGAATGTTGTTGTGTTCTCAATTGTGGGTAATCAGGACTGCAGGGATTCTACTTGTTATATCATTTTAGATTGAAAACTGTTTCTTCATATTCCATATACACCTGACTTCACCACTTTCAGTGGCTAAATCTTATTTCAGAGAAGCAGAGATGTGGTGAGGGTGGGGTACAAATCTATACCTTAATCTCTATAAAAGGATCCCCTTTCATTCAGTCTTGATAATAAATTCCAAAAGGAATTTGAAATGTCGTCATTAGCTGAGCTAGGTTTACTATTTAATTCGAAATTATAACTTTGTATAAATCTAAAGAATAAAAAAGGGTATTTATTAAATTTGGAACATGGATATATAAATAAGGTTATTTTGAAGATATCCTAACCACTGGACAACCAAACTTTGTTTTCCATTGAATTTTTGAGTGAAGTCGGAGATGGATGTGGTATGTTTCATTGAGTTTTGGAGTAAATTCTCGGTACATGTAATAGAAACAATTAAGTTCATGGACACATCTACTAAACATAATGCCATTTGAAAGGTGGAATGGGAAGCAGTGAGAAATTATCACCAGACATTTGGTATAGAAAGAGAGAAATAAAATTAAAGTCATAATAGAGAAATTTTAAAAATGACACAGATTTGTAAATGATTATTAAAAAAATAAATCGAAACAATTTACCCAGTAAGTTGTGTTATTTCACTCTATAGTATTAATTTTAATTATTTTAATTTTTAGTTTTCATATCCCTTACATTTACAGTTTCTGTTGAATATAATGCGATTATCATCAACAGAAATCTCCACAGGTAGTAATCGCTTTCCCCGGAGGTAGTGTCCACGAAATATTCACATCAATATTGCTGTATTTGTGTAACATTGAAGAATATGAAACTATTAAAATTCGAATAATATGAAGGTATTTTGAAGCAACTAAAGTTCATCTAAAGTTATGGAATACGAACTCAGGCGAAACTAGAGAATAAAACTTTCTGAAGAATGAAAGTAAAAGACAATATTACAAATAATTAACGATATACCTGTAAAGTGTGTTTATATTTTAATAAGGAAGCTAATGCCTGTATCACTATGGGAATACAGAGCCGAATATCCACTAAGAACCTTCAAAGAGTTTTTATGAAAGTTCGGTTTCCGAATAAGAGACTTTTTTGTGATTCCGATAGTCCATAATCACATATATGGCAATGCCTAGAAGTCATGATGGACAATTACCACTAGAGCAAGGTGACACGACAGCTTAATCAAACAAGTATCATGGGCATTCTACCACCCTATCAGATGTCTCGTAACCGTAACACGCAAGACCATCATTTACAGTAGTGTCTAAGTATTAATTAGGAGATCTTTAGGGGATAATGGCACTTCCACTGATTCTTAATAATACTTCCAGAAAAAATAAATGAATCTTGGCGATTCTTTTGCTGTCTTCTTTCGTTTGTTGCACCAGTCAGACACGAGATGTGCATTAGATATCCGCAACGCTATCAAATCCTGAATTGCTTAGATTTGATAAAAATAGAAGATAGTGAAAAACTTCAACCGAGCTTTCTATTAAAATCGCCCTAGGTATTGAAATATGTAATTTTTATAATCATAATGAAAATTTAAAGGAAATTTAAGACAGTTAAAATTAGACAACGCATAAATTTATTGGGGTAAACGAAATTAACGCCGGGGCTTCGTTGTTAATCAGAAACCAAGTTAGTTCGTATTTTGCCAAAGATCCCGGAGGTAGAAGAGGCAATAACGTCACGTGTGGTAGATTAATATTGACATCCAACAAACTGAAAATTAGGATTTAAAACCTTTAAATAATAGGAATTTTTTTATTAATAAAAATGTAGTTTAAGCACAACTTTTAACAATCAACAAGACGCAGATTGAGTCTTGCTGACGGCTAACATTTTCAGTAACTGTTACCTTCCCTCTCCTCCCTTGGCCTTGTTTGAGCGTGGATCAAAATAACTGGTAAATACTCTCCTCGGAGGAGAGTATCTCTTTCAAGGGGTACTTCCTCTTGTAAAGTTTTATGTCAAATCTCCCAGAAAATTTTTAAAAAATCAATTGTATATTTGATAAGGGTAGCAATCATGGACACACGGAAACTCCATTTTTAGGTGATCACTGTACCATCATTGTTTAATAAAAAATTACGCTGCTCGAAAATATTGACAGAATTCTTAGAAAACATAGTGTAACTTGTGCAGCTTGCGATGAAGCGGACAAAATTTGGTATGGTGGCATACCATAGAATAATGATGAAATGAGGAGGCAGAAAAAAACTTCCGACAGGTATAAGGGACATTTATAGGAGTTGTATAAAGAATTACAAAAAAAAAGTCACATTACAGAAGTCGATACAAGATGCTCGAAAATTTGGTCACATGATATAAGTACGACGGATGATCCCCTCCAACGACTAAACAGGCTAAGGCCTGTTTAGCCGTTGGAGGGATCATACGTAGGGTGCCAACGGTTGGAGGGGATCATATCGTTGGGTGCCAACAATAGCACCTTAGCTCAACAAGTGATCGAGAAGTTTGATGTCAGCTGCAATGCGACGCTCAAGGGCGCCCACATATATTCCGTCGGATTTAAGCTCGTGATCGTGCTGGCCACAGCAGTCGTTGTATATCTTCAGTTTCAAGATGAAATAAGATTCCTCCGCCACTTGAGCTCTATATGCAGTGGCATTGTCGTGCATGGAAAGAAAATCTGGCAACAACAGCACCCTCCAATAAGTCGCACATAGGGCTCGAGCATATGTTCTCTTCGTACTTGGCGCATCATGGCCTTATTCGCCCTTGAACTATAAAAAACAAAATCAATCAAGCATCTGTTCTCAATACCTGTGTGCAGTTTCAGTACCCCCATCAAAAATGTGAAGAGGGATGAGGCGGTTGATCATTATTTCGTCCCACACGAGAACATGGACACCGTAAGTGTTCGTTTCTCTGGTGTTGAAGGGATGGTACCGGATTCCTCATTTTCTCCAGATGAAATAACGTCTAAAATCTGTTTGTAGGCTAAAACGGGACTTACCAGAGAAGAGAACTATATCCCATTTGTCACGGCTCCAAGTCACATGTTCATGACACCAGTTTCAACGAGCTTTGCCGTGATTTGCAATGGGATACAAACCAGTAGCTTCCTTGCGTATAGTCCACTTGAATTGAGCCTTTTAACATAGTTCAGTCGGAAATATTTTCACCTGTGCCCTCAGCAACCTCAAGTTGATGACAGAGCATCGTAGGGATCCGTCTTACTGGTAGAGCCAAATAGCAGCGCGTTCTGGTTGACGTAGCCTTCGGGTGACCTTGCCCAGCTTTTCTTTTAATGTTGCATGTCTCCTGAAATTGCTTCCATACTGCCGAGATGACACTGCGTGACACATTAAGCCAACGTGCCACCTCTGCCTGCGACTGCCCGGTATCAAATTATCCAACGACCCGCCATCCCAAAGACTCATTTAAACGACGATTATTTGCCATCCTGAATACTGGAAATGTAGCTATCCACTGATCAAGTCAAAACACGGGAATGAAGTTATGTAGTCGCAACCCTTTTTTTTAAGGGCATGAATAATTTGCATAATGTGCTGCTCTCTAAGGTGGTAGATCGATTTCTATTGGATACTCAGAATTTGCATGCCAGGATGCCTATTGCATCAAATATTCGCCTTCAGCGACAGTTCATAATAAAATATTCATGAAAAATATTTTGTTCTCTTAAAGAGAAAAAATAAAGTTATTTCAATTTATCTCAGTCTTCCATAACCGTCTGCAAATTTCGAGGCTGCACCATTTAAATTGAATGCATTCTCAATTTATTACACAATTCTTCTTGAGAGGGAAATATTCATTCCATAAAAACATTAGCTTACTCTCATTACAAAGTATTACAAAGGTGCTTCAATCCATCAAAAACCAAAGTGAGTATGTCAGTGTATTCTTTCATGTGTATGGAAAATTTTCATGAACAGAATAGCTACTAAAATATGACCTCTCCAGGAGTCATTTTTCAGTAGAATAGATACTCTTAATAATGTATGGTAATCCGCAAGCGTAGATATGGACTCCAACACGCCTTAAAATGGGTATGATGAGATTACAAATTTACAGATGTATCTTACCATGTTGTTACAGACTATTCGCGATTGAGCTATGGTAACCATTTCGTACAGCTCTCATCCTATTAATGCTTAATGAGATTGACAATCTAGGAAGTTGGCTGCTAATGGGAGGAAAGAAAAATCTTTAAAGTGTTCTGTAAATTACGAATCACTGTATCAACGTGTCACGGTTCTGTAAACTGGGAAAGATGCTGTCCTCTGGAAAACAGCAAGAAACATTGCCGAGTTTTACGTAATCAGCTACCATGTTAAGAGTTCTATAGCCTGCTGCCTATGAAACTCTTGAACAACCAGATTCATTGTCTCCTGTTGGTTTTTCAATACAAATCGGTATGCTGAAAAAGAAAATTTGCTAGTCTTTCACCATCGTTTTTTACACAATCGACTGTCCAATCCTGATGATCCTGGAACCATGGGGACAGGATTACATGTTTGCTGATAAATTCTTCAGATTCCTTAAGCGCAATCACTGCCATTCAATCTACGTTTTGTCCCTCTCACCCCATTCTTAAAGAGATCCGATCTAAGTTATTTCACTATCAAACAGTCAATCAGAAGGTTACCTTCTGCTGGATCCCTGGTCATGTTGGCATCTCAGGCAATGAACATGCGGATGCTGCTACAAAGCATCCCGACTCTGGATCTTCCAGACAAATAAAAGTTCCCTACACCGATCACAAATCTGTTATTAAAACAACATGCAGGAAACAATGGTCGCTCCTTTGGAAAACTCAAACCTACTGAAGATAAAAAAAGAACCACAACTGTGGACATCTAGTTCCAGGAGAAGCAGGCGACAAGAAGTGATTCTAGCAAGGCTCCGCATCGGCCATTCGCACCCAACTCACCTGTTTTTGCTTATGGGAGAGAATCCTCCTCAGTGTTTCTTTTGTCAGTCGCAGCTAACAATAAAACACATCCTCATAGAATGTCCCCAACTTTCAACAGTCAGAAAATCAAGCTTTAGCTCCCTGTCCAACTTAAAGGAACCCTTAACCTTATTTCATATTCTTGGCAATGAAGCAAATTTCGAGGAACTGTTTAATTATTTGAAGCACATAAATCTGCACGATAGACTGTGATCAAAGTGACAAACAAATCCTGAACAGGCACAATATGTCCCAAGAGGCCCTTGTGCCAAAAAACCCCAATACAACAACAACAACAACAACAACAGCTGATAAATTCCACCGGTAGAATCGCTATTATCTCTGTAGGAAATGGGTCTGTACAGCGTAGCGTTATGTTCTGAATTGTCTCGACTGTCCTGTTCTATTCACATCCACTAAATTCCACACATCTCTTATCTCTTGCCTTTGCTTCAGTTTGCTATTCCATCGCTTATGATGGCTGGGTGTTCATTTCATGTTAGCTTAACGGTAACAGTTCTGAAACAGTGAACGAAACGTGACATTTCTGAGCGAGAGGTACCTACTTCCTTAAACCACCAATCATCGCTTTTTCAAGAGAAATCACACGTTTGTCAATGCATTGTACAGTTACCAGATCACAAATGATGCATGCTTAGTACTTTTCTCTCTTTTTGAAGTCAGATTTTAATGGCCACCAAGTGTCTAAGGTAACGGTTTGCATTCTTATTTCTATCCACAACCCTTTATCGAAGGGAAAATAGAAACAAAAAGAAGAGATTTCTCAAGGCAGGCCAGAGATCTAGAAGATGAAAGGATTTTACCAAGTTTAAGTATTAATACTCGCAAGAGAGATTGACTGAAGATCTTTGGAGGCCAGTCACATATAAGGAAACGGCACATGTTTGTTTACTGGTTTCGTTATGTATCCGGTGCTGTGTGTTTTTTTTTTTTTTTTTTTTTTGTACATTGTGATCAGATTCATTGCGATCCTGGCCCACTTAATGCTTGTTACTGTCTACTCACCTTATTTTCATATATTAAGTTTTGTTAAATGTGCATATGCTTCTTGCGTCAAGATTCGGTTAGAGTTATTAAAAGCATCAACTTCGAATAGTAAAATATATAATCCGGTTCTTGCATTGACTGTGTTTCTTTTTCTTTATACAATTATCTAATTTAAATGCAACCCAGTTTGCAATACAGCAAAATTTTATTAAATCTGCATAAGGGATTTAATTAAAAACTTTTACAGAATATACAGGGAAGTGTCCGTCTTGCTTTCTTAGTGTGTTTGTTGTAACTCTACGAAGAATCTTCATCGATTATACTAATGTAGCTCTCGCTAGCTTTCTTCAGTTCATCCAGAGTGCATGGATTGATTATTTAAACCTTGTTTTGTTTGCATTCCATAGATAAAAATCTGGAGGTAAAACATGCAACCAAAGAGGATCTTATAAGCAGTTCGTCAACTCCCTGCATTTATCTCATTTCAAAAACATTGATTTGTTAACTTATTAGCCAGGTATTCTTGTTAACTTATTGTTTTATTTTTATGAAAACCCCAAACACAAGAGGTATTAGAATCTATAGTACTTAGTACCGTGGTTGGGTTGGAGGTTGAGAAGACGAGAAAAGATATTTGTTGACATTACACTTGAACTTCTGTAGACTATAATTTTCAGGAAATATGTATGAAGGAGGGTTGTTCCATAAAACAGGAGTTGAATGAATATTCAACTTCTGTTTGAATGAAATGAACCGCCGCAGATGTGGGAACAATATTCCATGGTAGGGAGGATTTGCGATTTGTACAGAGTGAACAGCTGTTTGGAAGAAAATTAACGCCGAGAGCGAAAGAGAAAACCAAGTTTTTTAAATGCAGAGGTAGCAATATTTGTAATGTGCTTGTGCCAAGAGAGAGATTAGAAGCCAGAGTCATCCCCAAAGAGATCTATCAACTTGCCTAGAAATTGGAGTGTCACCAAAGATAAGCATAGGAGCAGAAGAATCCTTTTTTCGAGATATAAGACAAGACTGGGTTTTAGAAGGATTGAAATCAACTAAGTTTACTTTGCCCCGCTGGAGAATTACCTGGAGATCGGCATTTAAAGAATTGGTAGCGGATATTCGAGAAGATGAAGCTGATTGAGCAGGGCAAGATTTCTCAAAATGGTAAGTGGAATGCAATGTGCTATCGTCGGCAAAACTATGGATAGGATTTCCAGTCACTGGAAGAAGGTCATTAATATACAAGAGGAAAAGACTGGGGGAAAGAACTGAACCTTGGGGGACACCAGCATTAGTGGAGAAGTTAGAAGGCAGAGGGCCATCTACCATCACCCAAAAAATTGGTAAACCATGAGATGGAAGCTTGTTTAGAAGACCTTTATGCCTAACACGATCGAAAGCCTTTGAGATGTCAAGAGCAATTGCTTGTGTTTCACCAAACTTTTCAATTGAATTTGTCCATAAATGGGTAGCATAAGCCAGAATATCACCAATGAATAGACATGGAATCGGTACTGGCGATCGTTAATCAGACGGAAGGTTTATAGGTAGTTAAGAGTTTCCGGTTAATTGATTTCTCCATTACTTTAGAAAGAGTATAAGTAATTGCAATGGGACGATAATTGGATGGGAGGGATTTGTCACTCTTTTTAGAAACTGGCTGGATATGAGCAAATTTCCAAGCAGACGGAAAACAGCTTTGGGATAAGAAAGTGAAAAATGACCACGGCAAAGAACAGGAGTAAGTTCAGGAGCACAGGTTTTAAGAACAAGTGGAGAAATACCATCAGGACCTGGAGCTTTCTGAACATCAAGATTCGTCAAAATCCTTCTGACATCCTTTTGACGGAAGACCACAGGAGGCTTTGGATGGAGCTTGTTAGGAATGGTGGGAGGTGTTTACCAAGAGGATTAATATAAGAATTGGAAGAAAAATTGGATGATAGCAGGTCAGCTTTATCCTTGGCTGAAGTGAAAACAGAACCATCTGGTTATGACAGAGATGGGAGCAGAGATGGGCAAAAGTTGCGACCAATAGCTTTGGCAAGAGACCAGAATGCTCAGCTACCATTAGGGCAAGAAGCAAGTTTTCTACTCTTAGCCTGTTCAAATTCTAGTTTGGACTCATTAATAACTGCTTTTCAATTGTTGCGAGCTTTGGTGTAGGCAGAAAACGAAACTGGAGATTTGGAAACAAGCCAATTACGATATGCAACATTCTTCTCTTGAACAGCCTTAGCACGTTTATTGGAAAATCAAGGTTTAGAGAAAGGACGAGATTTTCAAGTGGAGTGTGCGTTAAAGGATTCCATTCCTACAAGAATAATTTCACTGACGCGATCTGAGAAAACGTTGAAATCAGAAGTTTTGGAACAGTAATCCGATCAAGGAAAAGAATAAAAAAATCTAGCAGGTCATCCCATTTTGCATTCTTGAAATGCCAAACAACACGACAGCCCTGAATGAAAGGCTCCATAAAGCTTTATCCCTGAGATAAAGGCTTGGTAATTGAATCTTCTCCAGAGGAGAAGATACAATTACCAAGTTGTGATCTGAGGTGCCTAAAGGATCACTCACTTCGATCGTGTACTTAGAAGGGTTGTTTGTGAAAAAAAGATCAAGTGTGTTGGCTGTATGGTTAGAATTGTCCGGTATTCTTGTAGGTAAATGAAGAATCTGTGAAAGGTCATTAGTAATTGCAAAAGCCTCAGCATCTCGACCTGCTGGGTCGCTGTGACTAGAAAGCGGAAGCCAGGTGGAGTTGTGAGCATTAAAATCACCAAGGAAAATTACCTCCTGTTAGAAAAGTTGGACTGGAGAAAGTAAAGTTGCAAAGAGAGGAAGTCAAAGAGCTCCAAGTGCAGTTGGGAGAACGTTAGAGACAACAGATGAATTTACTGTTTTTTTGAGTCTTTTTTCACCAACCTTGCGTAGAATTAAAACACCAGGGAAACTAAACTTTTGATAACTGATTTATAATATACCCAACCGCAGAGGCCTGTTTGGAGAACAGATGAATTTGACAGAATGAGCTAGAGAGATTTTAAGGCAGAGAAGATCGAAAAGAGGAGATTCCAAATTATCATCTATTGTTATGTTATTTGGTTTTTAGGAGCATTAGCAACTAAGGCTATATTGCTCCAGGAATATGCGGTGGTCATTCCCTGACTTTTCCGCATCCTCCATATTTGGTGGTGACGGGATCGAATCCCGGTCTGATCAAGAAGCGTGTGTTACGCACTGCTGCTCCTTCCCACCTGGCTACGGAGGCGCAAAATTTTCATCTTTCTGACAGGAAATATCGGAATGGTCATATGCACAAGTACCACCTTTGAGGCGAAGGGAATCATACAGCGAATAATTTGGGCAACTGAGATGAGCAGTAGTTGAATCAACCGATAACTGAGATTCTGTCAGAAAAAGTACACGGCGTTTGGCAGACTGAAAGTGAAAATGGGCATTGTTGAGATTGGATCTGAGACCACGCATATTTGTGAAATGAACTAGGAAGTCTTTGGGAGGTTTAGATCTTTTCGCAGATATGCTTACTCTATTAGTTGGGCAATTCATGGTGTATTCAATAGTAAAAAAAGTGGGGGGGGGACATGTTGTATGAAGTAATGATCTGTTTGGATATAGCATATCCAAACAGATCATTACTTGTTTAGATATTTATTTTGAATGTTTCTTAGTATTACAAAAATTATTTAAATGAATGCAAATGATCCAAAATAAGTACACGTTCTGCTCAAGAAAAACTCCTGTTACACACCTTTAATAAATGTATTGCTGCTGAAATACTACTGTTGTCACAATAAATTACCTCATTCCATAGCGATGACCGTAATGATCTGTGTTGCCGTACTTATCGAGGTAACTATTACAACAAAAGATTAACCAATAAGGCCCGAAATAAATCTATAACCTTGTATTAGAGAAAAACGATTCTGAAAATCTTCATTTTTGACATTTTCATTGTTTTGTATCCGTATTGTCAATGCTTTCCTATCTACTTTGTACCGTTGTCTTTTGACTTCGTCTTAGTTACATTCTCTATAAGTCGTTTCCAACCTTGCAAATGCGCAGATGTCACATATACAAGAGGAAATTTAATGTAAAATAGCTTACTTTAGATTAATTCAGTTATATTAATCCGACAACTGCCAGTCACATTTCTCAATCACACTGGGCAAATCGATTAGTATAGTGTATAGTGTGTTCGTGTCTAACGGCACCAGGGTTTCCCCGATCTCCGCGTTGCTTTCATTGTAAATGTACCAGTTCACTGGGAAGGCCAGAGATTTAAAAGTGTATGGATTTTGTAAGTGTAGTGTTGTGTTTTGTTGTTCTTCTGGCCATTTAGCCGCTAGACCCCTGCTGGGGCCCAACGTTGTCCACACTATGCCTCGTGGAGGCAGACCAGGTACCTAGTAATTTTAAGTTTTACTCTGGCAGGTCCTGCCACCTAATTTTCTGAGATTTCAGTGGCAAGGGCCTATAAAAAAATAAATAAATAAAAAAATAATGAATAAAAAAAATAATAATAAAAAATAAAAAAATAATAATTTAATAGTATTGGGAAGTAATCGCTGAAAGGTTAGGCCGAAAAGGGTTTTCATATGCATTTGGAATTTTGACAATTTTTTTTTTAAATTTTGACATCGTATGGGGCATTCACTAGTGTTTAGGCAGAATAGGGGGGAGACTGAAGACAGGGGGGAAAGTCAGAAATATGGAACCAATAGGGATGGCGACCCCAGGTCAAAGTTTTAAATTTAAATTTAGACTGTGGGGTTACGCTGTGAAAGTGAACAGAGTAGGGAAGAGACCGAAGGCTAGAGACCGAAATAGAAAGTAAGGGGTCGATAGAGGAGGTGACCCCTGTGGTCAGTGGGGCAGGCCCATGTCCCACCAGGAGGAAAAGGAGGACGAGGATAGCAAGAGAGCCGACCGGGCTAGCCGAGTGGGTAAAGTACCTGCCCGGCACCCAAAGGTCGCGGGTTCGATTCTCGCCTCGGGCTTGGATCAGAGTACTGCAAAAACTTGGGAGGTGCAATATGGCCACAGAAGCGGATGCGCCAACAACTACCAAATCAAAAAAAAAAAAAAAAAGGAAGAGACAGTGAAACCATCTCCTTCCTTCCCCAGGGAAGTGGAAAGAAAGTACCGTGCAAGAGAGCACAGGTATAGCCTGTGGCGTTGGCAGCAGAGCTGCAATGAGGTCAAGTCCGTGGTAGGTCTTCTATTTGAGTTCTACTTCTTCCAAAGAAATATCAACTTCTAGGGTTGTATGTCATTCCTGGGACAAGTCCTGTATTTGCAGTTCAGGTTGTTGAGGTTGCACTTGCAGTCTGTCATCAAGTTTTTCGGTTTTAATCTTCTTTCGTTTAAAGAGGAGAAATGCTGGTTGGTGATATGTTTTGTCTTTGCGTTGTCATGGTTGAGTGGCATTTCCTCTTTTCCTTAGTGTATGGCAATTTGCACCCTTCTTTTCGCGAAGAGGTCCTGGGAGAATCGTGACAATGCTTTATAATCCTCTTCGGTTTCAAGGAGGAGAAATCCTTGTCCTCTTGGAAGATATCTCACTTTTGCAATTAGAATACATCTTAGGTCTTCATATATGGGACAGTCAAACATAAGATGGTTCCAGTCTTCTATTTCTCCACAAGTGTAATGTGGGTTGTCTGTGAGTCTGAAGCCAGCGAGTTTTGCATTGAAGGGGCCATGCCCTGTTATTAAGTACGTTGTATGAAGTCCTGGGAAGAACCATGATGGTGATTTCGGGTATACTCTATTTGTCTGTGGAAAAAACTTGCGGGTGATCTCTCCTTTGGTGGTACCGACCCATCTGTTTTGCCACTCCTGTAGCAGGTGGTTCTGTAAGCGTACTTTTACTGCCTTCCTATTGGTAGTGGGATCAGTTGTAAAATTCAGGAAGGTAACTGGGACTCCTTTGGAAAGGTAATAGAGCATTCCAGTTCTAACGATTTCTAGGTCTAGTGGGAGCGTTCCTGCTATTACTTGTAAGGCTGGAGTACTCGCTGTACTGCAGGCGCGGGTTATGGCGCGGAGGATGGATCGCTGGGTAGAATCAAGCGTTCTTCTATTTACTACTAGCGTGGTCTTATAGTACCATATGAACAAAGTCCCGATTATAAACAAACGTAGGTACAGAGCGCTTACAGGATAATGAGATTACAGAAAACTCTCATAGCATACACGCAGCACCTATGACTCAGCTAGTTAATCATCTTACCAATTCAAAACCCAAACATTTCTAAAATTTACTTGAAGGAACTCTACACATCCAGACCGAGTTTGTACATGAAACTTATAACGAAATATTTTACAAAGGGGGTTTAATTTGAAATTTGTTGAAGAACAAGAAATTCATAACTGAAGTTGGCTGGGTATGTTGTACAGTAACAGTGAAATGCAATGGATGCATCATCATCTGAATCTTCTCCTTCTTTGTCCTCGCCTTCTTCCCACGTTCATATGGGGTCGGCATTTCCTTCCTTAATTCTCCTCCTCCATTCCTTTCTAACCAGGGCTTCCCCTCTCCTCCATCCTCTCTTTCAAATCCTCTGCCACCTTGTTCTTCCATCTCAGCTTAGGGTCCCACTCTTCCTCTTCCCTATCATCTCCAGCTTTTCATACCTCTTCCCTACATACTCCTCACTTCTTCGTTCCACATGACCAAGCCACCTCAACCTAGCTTCCTGTATTTTTTTACTCAGAGGCCCCACCTTAACCGTACCTCTTATGTAGTCATTTCTTAACCTGTCCTTCCTCGTCACACCAGACATCCATCTTAGCATCCTCATCTCCGTCACTTCCATCTTTTTCTCCTGGGCCCATGTCTCAGCACCATACATCAATACGGGTCTAACCACAGTTTTATGCACTCTTCCCTTCATTCTACAATTAATTTTCTTATCACACAGCACCCCCACTCATCTTTCTCCAGTTCAGCCATCCACATTGCACTCTGTGCTGTATTTCTGCACTCAATCCTCCATCCCTCTCAAAGATCGATCCCAGATATTTAAATTTCGAAACAGATGGTAGCTTTTTCGCCTGCAGTTTTATAGAACTCTCAACTTCTGCATTCAATACCATATATTCTGTCTTTGTTCTACTTATCCTCATGCCTCTCTCTTCCAGCGCTTTCCTCCATTCCTCCAATTTCTTCTCTGCCTTTCCTTGGGATGATTCGCACAGTACAATATCATCCGCGAACAGCATACTCCATGTTGCTTTACTCTTCACTTCTCTCACCAACACATCCATTACCAGATCAAACAGATATGGGCTGAGAGCTGATCCCTGGTGCAGTCCAACTTCTACAGAGAACCCCTCAGTCATACCTACACTGCTCTTAACCTGAGTCACCGCTCCCTCGTACATATCCTTCACAAGCCTTACGTACTTTTCCGATGTACCCTTCTCCCTCATACATATCGTACTCTTATTTCAATCAATACATCATCTGAATCAGAGTGAAAAAATGTCGATAACATATTTCTGCATGCAAGTTATTGTAACTCTATTTTTCAACACCGTGGTATTTTGCTGCTGGACTTTGATAACCGGAAATCTTTAACTGCAGCAGGCTGGAACAACCGGTAGAGGAAGAATCATCTTGCTTTATTCCCATACAATGCCAGCCTTATTCAGATTTTGTTTCTAAAGGCGCGCTGGAAGGCACTCCTACAAACATAGTGTGCGAGGCAGGCGCCACCAGTGATTTCTCATATCTGCGCCATATGTACACTGTGAAGAAATACAGTACTACTGTAAATGCCAGAAAAGTGTTGTCTGTTGTATATGACATATTGCATTAGGTTATGTTGGGTGTCCTGGAATTTCCCCACAGGGTCCCTGGTGGGACCCCACGTTGTCCACACACACAGCTAGGAGGTAGCCAGGCTGCCCTTTATTCTCTGGCTAGTCTTCGCTAGTGTCGCCTGAGCGTCCTGGACAAAGACCAAGTTAAAAAAAAAAAATGAAGAGAAGAGGTCTGGGGAACAAGAGGAAGGGAGGTCTGAATGTGGAGAAAAAGCTAAGGTATACAGATAGTGAAGGCAGTCCACCCGAGTAAGGCGAAATAGGGGTTGGGGAGAGGGATCAAAAGTCACAGGGACAGACCCCACTGTGTGAGTGCCCGAGGCCAAGCACTCTCTGGGAGTCGGCATTCCAAGGAGTGCCAGTCTTGATGATGTCAGCATAGTATTTTAATCTTCCATACAATCTTTTGCCTTACTCTTTTATCAGTTGGGAAGATGCTATCCGACCCCAGTTTGTATTTGCACTTGAGGGTAGTTGTTCTGACGAGCTCTAAATTCAGCAAGCTTTGCCCGTCTGATAGTAACGACAGCTTTCACATAACTCGTTAGGGCTTTGTACGTTGTTTCATCCTGAAGCAGGTATGTTTCATGGTTACGAGGGTTCCCCCGGATTTCAGTAAAAAATTTGAGCCAAAAATCATCGTAAGCAGGGCACTCATACATGATATGCCCCCATGACTCATCTTTGCCACAGTGGCAGAATGGATTTCTTTCAATTTCCATTGTTGTCAATTTCTGTTGAAAGGGCCCACGTCCTGTTATCAGGAATGTAACTTGCAGACCAGGTAAAAACCAGGAAGGGGACTTTGGGAAAGTCATATCAATGGATGGGAGGAATCTTCTGGTAATTTCTCCTTTTGGCGTGGTGTCCCATGACTGCTGCCGAAGTCTTTGAAGGTTCTTGAAAATACGTTTTCTTTCTTGTTTCAGGTCATTGGTAAGCTCTAGTTGAAGATTTAACATTTGTGTCGGAATTCCCTTCTTTCTTTAATCGATGGTAAAGGCCCCTTTTAATCACCTCAAGATAGAGCGGTAACATCCAGTGATAACCTGTAGGACAGTGGTGCTGAGAGTGAATCTCTGTATTGAGTCAAGTTTACGCTTGTTTTTTTCCAAGGTTGGCCTTTGTACACAAAACTGAGGCTCCATAACACACAATTGGGAGAAACACCGCTTTATAGATGAGAGACAAAGCTTTATGCTTCAAACCCCAGTCCGCTCTGCTGACTCTTCATATCATGGATGTATACTTTCGGATTTTCGTGGATAAGTACTTCAGATGAGAGTGGAAGGTAAGACCGGTGTCAATGTAGATTCCCAGGTTTTTGACTTCAGTGTAGAGACGGATGGGGGTGTTATTTAACTTCATTATTGGAGTCCTGCGTATTTGTAGCTTTCCCCTGAGGAGAATCGATTTTGTTTCTCACCATTAATTGAGAGGTTTGTGGAGTGCTGCCCAGTTTTGGAGCTTTTCCAGAGCTGTATTTACTTTTGCTTCCAGTGCAGCTCTTGTGTCGGCTTGAACCACCAGGATAAGATCATCAGCGAAGGCCAAGGGTCTGGCTCTACCCAGGTCAAACCCCAGAAACTCGTTCAGAACAATGGACCAGAGGAATGGACCACGGAAAGAGCCTTGAGGGCAACCCCTGTGAACGCATCTTGCGATAGTCTGGTATTTGTTTACAACTTGTAATTTTCTATTGCTGAGATAGGATTTTAGACTATTGTATAGGTTCTTGGACGTGTTTGCCTGCCGAAGCCTCCTATGGACACTGGGCCACCACAGTCGATCGAAGGCACCAGCAAAGTCCACCATGATGACTAGGGTATACTTTCGAGTTGTCTGTGTAGCCTGGGTAATCAAGTTGTGTATAGCGTCTTTGGTGCTGGAGCCTGTCATGAATCCAAACTGACATGGTGAGGTGAGTTTCTGATCGGTATAGTACGTGGAGAAGCGATACAGCAGAAGTCGTTCTAGAAGCTTGGCCAAAACGGAGAGCAGAGCAGTTGGTCGGTAGGAGGTAGGAAGTTGGGGTGGTTTATCTGGATTTTTCAGGAGATCAGCTTGAGAGTAGCAGTCTTCCAGGGTACAGGGAAAGTTCCTTCAACAAGGCACCTGTTGATGAGGCTCAAGAGTGTGGTGGGGTAGCCTTCAGCGAATTTCTCGACTACGTCGACTTCGAGTAAGTCAGCACCTGGCGTTTTGCCATCTTTCATTTTAGCCAGAGCCATATTCATCTCTATCATAGTGAAGGGCGGTTCCGTAGCCTCTGGCTGATAAGTTTGATTACTGTCGATGATCTGCTGTTGCTCAAGCAACATCGCTGAAACTTCAGTAGGGTAAATGGAATCAAGAATATTGTTTATTGAATCAGACCAGGTAAAGTTTGAAGAGCCATCCGGTTTTAGAGTTGTACTAAGAACCTCACCTCTAGGCAGCCTATTGGTGACTATGAGGAACACAATGCCCCATGGATCTTCATTGCCAATAATGGAGCCCAGGATGTGCCGTGACTCCTTACACTTACGAATTTCCTTGGTGTACAATTTTCTAACCACCCGATATGCCTCCCGGGCAGCTTCAATCTCATGTGGGGGAAGATGGGCATGAGCACGTTGGTACGTTTTCCTGGCTTTTTGTACTATCTTTCTTAAGTCCCGAAGGTCTGTATTCCTCCAGGGGACAGCATAGCGGTATGGCGTCCTACGCGAAATGGACAGATTACAGGCACGTTTGATGATTGCAGTAATATTGCGTACACGGTGATCCGGCGAGAGTGAAGCCAGTAGAGGAACTTCATCCGGTAGCCTTCTGGACAGTTCCTCAAGGAAGCGTTGCCAATCCGCTTTTTTGGTGTTATAACTCACAATGTCCCTTGGAATCGATGCAGCGCGTTCCACAGAGCGAAAAAGGGAGAATGTGAGCGCTCTGTGGTCTGAAGTGGTCCAGGACTCCTGGACCATCCAGCCGGAAAGTTTGTTGACTAAGTCAGGCGTAGCCATTGTGTTATCAATTTCGCTCTCCCAGAGTGGGCCACTGTAAGTGGGTAGATGTCCTGGGCGGTTTAAGATTTGCAAGCCTGATGTGAGGATAAGGTCCTCAAGTCTTGAGCCATTTTTAGGGCATATATCTGGCGCCTAACTGTGCCAGAGTGGCGAGCGACAGTTTGAGTACATGCTTATCAGTAGCTGCCCACCCGGGAGGAGCTGGAGTGCCATTTCAATCAGAGAGATCGCAGCAGTGATATCTTCACCTGGATAGCTGTAGAGGGGAGAGGACGAACAGCAATCCAAGAGATGTCATGATTTGGGCACAGGCACTGATGGAAGAGCATAGTGGGGTGATCTTGGTTTCTGATGACAATCGCAACCCATGGTTGGTCATTTGTACGGTGGACAATTTTATACGATGAGATTGATTGATTTGATTTTGATTTGGTAGTTGTTGGCGCATCGGCTTCTGTGGCCATATTGCACCTCCCAAGGTTTTTGCAGTACTTTGATCCAAGCCCGAGACGGGAATCGAACCCGCGACCTTTGGGTTGCCGGGCAGGTACTTTACCCACTCGGCTAGCCCGGTCGGCTATACGATGAGGATAGCCCATAACCATCCCCGAGCGAACATAGGGCTCCTGGAGCAGGATTAGATCTATTTGTTTTTCCTCAGCCCTTATCTTCAGTTGGTCTACAACCACTCTTGCTCTCTGCGCGTTTAGTTGTAAATTCTTATCTCTAGTTGGTAATTGGGAGAGGGATTTCTATCCTTAATTTATCCCCATTTGGTAGTGACTCTACTTTTAGACAGACGTGGCAGTTGTTATCTCGGATGGAATGTTGGTGTGGAGCTTTTGCAGCCTTGCAATTTGCGCAGCTAGGCGGCTGATCTCTGACACGGCAATCCTTATAGTCGTGCTCCTTTTGGGCACAGTGGCCACATGGGGATTCACGCTGATTGTAAGTATGTGAGGTATGCCCAAAGCGGAGACACCTGTAACACCATGTGATTTTCACATTTAGGGTCTTTGAAAAAAGAAAATCTTTAAAAGGTCGTGCTCTCAACTCGGGACGCTAAAGGCTTGCGAAGTAATTTTAGATTTAAAGGTTTTAATGGAAAGCAACGATTCTTCTAAGAAATTTTCACCGGTTTCGGATAGTGTTGGATTTACTTAAATTATAACTCAATCATTTCTGCATTTTTTTTCAGAGCATTTATCTAATTAGTTGAAATTCCAGATGTTATGACATTATGAAAATTGTTAAGATTGAAATGGGAATCTTTGAATTTGAAGCCATTCACTGATATTTAAAGAAAATATGGAATATTGGCCAGAGTTCAACTCTTCTTTCAAGTAACTTCGAGTTCTCATATGTGTAAACCTCATAAAAATTGACGTTACAAGATTGTATTTGAATAAAAGCTCAAACAGCACTTGAACAACAATATACTTTATGTAATAATATATTCGTTTCCCTTTTCTTGGTTATGCTCAGAGAATTTGATCCTCGTGAACTATTTTCAGGTGCTAACATACTCAATCTTATCAATACCCAATACCATCAAAAAAAAGCACTTTTATCTGGGATTTGGGATGCCTTTAGAAATAAGACATCGTACCTATTTGAATGAATTACGTATAATCCAGCTTTCGTAAGAAAACATTTATGTCTATGTTCTTGCCATTTTAACAAAGCAAACTTGATCCGCGTTAAACGCTGTCCAGAAAAATTTGGGCTTCAACTAATGTCTGTAAATACACCTTAGGAAATATTAGCAGATAGATATTCAGTTACGTATCTCATCTTTAGGCTGCATGTACTTTTATTGCATAGCGTCAAAGTCAATAAGTACGATAACTCAAGTCCATTTTGGAACTTACATAAATCCAAGGAAGAAGTCAAGAATATGCCCCCACGTCGGTGATAGATTTTCAAGTGATCACTAACTAATAAATGCGTTAACGTGATTTTTTTTGGTTGTACACTAAATGGTCATTCTGCTTATCTAATTACATGTTAATTATCCCCAAACGGCTTGACTCTGCCACGGCAATATCATCTTTTTGACTTACAGTAAGTTAAGAAATGTTGCACATGTCAGCATAAAGTACAGAGTGCGGCTTTTCTTTGCTTAAGGAAGTTCATACTTTATCTGACCACCGTGAGTAGCAGTCGGAATTAATAGTTCATCTACCATTGATTCTATTTAATTTAAAGTTTAGTATTAATTGTAGTTTTCGACACTCAGTGTAAGTATTCCCTGAACCGCACACTACCAACGGGACTAAACTCCTCTTTTTGAGCCATTCGTTTTCATCTTACACTGACTAGCGAGCAGCTAAGCTGGTTAACTTTGTTAAAACTTTAAATCTCAATGAACTGGGTGCCATGTGAGCAATCCTTCTGTTATACATGAGTCAGCTGTAATATTATTGCCATATTAATTAGTTCTATATCGCATTGGTTAGCGATCATTTAAATAATTATTTGTAAATTTACGTCACGATCTGTAAAACAAATGTGGGTTCTTTCTCAGGTTGAACAATAGGTGATTAACTCATGGTGAGTTAACCAATGCTTCTTTTTTTTTTGTCTACAAATTACTTTCGATCTTGAACGTATCTATTTTCACGGAGTATCATTTATTTGATATCAAGTATATGCTTGGATTTCGGGAAAGCTTTTGACACTGCTGCGCATGGAAGACTACTTTACAAATTGGAGCAGAATGGTATTAGGGGCAAGTTGCTACAATGGATAAAAGGGTGGTTGAGTCGGAGAAGACAGAGTGGTAATCAATGGACGCTGCTTTTCGTGGACTAATATTAGTAGTAGAGTTCCCCAGGGTTCGGTGTTGGGCTCACTGTTGTGTTTTATATTTATCAGCGATATTGATGAAGGTATATCAGGCTTAGTGTCGAAATTTGCAGATGATACAAAGGTTGGCAGGGTTGTTAATGACAGTAATGGCAATGTGCTACTGCAACAGGATTTTAACATTGACAAATGCAAAGAACAGCATCAGAGAAACGTACAAAGTATATGGTACTACACTTAAGGTGGTAGAAAATGAAAAACATCTCGGAGTAATTGTGCAGTAAGATATGAAGTTTTCTGAGCAGGGCAGACAGGTTGCCAGACCAGGTCATGGAGTATTGTCAAAGATATACAGGAATTTTGCTAGTAGGGAAAAGGAGGTGATTATCCCTTTGTATAAGGCAATGGTCAGGCTACGCCTTGAGTACTGCGTACAGTCTGGAGGCCTCATTTTAGGAAGGATGTCGATTTGCCTGAGCGTGTACTGAGAAGGGCAACAAGATTGGTAAGGAGAACGAAGGGGTACTCTTACCAAGAAAGGCTTAAGTTCTACAAATTGCAGCGGCTGGAGACTAGGCACGTGCGAGGTGATCTGATTGAGGTGTAAAAGACCTTGAATGGGTTGAGCACGCTGAATTCTTCCACTTGCTCAGATTACGAACCTAAGAAGGCATAAATTCAATTGAGGAAAGACAATTGTAGCATAGATGTGCGGAAATTTGCCTTCGGCCAGCGGGTGGTTGATTGGTGAAACAAACTTCCATCTGTCGTCGTGGAAGTTGATAGCTTAAATAAATTCAAGGAGGAACTGGACAAACGTTTAGAGGGAATGGATGTGTGAAATTGTTTTTTTGTTTTTGTTTTTTTTGACTGATGATACATAAGCTCATAAGCTTGCTTTCTTGTATCACATACCTCTATTGCTATTTCTGAGGAAATCGGTAACTGTTTTACCATCTTTGATGAAACAATTATCGAGATTTATTTGGTTGATCAAAATATGTGCACGCTTGTTGCGAATTTGATGTTAGGTTAATTCAAATCTTTTTGCCCTGCATTTGAGTCAATTTGTTTGTACCTGGTTAAAGAACTGACAATTTTGAAGTATAAGCTAATCCCCTCTCATGGTCTACACTAGACTTGGATAGGGAACACATTGAAATTGTTGCAATTTCAATGTGTTCTTTGTTGTGGATATTAAGTTCCAATCAAACCAAAATTGTGTCATTTTTGAGTGTTTTTTTTTTATTTATAAGGGTAAGTAAGTATTCATTATTTGGATCCTCTATACGACATGTTTTTTTTTCTGTTCTTCATGTCTTAATTTAAATTTTACTCTATTGTTATTATTATTAAACTTTTCAGACGTAGCACCCACTCTCCTATTGACTATGGTTGAATCTCAGTCTAAAAGTAACGCATACTTTATCTACAAGAGATTTGCAAAGCGTAGAGCTGTGAAAGTTTAACAATGTCATAATTGGTATGATATTCCTGTAGCCATCAGACTTGAGAAATAATCTTCTTCAGGAGGGGAGGAACTTTAACTGTATTTTCTCTCACCGCGTATGAGACAAGTTTTTAGTGTATTAACTACCTTATGTTCTAACTTATTTTCTGAAGAAACTGGTCGTTTTTCAGATTTTTTTTCTAATACTGTTTTAAATTTTCTGTCTGTATCACCATTCGCCCCTATCATTTAACATTTTATTAAAGAAATATATTTCCTTCAACAAACCATATAGATTATTCATCGCTAAACTGCTCACACAAATTATTTATTGCTAAAAACATACAAACGTACATACAAACATTTGTACCATACGATATATTTTTCTCATTAAAGTTATAATAAACACTGTAAAATCCGGCACTCTAAAATTCAAGATTCTTTAATATCTGGCACATTTTACAGTGAAACAAAGTTGTAAAGTTGTTTAAAAAATTAACATTTTATAATCTTGAAAAATACATTAATCGGCGATTAGCGATTGTAACGATTGCATTTGTCTTGAAGAATCCACGCAAAAAAATGATATATCTTTCTTTATAAGATGTTTTCAGGGTACCTTGTCCTTTAATATGTCTTTAGAGCCAGTAGGCTTTAAACTGAAGTGAAAATACAATAGTCTTTTTTCGCAAGCAGGACAAACTTGCCTTTGCAAAGAGTTGTCATAGAATTGTGTTACTTTCAAAGAGATGGCCTCAATAAAAGGTTGGCTGGCCATAAAGGATGAGACTGCTATGGCAGCCTGTTTTAGGACTAACTGTTCTCTCATCAGACAGCAGGTGGTCTCTAATGAAAACACGTGGATAAAACAGACGTAAAGAACTGGTTTAAGTTTCTCCTGTATGCGGAATTAATTTTCAAAGTTGTAATATAGTTAAGCTATCTGTTGGAAGTGGTGCAATACCAGGACAACTCGTTACAAGGGCAAGTTGGTCTCTTGTGAGACTAAAGCCATTGCATTAACCCTGAAGTTTAAATCCTGACTCCCACAAAAAAACAAAAAAACAAATGAAATGACAACATTAGTCATATTTAATGTTTACAGATATAAATAAGTTCAGTTGTTTTTAATGTTTATTGAAAACTGCTCAACCGCTAGTTTTATCTATAAAATCCGTAAGATCTTACAAAAATTTTCTCCTCCACTCCGGCTCTTCAATATACAAGTTCAAACTTTGAATCATATAGTGAATTTGATGTGTCATGAAACCGGAAGGAAGTCAACGAGGCTAGTGGGAGCCGATCGTGTTCCAAACCGCGAAGTCGACTTTTTTTTATTTATTGATTTGAAATTATTATTGTTTTGTAAAAGAATTTATTTAAATTTATTAGTATATATTTTTTGTGATTTTCTGATTAATTTGGTGCATTTATTCGTTACTCGGCCTTGTAACTGCATAGAAAACCACAGTCGATTCTGCAACATTGTATCGACAGTAGGATTTTAATCTGCCGCCATTGTTTTTCGTATCGGTATAGCAGATACTGCAAGTTTCTACGTAACTTGTAGGGGTGTATGTAATCATTGACAGCAAATGAGCTGTAAATTATAGCACTCCTTACGTGTTTTAATAATTTAACGTCAGGAAGACGTAACGTACGATAATAATAATATTAGTAGAGCTTTTAGAATCGGTGATTTGGCATAGATAGCTGGCGTAATATTTCGAACCACGTGGGTAGCTAAATTTATTGAGAGCTTGAAGAACAGTGTAGATGCCCTCGAAGGACTTAAATTGAGGGCCCATCAAATTCTTAGCTGCCCACATCAACGCCATACCTTGCACCAGAATATCAGGCAATACAGCGGCAGAATGCGCTGGTCCCACTGGAACTAGTTGTTGTCGGTGACTCTGTTGTCAGGGAAATGGGGAATATATTGTGCAAAAAGGATAGGTGGGATAGGAGCAAGGTATATCTGCCAGGGGCAAAAGTTGATGACGCTGTAGAGCAGATATGATCTTTTAAGGGCACAAAAGGTGATGTTGTTGTACACCTTGGCACTAATGATATTAAGAGTAGGAGGACAGTGGAATTACTTAACAAGTACAGGTCAAAGTTGAAAAAAGCAGCGAGTTAGGGTTGAATTTGACGGTGTCTGCAATTCTGTCCAGACACGATAGCAGGGAGTATATGATGAGAGCCTTATCAACCAATTCGGCCCGGGAGAGATTGTGCAAGGCTCGTGGGATAAAATTTTTCTCAGGCTGGTCTGTACCTGTTAACAAGAGAGACTGCTTCTACAGGGATTGGATACACTTAAATAGAAAGGGTGCAAGAATATATGCTGATGCTACCGAAGCAGTGTTAGGTCGGTCGGAAAACTGCTAGCGGATTCACAGACTAAAAGATTAACAGTAGCCGCAGACAGGGGCGAAAGTGATTTCTGCACTGGTTCTATTGGAATCAGCAAAAGCCTGGAAAGCAAGGTGCTGAGGATTTCAAGAACTGCTGCCTAATCATTGCGGAACAAGTAAATATATGGGCTGTGTTAGGGTAGCTAAGAATACGAACAGGTGCATGTATGCTTGCGTGTACACCAACGCTAGGAGTTTGGAAAATAAATTTGATGAATTTGAGGTGTTGGTCAAAACGTCAAAGGCAGATATTGCTGGAATATCAGAGACATGGTGTCACAGATATAAGGGATGCAGAATTGGAATTTGGGGAGTACGATGTGTACAGGCTGGAAAGAGAGGAAGGGTTATGCTGTTAGTTAAGAAACACATAAAATCTAAGGAAGTGCATCCAGTTGACATGAGTGAATAATGCAGTGTTGAGTCAGTTTGGTGTGACATAAGCATTGGGAAAGCAAAAGTGAGAGCAGGAGTGTGCTATAGCCTTAATGACTCTGATGAGTATAACGAACAACTGTACAGAGAAATAGTCGGCCAGTAAATCAGATTGTCTTATAATGGGGAATGTTAATTCGCAAGATATTGACTAGAACTTGTGGGTTGGTCATTCGCACACTAGCAAGGCTTTTGTTGATTTATTGGATGATTGTTTTCTACATCAGCATGTTCTAGAGGAAACCAGAGAACGTAATACTCTTGATTTGATTATCAGAAGTGATTCTTCATGCATTAAACATCTGCAGATAAAGGAACCGCTAGGTGGCAGTGATTACAATGTGCTGATGTGGGATTTACACAAAGAGGTAACTACCATCAGGGGTAAAGAGAAGGGTTTTTGCTTTCGTAAAGGTGCCTATGGAGGTCTGAGACAGTTTAAATTCTATACGGTGGGACCAACTGATGATGTTACGAATAGCAAATTCTAAATGGGAAGCATTCAAAGAATTAATCTTGGAAGCTACTAGGCTTTTCATATCAACTAAGAAATATTGTTCAAGGTTTAGGCCTAAATGGATGTCAGATGAATTAATGAGACACGTGGCGCAGAACAAAAATGCATGGAATGCATATAAATTAATAGGTGGCACAGAAGCCTATGGAAGATATAAGCTGATCTGTAATCAAGTTACAAAGGAGGTTAGGCAGGCAAAAACCAGATTACGAGAAATCTTTGGCAAAGGATGCAAAGAAAAACAGTAATGAATTCTTTACTCATGTAAACAACAGAAGGAAGGGGATGAATAAAATTGGTCCACTTGATATCGATTGTTCAACTGTTGATTATCCTGCTCAGTAGCTAACAAACTGAATGAGTATTTTTCATCTAAATTTATACATGAGGAGTTATTCAGGAAGGGAATACCAGAGGGTAGTGAGTTAAATGATTTTTTTAATAATCGAGAGCAAATTGGAGGAGAAATTGTTGAAGTTAAACATAACAAAGGCACCCAGGGTGGATGGGATCTATCCAGTTATATTAAAGGAGGTGGCAAAGGAAGTAAGCAAACCCTTAGCCATAATTATGAGAGCTTCCTTGGACTCAGGAGAGGTACCCATGACTGGAGACGTGCAAATGTGACCCCAATTCACAAAGAGGGATCAAAGGGTGACAAGTAATTACAGACCCATTAATTTTCCAGACACCTCTCTTCCTGGGAACTTAATGGAGACACTGGTTAATGAAGCGCTGGAGAATCATCTAGACAACATTTCGGTTATAGTTCGGATACAGCATGGGTTTGTTATGGGAAAGTCTTGTCTGACCAATTTTGTTGGATACTATGATGTGATCACAAAGGAACTGGATGCAAAAAATAATTTTCATATATCATATACTTGGATCTTAGAAAGCTTTTGATTCTGTCGCACATGGAAGACTGCTGTACAAATTAGAGGAGTATGGGATAAAGGCAAAATGCTGCTAGGGATAATTGGATGGTTGAGTGGGAGAAGACAGAGAGTGGTAATAAATGAAAATTAATAACATTAGTCCTCTTCGTGGACTAATGGTATTAGTGGAGTCCCCCTGGGTTCACTGTTGGGTTCATTGTTTTCTGTATTTATTAAAGATATTGATGAAGGTATATCAGGCTTAATGTCTAAGTTCGAAGACTATATGAAGATTAGTAGGGTTGTTAACATCACTAATAACAGTACACTACAGCAAGAGGTTCTATAAACTTTGAACAGATGGGCTAAGTGGTGGCAACTGAAGTTTAACATTGACAAATGTAAAGTACTACATATGGGAAACAGCAACCCCAGAGCAACATATCAACTTTGTGGTACTACACTCAAGATGGTAGAGAATGAAAAGGACCTGCTGGTAATTGTGCAGTCAGATATAAAGTTATGTGAGCAGTGCAGACAATCTGCAAGTGTAGCTCATGGTGTCTTGTCAATGATATGCAGGAATTTTTCTAGCACGGATAACTTTTTTTTTTGTTAGTTGTTGGCGCATCGGCTTCTGTGCCCTTAATGCACCTCCCAAAGTTTTTGCACTACTCTGATCCAAGCCCGAGGCGGGATCCGAACGCACGTCCTTTGGGTTGCCAGGCAGGTACTTTACCCACCCGGCTAGCCCGGTCGGCAGCAGGGATAACTGGGAAAGCAAAATTCAGAGCGGGAGTGTGCTATAGGCCTAATGACTCTGATGAGTATAATGAACAACTGTACAGAGAAATAGAGTGGGCCAGTAAATCAGATTGTCTTATAATGGGGAATTTTAATTCCCCAGATATTGACTTATTATCCCCTTGTATAAGGCAGTGCTCAGGCCACCTTGTGTACTGTATACAGTTCTGGAGGCCTCATTTTAGGATGGATGTAGAGTGCTGGAACGAGCACAGAAAAAGGCAACCAGGTCAGTGAATCGAACAAAGGGTTGCTCTTACCAAGAAAGGCTTAAGATTTGCAAATTACTGTGTCTCGTGACTAGGCATGTGTGAGGTGATCTGATTGAGGTGTGATTAAGGCCTTTAATGGTTTGAGCAAGCTCAATGCTGATGGGATTCTTCATCTTGCCCAGATTACTCGCCTTTAATCGCCTGAGGGGACATAAATTCAAATTAAGGAAAGACAGTTGCAGAATACATGTGCGGAAATTTGCCTTAGACAGCATGTGGTTGATTGCTGGAACACACTTCCATCTGTCGTTGTAGAAGTTGATAGCTTAAACAGATTCAAAGGCAGAACTAGACAAATATTTGGAGTGAATGGATGGTTGAAATGGGAAGGTTTTTTTTTTTTTTTTGGCTGGCTTTCTTGCATCATGTGCCTCTACTAATGCTAATGCTAAAGTCGAAAATAAAAATATTACTTATTTCATTAAGTTTACAAATCTCTCTCGTTTAAATTGCTTGTTTCTGTTCCTGGTGGGCGCAGGGGAAGAAGAGAACAACAGTTATTGGGATATTTTCTCCCCAACGTACAAAAAAACAAACATTATGGGCAGCCGATTGTTAGCATTGGCCCCCAAAACTGCTATAAGCAGTCTTGGATCAACATTTTACAATTACTCCTTATAACATGGAAGGCCCAGCGCTATTTGTTCCTGAAAAATATTCAAATACATAGGCAATCTTCAATGGAGTACTTATTGGACATTGCTCATGTGCTAGATACATATATAATAAACATTGAGTGACCACCGAATACCACCTACCTAATACTTCGGAGTTCCCCCTTTTACCCTAAGTACAGCAGCTATTCGACCTGGCATTGATTCAACAAGATGTCGGAAGCGTTCTGGAGGTTTGGCCAACCAAGCTGTGTGTGTAATGCCGTCAGCAGTGCAGCTATGGAGGTGACTGGTGTATCCAGACGTCTGATATACCTTTCCATAGTGTCCCACAATTGCTCTATGGGATTGATATCTGGAGAGTTCGGAGGCCAATCGATATGCTGAAAGTTAGAACTGTGTACCTCAGACCATTCCTGCACATTAAGTGCCTGATGGCTTGGCGCATTGTCATCTTGGAAGACACCGTCGCCATTCGAGGAAAAGTGTAACATAGCTGGATGTACACAGTCAGCAAGCAGTTGACATGTGGACATGTGGACATGTGTTTTTGTAATGGGCGGCTCCTAGAACGTTAGTTCAACTCCGCCTCGTATCTCTGTGAAGAACAGTATCACTACAAATGGGCCAGATATGTGTGTGACGTCGGTTTGTGTGTATTATGTGTGTGTTCTGTTGTTCTGTTCTGGCCACTTGGCTACCCAGAAGCATCAGTCACCTGGACAGATGATTCTGGGTACTCGTCCACACCACGGGAAGGTGGGCCAGTCTCAGCTAATCACGTACTGTCTCAATATGAGACTCTGATCCACCTGATGTTGCCAAAAGGTGGGCCAGATTCCTCTAGGGGCCCACTCCAGAGGAGAGAAAAAAAAAAAAAAAAAAACATATATATTTATTTAGATTTTCCCGTGGTGCAAAAGAAAAAAAAAAAAAAATAACAATAATAATAATAATAAAATAATAATATCACTGTAAAACGCAAAAAAAAAGTGACAGCAACCCTGAAGAACGCAAAAAAAAAAAAAAAAAACCCAACCATGTGACTGATTTAGAACGCGAAGAGAGAAAAAAAAAATAAATAATAAATAAATAAAAAATAATAAGAATAAAAGAAATAAATTAAATAAATAAAATAATAATAATAATAATTAAAGAAATAAAATTAATTTAAAAAAAAAAAAAAAAAACAGCCATGGACTGATTGTAGAATGCGAGGAAAAAAAAAAAAAAAAAAAAACATATATACATATATATTTATAAAAAAAAAAAAAAAAAAAAGGGGGGGGGAAGAGAAAGAGAGAGAGAGAGATATTTTCCTTCCTGAACACAGGCCGCAGAAACAAGCTCCACAGCCCATGCAGCAGGCTGGGGGGAAGGGGGGAAATACATGGTCGGTTTCAGTCCACTGCTGGGTCATCGATGTTTGCCACTGGTGGTCTGTTAATCCTTCTTCTGCGCCTAAAGACTTCAGCTGAGTAGGTTTGCAGTGCAGGGAGGTTGTTAGGGTTCTGTAGGAAGAGCTCTAGATGCTCGCCAGAGATCTGTGTACAGCTGACAAGGTTGTGTCTCAGATCAGCATACGCAATGCACTCGAATAGTACATGCCACCAGTTCTCTTTGGCTCCACAATGGCAGAGATCTGTTGGGTGGAGACCCAGATGGTGTAATTTTTCATTCATGGATCCGTGTCCGGTAATTAGGTATGATGTTTCTAGTGAAGGGGTGAACCAAGACTGTACAGATTTAGTAGCAGTGTAGGTTACATCAGGTAGGAATCTTTTTGTGACAATGCCCTTTGTTGAATTATGCCATCGAGTTTGCCAAATGTTGAAGAGCTCGTTGTAGCAACGTGTCATCTCAGCCTTGGGGTCAGCATCCAGATTAACCTCAATGTCAAGGATCCTTGTTGGGATATTTTTCGTAATGCGGAAGCACAGCCCTCGGAAGGTGACATGTAGATCGAGCGGAAGTGCTCCCGCAATGACCTGAATGGCAGGAGTGGAGACCGTTCTACACACTCGGCAGATTGCCATTAACATTGACCTCTGGATGGTTCCAAGCTTGTCTCGCATCTTTACAAGAGTTACCCGATGGAACCAGGCTCCAGCTGCATAGGTCACAATTGGTAAAAATACTGCGTTGTAATACAACCGCAGGGACCTTTTGGAGAGTCCCCAATCATTCTTAGAGATGCGTATGATGGTTCCTGAGAATCTCTTAACTTTGTTCCTTAAATTAACAAGATGTGGAAGAAAGCTGAGTTTGTGGTCAATAATCACTCCAAGTACTTTGGTTTCGGTGACGATTGGCAGTTGAGCATTACATATCTTTACCTGCGGTGGGCGCCTGAGATCCAGTCTATTCTTGAATAGCATCATTTTAGTTTTTGTTGGGTTGATATGCAACTTATTAAGTGCGGCCCAAGTTGAGAGATCGTCGAGGACCTGGTTTGCATTTTCTTCAATGGCCTTCCGTGAATGCCCTGACACCACAACTGTGAGATCATCGGCAAAGGCCACAATTTTTGTATTCCTGAAGGTGCGGGAGAGCCAGTCTTGGAGGACTATGTTCCAAATGAGGGGTCCCAGGACTGACCCTTGGGGACAACCTCGATTTACTGATCTTGTGACTTGCTGGAATTTTGACTTGAGAATAACTGCTCGGTCGGAAAAATAGTTCTGGAAGAGGCTGTATAATTGCTGGGGGCAAGCGGCAGTTCGAAGGCGTGCCAAGGCACTATCCCACCAGACGGTATCGAAGGCTCCCTCGAAGTCTATGAAGATGGCCAATTCGAATTTTTCTTCAGAACTTTCAATATGTAAAACCAAATCGAACAGAGCTTCTTCACACGACCTTCCACGGGTGAAGCCATACTGGCATGGTGAGACCAAATCGTGCATTTGTAGCATGGAGACAACCCTGAGAGCCATGAGTCGCTCAAGGACCTTACCAAGGTTAGCCAGCAGGGCAATAGGCCGGAAGCTGCGGGGGTCTGTTGGTGGTTTGTGAGGCTTCTTGATGAGGCGAATGAGGGCAAATTTCCATTCTTTTGGGAAGCATCCTTCTTCCAAGCATTTATTGAAGAGAAGGAGTAGATGGTGCGGCCGCAGTGTGTGAAAGCGGATGATGAAGATGTATTCTATTAGGTCAAGGCCTGGACACTTTTTGGCATTAATGTTTTTAAGGACTGCTCCCAGTTCTTCTAGTGTGAATGGGTTGGCTTGCTCTTTTGCTATGTAATTGCTGTTGGCAGCTCTAATTGCTGAGTGTTCTGGATGATCCTCAGAGATGTCATCAGGTGGAAACAGTTTGTCTAGAATAAGGTTGGCAGAATCTTGCCAACACTTAGTTTCCTGAGCGCCTACTGAAACAGTGTTGAATATTTCTGGGGAGAAGGTTTTCTCTCTCAAAATCTTATATGCCAGGCCCCATGGATTTGTACGGTTGGTTTCTTTTACGAAATTTGCCCAAGTTTCTCTCTTTCTGGCTGCAATTGCCTTGGTATACTCATTTTTTTTGGCGATATAATCCCTATGAAGGCGTTCGACATCAGGAGCTGGCCAATCACGGTGTCGCTGGTAGTTCCTGCGCGCAGAGTGGACTGCCTTACGAAGGATGGTAAGTTCCCGGGTCCACCATGGGCAGATTGCTGGGCGGAACACCTTCTTCCTTGAGGACCTGTATGAGGCTCTGAGTATGGAGTGCTGGATAAAGGTGGTCAAGTCCTGTGCATTTAGCGAGTCCATCTGTGATGGGTCTGGATTTGGAAAGTCCAGTTCTATGGAGCTGTCATATGCTTCCCAATTGACGTTTCTCGAAGAGAATCTAATGAAGTCAGTTGGCCTTGTTCTGTTGTTGTTTCTCGGTGGAACCAAGTCAAGATGGAACAGTATGGCTCTATGGTCGCTAACAGTCAGATCCGGAGTTACCTTCCAGCAACTAACTGACTGACGTAGGTCTTTTGTAGAGAGGGTTAAATCAATATTAGATTCACCGGTGGAGCTAGAGTAAGTAGTGAACTGGCTAGGCTGGTTATGGATAATAAGATTTTGGCTGAGGATGAAGTCCTCAAGAAGCTGGCCACGGCCATTGGCAACTGCACTGTGCCAGAAGGGGGATTTTGCGTTCAAGTCAGATGCAACCAGGAGTTGTTTGGAGCCAATAAAATTCAGGGCAAATTCCAAAAAGTTTAGTGCTTCATTGATGTTACTTGAGGGAGGGCTGTAGAGTGACATCAGGTAGAATGATTGATCTGTACATGTAATCTGGATACAGGTGGAGAACTGATTGCAGAGGCCCTGGACAACCAGGACATCGAGATCCCTATTTATGACTGCTATACATGTTTTTGGGTCCACTGGGACAGGTTGAATGACTCGCGTGTGTATGGAAAAGCCAGTAATTTTAGAGGTTGGATGGGGTTGTATTCTTGCAGCATACGGCTCTTGAATCAGAACAACATCAATTGAATGCTCCTCAGTGGCCTGGCGTATTTCATCCGCAACTGTGCGGGACCTTTGCCCATTTATTTGCATCATTCGCAAGTATTTAGTTTGAGATACAGGGGCTCCTCTTAGGCTCCCAGAAAGAGAGCAAGCAGTTGACGTTAGCGGAGACCACTGATTCGTTGTTCCACACGCACCAGGGGTACAAATTCCTGCCAGTGAAACATGCCCCACACCATACAACCGCCTCCACCGGCCTGCACTTTTGATACCATGCACGATGGATGAAGAGCCTCATGTTGTTGACGCAAAATCCGTACACGACTGTCCACGGTGTGGAGTAAATAACGTGACTCATATGACCAGCACACCTTCTTCCAGTCTTCCAATGTCCAACTTGCCTGCTCTTTGCACCAGACGAGTCTTTTACGCCGATGAACCTTGGTTAGGAGAGGATGCCGGAGTCGTCTGCTGGTATACTCCATACGTGCGATGCAGTCATGCCAGATATTGTTCAGCATTGGCCCATGTTTTGTTGGGTAGTCAACTTTTGAACAGTGCTTCGCCTGTACGAATCGTTGGACCCGGCGCTGACCTCTAACATCAACCTTTCGCTGACATTTGCGGTTTTGCCGTCGGGTCGTTATTTGACCATTTTTACCCCAGTCCTGGTACACTTTAACTACGGCGGCTCTCGAACACCCCTCGAGTTCAGTTGTTTGGGCAATCGAGGCACCGGCACGTCGAGCTCAAACAATATGTCGTTTATCAAAGTCCGATAAATCCTTACTTTTATCCATCACCCTCGGAATTTTACTATCTACTGAACCACTGACACCTTATCTATGTTACGTAGGTCGATTAACTGCTTACTCTCGTACCTTCCGTGGTCAACGGGTCGCATTCAGTTTTCATAGGGGTGGTCATAATTCAGTGATCAATCAGTGTATAGTCAGATGTATTCGAACACTCACGCCCATCAATCCAAGTGTTCGGAATAGGTATAAAAGTAACTTTATTCACGATAGAAAATTTCCAGGGGTGTCCAGCATATTGTTTTATGAATCTAAGTAAATCAACGAAATACAGTAGATTGGTTGATATGTTAAGCTAAACGCGCCTTGCAACGGGGGATTCATCATAGCATCCACATTAGCGATCAGTCTATTCGGGCTATTGCAGCAAAACCGCAACAATCTAAAGCAATGGTAGCTGAAGTAATTTCTAAATGGAAACGTTATAGTGCTACCACAGCCGTGAAAAGTTCGGGTAGTCTTCAGAAATTTACAGAAAGAGACCGAAAGGCGCTCAAAACTGTAGTACGTAGATCTTATCAGTCTTTATCAAAAACTGTCAACAAACAGCTCAGAGAGGTCATAGAAACTGATATTAGTATATGAGATACTCACGTAGTGAACTTCATTCTATCCAATTTTATTGAAAAGCTGCTGCAAACCAAACATTACAGAAGTTAATGTATAATATCGACTTGACTGTTGCGCAGCTCGTCCTAATTGGTTCATGGATCGTTGGAAAGCTGTGTTGTGGAGAGACAGACCTATCCATGATTTTCCAATCCGATGGCGTGTTTCCGTCTCGCGGATATTAGTACAATATTATTCAACAGTGTGTGATCTCAACTGTGAAGTTCGGCGGAGGTGCTGTCATCGTCTGGGTTTTTTTTTTTTTTTTTTTTCGTGGTTTTGGCTTGACCCATTGGATGTCGTTTCTGAAAACATAAATGCCATTCAGTATACTGACATTCTAGACAATCGATCTACATGGGAATGGCCCTTTCTGTTTCCGTGTGGCAACTGACGATGTTGTACTACAAAACCATTGATAACTTTAAAGATAAGGGCGTGAAAAAGCTTTATTGGCTTATCCACAGGGCCGATTTTACCCCTATTGAAGACTTTGAGGTGAACTGGAATGTCGCCTTCGTGTCGGTCCAGCACGTCCGCAATCCGTAGCTGAACTGATCCTGTTTGAAAGAGAAATAGATTAAAATACCGCCCTCGTGTTGTCAAAAATTGTAATAAAGTCTAGTAGAAGGCTCTTTATTGAATATTGTGTTAAGAAGTGGTTCTTTAAAATATGCAAGTGCCCAGTTACTTCTGGCAATATAGTGCGCATCAATAACCTCCAGGTATCCGATGTGGACTTATCAGAGATGTTTTAGACTTGTGAAATTCTTCTGGTCTGAATAATATACAACTTATGAATTCCAAAATTAAATGTAGTTGTAATGAATTTAGCATTAGCATTAGTACGGGCATACGATGCAAGAAAGAAAGCTTATGCAGCATCAGCCAAAAGAAGAAAAAAAAAAAAAAAAAAAAAACTCCCATTTCACCCATTCATTCATTCCAAATGCCTGTCCAGCTCAGCCTTAAATTTGTTTAGGCTATTAGCTTCCACAACAAAAGATGGAAGCCTCTTTCACCAATCAACTACCCACTGGCTGGCTAAAGGCAAATTTCTGCACATCTATTCTACAACTATCTTTCCTCAATTTGAAACTTGCCCCCTCAGGTTCTTAGTCTCAGCAAGAGGAAGAATCCCATCAGCATTCAGCTTGCTCAACCCATTCAAGGCCTTATACACTTCAATCAGATCACCTCGCAGGTGCCTACTTTCCAGGCGCTGCAATTTGCAGAACTTAAGCCTTTCTTGGTAAGAGCACCCCTTTGTTCCCCTCATCAATCTTGTTGCCCTACTTTGTACTCGTTCTAGCAACTCTACATCCTTCCTCAAATGAGGCCTCCAGACCTGTACACAGTCCATGTCTGCGCGGTAGCACAGTGGTATCGTCACCGTCCTCCCCACACCGGGCGGAAAAGGCCTGGGTTCGGATGACGCGAGGAACTTTAATGGGCTTTTTTCACTCCGTGGCTGAGTTAGTCGGTCTCAGGCGTAGATAGCATGGTTTTTCTCCCCAGTAACTGGGGTTTTTTCTCCAGCAAAACAGGCAAATCGACCATAGAACATACGCAATTTACAGACACAAATACGGGTTAATGTATTTAATTACGGGCAACCCTACAACAATAATATATATATATTTTTTATCGCTATCCATATGCAGTACTTTGCATTTATCAATGTTCAACTTCAGTTGCCTCTTCTGAGCCCATTTTTCCAACTTATCTAGATCCAGTTGGAGTTGCATACTGTCTTTGCTGTCGTGAACAACGCTGCCAACCTTTGTATCATCTGCAAACTTGGACATTAAACCTGATATAGCTCCATCAATATCATTGATAAATACAGAAAACAACAATGGGCCCAACACCGAATCCTGGGGAACTCCACTAACAACATTTGTCCACCAAGAGCAGTGTCCATTGATTACCACTCTCTGTCGTCTTCCATTCAACCATCCCTTTATCCATTGTAGCAACTTACCCTTAATGTCATACCTCTCCAATGTGTACAGCAGTCTTCCATGTGCAACAGTATCAAAAGCTTTCCTGAAATCCAAGTATATGATATCAAAATTATTTTTGGCATTCAGTTCCTTTGTGACCACATCATAGTATCCAATCAAATTGGTCAGTCAAGACCTCCCTTTAACAAACCCATTCCACTCTGTATCTTAACTGTTACTGCAGTCTTGACTAGATGATCCTGCAATGCTTCTTTAACCAGTGATTCCATATTTTCCCCGAAACACAAGTTAAACTAACAGGTCTGTAGCTACTTGTGCCACCTTTTGAACCCCCTTTGTGAATTGGTGATACATTTGCACACCTCGAGTCCATGGGGACCTCCACTGAGTCCATGGATGCGCTCATAATTATGGGTATGGGTTTGCTTTCTTCCTTTGCTGCCTTTAATTTAATGTAACTGGATAGATGCCGTCCACACCAGATGCCTTTTTTATGTTTAACTTCAACAATTTCTCCTCCACTTAGCTCTCAGTTATTACAAAATCACTTAGTTCCCTGTTAGACACTTGATAAACTTCTGGCACTCCCCTCATTGAATAACTCCTCATGTGTGAATGTAGATGCAAAATTCTCATTCAATTTATTAGCTACCTGAGCATGATGATCAATAGTCAACCCATCTATGTTAAGTGGTCCAGTCTGATTCATTCCTTTCCTTCTAGAGTTTACATAAGTAAAGAATTCCCTTGCTGTTTTTCTTTGCATCCTTTGCCAAAGATTTCTCGTAATCTGCTTTCGCCTGCCTAACCTCCTTTGTGACTTGATTACAGACTAGTTTATACCTTCCATAGGCTACAGTGTCACCTGATACTTTATATGCTCCCATACATTTTTCTTCTCTGCCACGAGCCTCATTAATTCATTTGAAATCCATTTAGGCCTAAACCTTGAACAGCATTTCTTACTTGGAATGAAAAGCCTAATAGCCTCCAAAATTAAGTTCCTGAAGGCTTCCTATTTAGAATTCAACGTTGGTAACATCTTCAGTTTATCCCACTATACAGAATTTAAAAACTGTCTCAGACCACTATAGTCACCTTTACGAAAGCAAAAGCCCTTCCCTTTAGCCTGGATGATAGTTACATCTTTAAGTAATTCCCACATCAGTACATTGTGATCGCTGTCACCCAGTGGTTCCTTTATCTGCAAATTCTTAATGCATGAACAATCACTGCTTACAATCAGATCAAGAGTATCACTCCCTCTGGTTGCCTCTCGAACATGTTGCTGTAGAAAACAGCCATCCAATAAATCCGCGAATAATCATATCTTGATTCACGATCTCTGAGTTTAATTCCGAAACAATTTTCAAAATATGTCTAAGTCAATTGTCTTAACAACTGATAATTATCATCACTAAATTTAGAATTTTGTGTCGTATTAAAGCATTTTATTTCACTCAGCTCAGTTCTTTCTCTTTTCTCTTTGTAAAAAACTAGACAGAGCTTACAGTCTAATGGGATTAGGAACTTCATCCATCTCTTGTGGACTTAAAGTTTTGCTCATACCTTCTGCAATCAGTGAGCATGATGTCAAGAGAAATTTATTCATTCGTAGTGCTTAGCTTTCTGTTCAGAAATAAGGTTTATAACTGCGAAACTCAATGCGAGTGGCGTCAATTCCGTTAATTGATACATTTGTTTATCTATTCGTTCAGAACAAAAAGAAAATTATAGCAGTCTTCAAGTTACGTATCAGAATAAAAGAAACCAAAGCGAAACCAAGCTTCTTCGGCGTAAAACAAGGAATCTAACACCCCTGAATCCTCCATGGCATTAAGAATAAATTAATAATAATTAGCAAATCACTTATTTTATCTGTTTATAAATGTTATAAAACATTAATGTACATGAATTTGAAAAACCCTCACTTGTATACGTAACGAAATGCGTTAATTATCACCACTGGTCCTCCTCCTTACACTTCAAATAAATAGCATTGCTTCTTAAGGAGAACAATGTCTTCTGCCTCAACTGTTGTAACAGGCAATTTATCCACTTATCAGAAACATGCTGCCCTAAGGTAAACCTCACAAGACCCGGCCTTCTGTTATTCCCCAAAATTTTATATTTCTTGCCCTTTAGTTCTGTCTTCAACTGGTGAATATGTACATATCCTTTGTTCATTTTACTGAATCCCGGCGCATTATAGCCTTAGTTGCTAATGTGCCAATAAAACCCAACAACCAACAACAACAACCAACTGAATCCCTTCAGGGCCTTGTATACCTCTACCACGTCGCCCCCTAAGATATCTAGTTACCAAGTTTTGCATTCCTCACTTTCTAAGCTGGCCTTTGTATGAACATCGATTAGTATCCCTTACCAATCTAGAAATTATCTTGTGTTCTTTTTTTCCAAGTGTGTCTTCCAGATCTCAAAACAATATTATGAATGCAGTTTCATCATTGCCTTATAGAAAGGGACAATGACATCCTTTTCACTACTTGCGAAAGTTCTATTCTGTATATCACAAATAAAACGGGACACAACACCATATCCTTTCTTAGCGTCCTGTTTATACTATGAAAGATTTCATGTATAACAAAATCGTAATCCCTAAGTCTTTTTCATCCTGGACCAAATTTAATAATTTTCCACACTCTCTATCATGTAAGTAACTCCTGGATTTCTGTTCCCCAGGTGCAAAACCTTACATTGAGAAGTATTAAACCTCAGTTACCATTTTCAGACCAATTCTGCAGCTGATTTAAGTCATTTTGAAGAAGGCCAGATTGTTAAACACCCTTACTAATTTTAAATTATTAGCAGATATTTAAAATTTCCAATACACTTCTTCATCAGTGTCATTAAGGAAGATGAGAAACAGAAGTGGTCCCAATACTGATCATAAGGGACGTAACTTACTACATTGGTCCACCTTGAGGAATGTGCATTTACGGCTACTTCTGTTTCCTGTTTATTTTTTGGCCAACCTGTAATCCAACGAAGTATCTAAGCGGTAACCCCAGTTTTCTTTTATTTGTATAATATATTATCATAGAGAAACGGTCAGCAGCGTTACAAAAACCAAAGTAAATAATGTCAAAATCGCTCCTTCCATCTGTGTTATGACTTTGTCATGGTGATTCAAATTTTTGCTGATGATACAAAAGTTGATAGTTAAGAATAATAAGAGCAATACATTTACCCGTGACAAATTCTCTCTGCAGTGCGGACTGGCTGCTAGAACAGCTCATGGGATTCTCTTAATGATATACAGGAATTTTGCCTGCAGGGACAAGGGGGTCATCATCTCCTTGTAAAAGGCCATAATTTGGCTGCAGTACTGCATTTGAATCTGAAGACTCGTTTTAGGAAGGATGTAGATCGGTTTGAATAGATGCAGACAAGAACAATAAGGTTAATCAGGACACAAAATGATACGCTTACTATGGACAACTTAATTCTGCAAATTGCAACAATTGGAAACCAATAAACTGCAAGGAGACCTGACTGCAGTGTTTAAGGCTATAAATGAATTTCTTACACTAAATTCTAATAGCATCCTTCCTTACTCTTTCTTGGATCACATACACAAAGGGGGATAAATTTAAATTGAAAAAGGACGCATGTAAATGTGCGAAAATTTGCTTTCAGCCAGTGGTAACTGACTTTTGGAAAAAAAAAAATTTCCATCTGGTGCTTTGGAAGTGAGTGATTTGCATATATTAGATAAGTCTATTAGAGGGTATACCGTGGATTTTTTTGTGTGGCCTTAGCTGTTCAAGGTCGTTTCCTTGCATCACTACTACTGTATTGCTGATTAACTACATTAGTCAGGCTGACTTCTCCTTCACGAATCCTTTCTGTGATCCATTGAAGATATTACACTGTTCGACAAAGTTTACAGATCAAAATGTTTTTCATGAATATTTTATTGTGAAGAGTGTCGCCGAAGGCATATATTTGATGTAATAGTCATCCTGGCCTGCAAATTCCAAGTATCCAACAGAAATCGATCTACCACCATACAGAGCTGCACATCATGCAAATTCTTCATGCCTACAAAAACACGGGTTGCGACCACATCAATTATTTCCCGTGTTTTGGCTTTCTCAGTGGGATAGCCACAATTCCAGTATTCAGGATGGCAAATAATCGTCGTTTAAATGTCTTTGGGATGGTGGGTCGTTGGACAACTTGAATCCGGGCAGTAGCAGGCGACACGTTTGCTTAATGTGTCACGTAATTTCGTCTCGGCACTATGGAATCAGTTTCAGGAGACAGGAATCAATTACAAGAAGGGCTTACCAAGGTCGCCCGAGGGCTAAGTCAATCAGAACAGACCGCTACCAGACTCTTGAGGTTGCTGCGACCACAAGGTGAAAAATTTCCAACCAGACTGTGTTAACAAGGCTCAATTTAAGTGGACTCTACGCAAGGAAGCCAATAGTTTGTATCCCATTAACCTCAAACCACCGCAGAGCTCTTTGAAACTGGTGCCATGATCATGTGACTTAGAGCTCTGACAAATGGGGTACAGTTCTGCTCTTTCATCTGAAACGAGTACTGCAGCACCATCCCTCTACCATCAGAGAAAGGGACCTTTACGGTGGAGGCAATGTTATCATGTGGGACGGAATAATGATCAACGGCCGCACCTCTCTTCATATTTTTGATAAGAATAACGTAAATTGGCAATAGTACTGAAAACTGATCCTTGAACTAAGTGCGACTTTTTACGGGTGCGATTGGCATGCGAATAGAGCTCACGTGGTGAAGGAATATCTGGAAACTGAAGATATCCAACGACTGCCATGGCCATCATGATCACCAGACTTAAATTTGATCGAACATGCGTGGGACGCCCTAGGGTCGCATTACACACCGACAGCGAACTCCTCAGTCTCTTAGTGAGCTAAGGTCTGCGCTGGTGGTAGATTGGGATTTGTTGCCACCGTATCTTATAGACACCCTTATATTGAGCATGGTTCACTGCTGTCACGCCTGTTTAGCTGTTGGAGGGATCATACTCCGTTCTGATGTCATATGACCACATTTTCGAGTATCTTGTATCTATTTCTGTAATGTGACCTTTTTTGGTAATTCTTACACAACTCCTATAAATGTCTCTTATACCAGTCCGAAGTTTCTCGCTGTCTCCTCATTTCATCGTTATTCTATGGTACACCACCATTACTTTGTCCCTCTTCATTGGAAACTGCATGAGTTACACCACGTTGTTTTCTACGTGTTCTGTTAATTTTATCGAGCAGTGTATTTCTATCGAAATGGTGCTGTATCGTATCCTTTAACTGAATTCAAACTCACTAGTCTGGGGTTGACCATCACGTCTTTCGAACTTCCCATGTGGATTTGGGGGGGGGGGATTTTAGTGCTTTTTTGCAGTTCAATGTAGATCATCCCAGAGACTACTGATAATTTCCCTAACATCCTAATGGGAAAATACACTCACATGCAACTCTTTTAGTATGAAAGAATGTACGCTGTCCATTCCTGGAGACTTAGACTTCAATTGCTAAGATTGTCTCAAACGCTACAGATTGTCTTTAACTGTGACGGTTATCTCAAAGTACCTAATGAACTCATCTGCCACTTCTGCTGGACTTTTTCTAATATCTCCTCTACCCCGATCAACTTCGATTCACTTTCTCCTTTTTTATATTCAATGAACAAAATATTCTTTGGTGTCCATTTTTTTGATCTCTTGCTAGTAATTTCTCATACTCAGCCGTTTTATCCCTATAGTAGGTTTGTAACAAATACACTGTACTTGTAAAAAATTTATATCTTCACATAGTCTGTGACTCTGCTTTTTTGGCTTTATTGCTCCTATGCTACACAATGAAGACCTGCCAATTATAAATCCATCTTTCCGAGAAGGGTCTTCACAACTGCGTGATGCATCTGGTGAATAGGATAATTGGGGGGATGCCTCTTCAAGAAAAGCGGCACATTTCCCTAATCAACAAGAATTTGATCACTTAGTATGGGAACTGTCTAACTAAATCCACTGCAAAGCTCCTGATATTTCGTTTAAATGAACAGCACAGCATTTAGTGGATGCCAGCTGCAGGTCTTCCACATACTGAAAAAGTTGCTCATTTATGTTATTTTTTTGCTGTTGCCCTATCCCTGTTATGTTGTTTTGATCTTTGTAAATAGATTGTTGTTAATCACATTCCAGAAGAGGACATTTTTTTCATAAATAGTTTAAGTAAAAGTTTGAAAGTTGTTTTGATTTCATTGCTTTTCTTGGCTCTCGTGTGTAGTACAGTCGGTAGGATCACCGCCCACTCCACACCGGGTGGAAACGACCTAATTTTCAATCCAAAAGATGACGGGAGGAATTTTTATGGGTATTTTTCACAATGTGGGTTCAGTTGTTCGGTCTCAGGCGAGGGTAGCGTAGTTTTTCCTCCTGGAAATTCCGGTTTTGTGTCCTGCAAACAGAATATCGACCTAGAACGCACACAATTTACAGACAACATAAATGGAGCAACATGGTCTTAGTTGCTGATACTCCTAAAACCCAACAATAAGCAACAACTTCTTTTTCTTGTTTTTCTCTATTCAAGTCGTAACTGCTCTTGTCATCCGCTTGGGCATCTTTCTTTTGAAGACTTCTCCTCCAGAACAAATGCATTTGTAGCTTTCATGATAAATTTCCCATAATGAATTCGTATCCAACGGAGTTTAGTTGTTTCTGTAGTCAATAGAGCCCAAGAAATACCTCAATCCACTGCAGTCTCCCGTCTGGAAATTGAAGCCCTCATATTTTCCTTTCACCACAAAAATTTCTTTGTACACCAACCATTTTAATGTATTGTCAAATTTCGAATGTAGTTTGGATTTTTGATGAGAACCAAGTCGAGGATCTTAGAATCGCCGTACTTTCTCTAACACGTCGGAATAAATAACACTTATCCAGGTTGCTCAGAAATCTGTATCGGCCGTCCATGATTTTTAGTCTATAAGATGTACATTAAAATTGGGTGTAATGAGGCTGTCATATTTGGCTGCCCATTTTGTCTTTAATACTAGAATGAGCATTTTATACCCCTCAGAATTCGTTTGGTCTGTAACATACACAGACTGTCATCTTCTCTTTGCCTCAAATCATCTTCACCACACAAGACTCAACATCTATCTGAACCCAACAATAATTGTGATTCTGGATATATAGTCTGATCACATTCAGAGAGCCATTGATCAGAAGCTTGAAATTCCTCCCTTTCAACCCTCCCTGTCTCTCTTAAACACTCTTCATAAACTTTTTTATGAATGAAATATTCATTAAGGAAAATTGATGAATGGTTTTGCTCTTACATATGGGCAAACTGTACCAATTCTATGCGTAAAAGATCCAGAGAATTTTTTCCCTTCTTCAAGTATGGGTTACGAGGATGCATAATTATCACATAATCAGTTGTCCGATTTTTGCAAGCAAAACGTTGTATCCGGTCTTCAGTTTAGTGAGTGAATTGATAAACACATATGGAGTAATAAAAGGTGGTGGTGCCTTTGTTTTTTCCCCTAGATATTTTAAAGAAAATGTGTTTAAAATGTGTTGTTGGCTTCTATGATCTCTCTCTCTCTCTCTCTCTCTCTCTTTCTCTCTCTCTCTCTCTCTCTCTTTCTCTCTCTCTCTCTCTCTCTCTCTCTCTGTTTAGATTATGTAAGCATCTTCCTTTCTGTTCCTCTTTTCTGAGATCCAAGGACAGATTTGCTATAGATCCTGGTACACTCCACATTTTCTAGATGTCCCCTTCCTCCTCTCCCATATTGAACTGAAGATGGGATTCAATAAGAATTGAAATAACCGATTCTTATATTTTATCGTTGAAAGTGCTTTAAAAGTATTTTATACCTCTAGCTCTTGAGTGTGGCAGTAAACTAAAATTTATAAATAATTTCACTCGGTATTGTGCTTTCCCTTCAAAATATATTTCGTAAGGACAATGCAGCAGGCATTTACACAGGATATTTATGTGCGGATCGCAAGCAGCAGCTGTACAATGTCACTGATACTAATCTGAATGCGTCCGAATTGTCCTCATATTTCTTTCAAAGCTTATTTCGCTCTACTTAATTAATTTCCAAGAAAGCCAGAAAAAAAAATTCAGTAAAGATATACCCAAAACTAGAAATCTGTTTCATAAATATACTCGATATAGTGCTTTCACTTGAAATATACCACATTTTATTCTTCATCAGTAATTGACTTTTTGCACCTGATTACGTTAATTATTCCACTCAATACATTAAGAAACAAACATGAAACAGCTACTAATGAAGAACATTTCAAAATACCTCAGTTTTTGCGGAATAGAACACCTTAAGAAAGTTGTCGAAATATTCATTACTCGTCATATTTTCTTTCGTTTTTAAATTGTTAACTTTAACGTCAAATTTGTGGTGAAATCGGAAAGTTTTTTGAACTACATTGGTTGTTTTAACATATTTAAGTTGCATGGAATGCAGAGTGGTCCCCAGTGCCAAGCGGTCTATCTGGTGCTATTTTCTAGCGTTTTTCCTAGGGGGAGTACCAGTGCTTTAATAATCCCTCCACCGCTAGAAGCGTTTGCAACGTTACTGCTTAGTACTGCTCTCCTCTTCTGCTGATCGCTTGGTTACTGGTTGGCACCGCTCCTGCATCCACGTGGCGGGACCGGTAACCTGGGAGAAGGAATTCCCTCTCCTAGGGCTAAAAGGAGCAACGATAGATTGCAATGAATATCCATCACTAGAGCCCACAGACGGCAAAGTTGTTAACTCTATCTCAGAACATGAGTCGAATTGTCCGAAGAGACTACGGACAGAAAAACAAACTATAGACATGCCAGCATTTCTTATAATGCCCTTACTGTCCACACAACCTGTCGGCAAGCTATCGCCTTTTCTAATACAAAAATGTTTAGAATCAGTTGTTCGATCCCCTAAAATGGTGAAGCGTCTGCGATCTGGAGACCTTCTAATTGAAACTTGAAAAACATTACATTCAAAAAAATTGTTAAAATTAATGACATTTAACAAAATTTCAGTGTCAGTTACGCCCCATAGCACTCTGAACATATCTAAAGGCGTTATCAACGAATTTGGCTTACTAACTGCCTCTTAAGAAGAAATAGTACAAGAGCTTAGCGAACAAAAGGTGATACATGCTCGGAATGGTTAGTGCTGAATGATACATTCCCCAGTGACTATTTTCCTATTATAAGTTCAATTCGAACGCAGGTCGTGTCGTGTCCTAAAGGCCGTACTTTTTGGAATTTCCACAAAGCAGACTAGAAAACCTATTCCACTTGTGTCATACTCGAAAAGCAATATGTGCAGTAACATCATCTTGATGACGTAATTGACCACATTACCAACCATATATTATCTGCAGCAGAAATTTCCTTTCCAAAATCCAACCAGCGCAAGCGTGTACACCAAAATCAGTAATGGAATGAAGAATGCTCCAAAGCGAAACGTGATAAAAACCCAGCTTGGAACCACTTTCGTAAATTCCCAACTACCGCCAAGCTAATTGTTTACAAAAATGCAGAGCCAAAGCAAGACAAATTGGCCAAAAAGCAAAACATGAATTCTGGATTAACTTTGCCTCATCTATCAACAAAAATACTGACACTCGAATTATCTGGATAAAAATAGAAGCTCTCAATGGGAAATTTCTACCGCTGCAATCTCCAATAATACAATGGAATGAACAGGACCTATCCTCCCCTACTGATATACAAATGCATTAGCAGAGTCTTTTTATATTTCCTCCTCATCCTCTTACGTGACCTCCTTTCAACGCATTAAAACTAATCAAGAATGTCAAAAATTGAATTTTTCAACTAATCGCTTACTTCGGTATAACCAACCGTTTACTCTAGCTGAGCTCTAAGAGTCCTTGAGCAAATCATCAAAATAGTCCAGCAGAACTAGACGGCATTCACTACAGTATGCTAAAGCATCTATGTGAAGCCGATCTTGGCATATTATTACTCTTCTATAATCGTATATTTTCAGAAAATGCATATCCTCTGACATGCAGTATTATATTTGTGCTAGACCAAAACAAGGCAAAGATCCCACTCTAGCTCAGAATTACAGACCTAGATCTACCAATCGAATGTTGGGCTCAATTTTTACAAGTAAATCTAGGGCAGACCTAGGTCTACCCTAGATTTACTTGTAAAAATTGAATCCAACATTCGAAATGCCTTCGTTGTGAAACAGCATCTGGTTGATGGTCAACATAAATATTCAGAAAGCATTCGATACCACTTGGCGTTATGATATTGTTAAAGATATTCATCAGTTGGGGCTGAGAGGCATCCTTCCTCAAATAATTCAGAACTTTTTAAAATTACGCACCTTTCAAGTTCGATATCGAAATATGCTGTAAACATCTTGCATTCAAGAAGAGGGTGTCCCGGAAGGTTCCATATTGAGTGCTACCCTATTTGCGAATCGGGTCAACAATACAGTATATTGTATGACTTTCCAAAATCCATTCAAATATGCATGTATTCAGATGACCTCACCATATCCTGCCAGTCACAAAGTATGAATACTGTTGAAAGACAGTTAGAAATCGCTGCTCTTGCCAGAATAGAATCTTGGTGGCGCCTCCGTAGCCAGGTGGGCAGGAGCAGCAGTGCGTAGCACACGCTTCTTGATTAGACCGGGGTTCGAGCCCGTGACCACCAAATACGGAGGATACGGAAAGGTCAGGGAATGACCACCGCATATCCCCGGGGCAATATGGCCTTAGTTGCTAATGCTCCTATAAACCAAATAACAAACAAACAACAATAGAATATTGGACCTTACATAATGGATACCGTCTTGCTGAGCAAAAATCCACCACTACACACTTCTGCAAATTATGGTCACTTCATCTTGATCCTGAACTAAAGATCAATAACGTTTCGATTCCCCTTGCTCACACTGTCCGTTTTCTTGGCCTGGTGCTAGATAGGAAACTAAACTTTCAAGCGCATGTGGCCTATCTTCGACCCATCTGTTTGAAGAAGTTGAATGTCCTCCGGTGTCTATGTTTGTCATCCATGTCATGGGCCCTGATTGATTTACCTTTATCCATCTTTATAGAGCTCTCATCAGGTCCCGCTTCGACTATGGCTCTCCAGTGACTCTGCAAGGAAAAGTACTTTAGAGCAATTAAACACGATCCAGCACAGTGCTCTGAGAGTTTCTCTAGGGGCTTTCAGAACCTCCCCAGTTCATAGTCTTTACATCGAAACCCACGAGCCTCCATTACATCTCCGGAGGAAAGCATTACTTCTCCTGTATGCTGCAAAAATTCGTAGTGTTCCCGCTCACCCTAATTGGAGAGTGCAATACCGAATGGGAGTCATTTTATAATAGTAAACCAAATGAAAACAGATCTGTTCCACTCAAACTTAAAAAAACTGACTCAATCATGGAATATAGGAACCAGTAATATATTTCAGAACATGACACCATCAGATCCACCTTAAACAAATATTCCTGCAATTTACAGTTACTATTTCGAACAGTGGGAAAGAACACCTTATCTCTCTCCAATATCGCTCAGTTACATGAAACTCGCTCTCTTTATAACTCACGGGCATGTAAAATCTATACAGATGGACAAACAAAAACTGAGACCTAAGCAGGTGCTGCGGCAATCTTTCCCTTATTGACCATTTCTGTCTCATTGCCAGTAGAATACAATATCTTCACTCATGAGTTCTACGCCCTAAACTTAGCTCTGGATCACATTGCTGAACTTTTAATTACGACTGCTTTAATATACACTGACTCACTCAGTGCTGTCTGCGCTATAAGTAGTAATACCAACACCTCTCACCTGTAATAAAGCAAATTCATTCTAAGTTAATTGCTTTTAATGAGAGAAACCAAATTGTGACATTCTCTGCTGGATCACTGGGCGTTCTGGGATAGCAGGAAATGAGAGGGCAGATCTTTCAGCCAAACAACCAGATTCTCTACCATTTCACAGACTCCGTATGACTTCAAGCTCCATATACTGATTACAAACATATTATCCCTAAAGCATATTATAATAGCTGGTCACTAATCTGGAGAGGTTATCCAGGAAATAAACTTTACCAAATAAAACCAGATCCAAAGTTGTGGCTCTCCAACTTCCGGAAAAGCAGGCGAAGAAATAATTCTGGCAAGGCTAAGGATTGGGTATACTCACCTCACTCATCTGTATTTATTAATGAATGACAGCACTCCCCAGTGTACATCATATTATGAACAACTGACTGTTCACCATTTGTTAGTGGACTGCCTACAGTTTCTAAATATCCGTTCAAACACCTTTAAATCATCTGTTAATGCACAGTCATCACTAATATTATTGCAGAATCTTGGAGATGATCCTAATAAAGCAAATTTTATTGAAAGACACAATATGGCCCTAGCAGCCTGTGTCATTAAACTCCAGCACAAGAAGAACAGCAACATCAGAGTTGCATGCTGTAAAGTTATCCTTGAAACCCGCTACCGCTTCTCTAAATTCATTGCAGGCTTTCTCAGTGATGAGGTATAATCCTCATCCAATCTTGTCTCGGGTACAGCAGAAGCTACATTATCTTTCATTATCTTTTGTAATCTGATTTTTTTGGCTGCTGCTGAATCTCCAGTCACACTGAGTTGAAGAGAAATGATTTGTCAGATACTGCAGCCAAATAAGGAGCAACCCTAAATAACTCTTGTCCCTTAGTCCCCTTTATAAACTATGGGCAATTAATACGGAAGAAAGTGTTTTTCTAATGGCGACATTAATGACATGGGCAGACTGTGAACAAATAATATCATATTAAGTCTATAATAGAACTATGGCAGTCCAGTGAGGGGGAGTAGTCTCAAAGAGGAAATTGTCATATTGTTTTTTCTGCTGAGAACTGATAGCCTCTCAATGAACGAACAGTGTGACACAATTTTAACCACGAAACTCGTTTTCATCGATTGTCCAAGTTTTTTAAATTTATCATGTTTATCGAATACGCAAAATGTCCAGCTCTTTTTTTAAATCATCTGACAAAGGCAGTACTGTCTGAAGTTTTCAATTTTTCGAAAGTTGTTCGGCATAAACTGGTTTTAATATATATAAATGTGTTTTTAATACTTATCGTATACACTCTTGTTTTTATTAAATGTTACTGTTTTGTTTTTTTAATACCTTCTGACCGTAACCTATTTTTGCGTCCACTTACTTTTAATGTATTTTATTTTTGGACTTGGCGCATTATGGCCTAAGTTGACCATGCGTCATAAAAACCAAAATTAAATATTCAGTCCAAATAGTACCTTCATATATTATTCCATTTTCATTTAAATTTAACCTTACCATATTTTTCTTATCAGAGTATAATTCTTTACACCCATCCTGCTGTTCTAAAATTTCACATATCTTTCCTTTTAAATAAAAAAAAGAATAATATTAAAACAAATTCCCCGTTTATAGCGTACATTCATAGTATGCATCCAATGAACAGAGAAAATGTCCACGTTTATGTTCTATAAACATAGAAAAATATATTTTTAGAAACAATGAACTCTAAATTTTCTCTTCAGTTGTATCCGACAACGTTTCCTTTTGCTCCCATCCACAATCAGTCAAATTATTATCTTATTCATTAAGTTTCTTTCATCCCCAGCTACTAGATACTTATTTCCTTCCCAGACATCTTAAGAACAACGAATGTACTTGAATTGAATCTTAAAATTTTTCTAACTTTTGTCCACCATGAAGTTCTTATCTCATCATCCTCATTCACATAATTTTAAAATGTCAGATTCTAGCAAAACACTTCAAGTTTTACATCGAATAGTATGGTTCAATTTGACTGCAATTTGAATGCAGCACACGTCCCACTCGTTATCAATTTATTGCAACACGTGGCGTAGCATGTCTGGCGTCACTTCTGCAACTGCAGTGGTAATTCGAGTTCAGAGCTCAACGACATTTGCAGGTAAGGGTGGTACGTACACTAGATCTTTAACAAATTGCCATAAGAAAAATTCCATAGGTATAAGATCCAGAGAACGAGGTGGCCATGCTATCGGCGCCCCCCGACCAATCCACTGACATGAGAAACGGATGTTGAGGTGCTCATGCACTTCTCCAAGGTAATGAGGGGCTGTGCCGTCTTACTGGAAGTGAATGCGTCCTTCTTGATCATCTTCGTCAATTTATGGAATGAGGAACTGTTGGAGCATGTCTACACGATATCGGAATGGTAGCCTCCACCAAAAAAAAGGGGCCGTACACTTTTTCTTTGTTGAGGGTGCAAAACACGCTCACTTTTGGGCTGTCTTCTCCACTAATACCGGTGTCCCTCAAGGTTCAGTTCTTTCCCCCACTCTTTTCCTCTTGAATATTAATGACCTTCTTCCATTGACTGGAAATCCTATCCATAGTTTTGCCGATGATAGCACATTGCATTGCACTTTCCATTTTGAGAAACCTTGTCCTGCTAAATCAGCTTCAACTTCTCGAAAATCTGCTACCAATTCCTTAAATCCCGATCTTCAGGTAATTCTCCAGTGGGGCAAAGACAACTTAGTTGATTCCAACCCTTCTAAAACTCAGTCTTGTCTTATATCTCGCAAAAAGGATTCTTCTACTCATGCTTATCTTTGGTAACACTCCGATTTCTAGGCATAATGATATATCTCTTTTGGGGATTACCCTGCCTTCTAATCTCTCTTGGCACAAGCACATTACAAATATTGCTTCCTCTGCATCTAAAAAACTTGGTTTTCTCTTTCGCTCTCGGCGTTACTTTTCTTCCAAACATCTGCTTACTCTGTATAAATCGCAAATCCGCCCTGCCATGGAATATTGTTCCGACATCTGGGGTGGTGCCCCCAAAACCACTCTCAGGCTTCTTGATTCCATTCAGAAGAGGGCAGTTAGGTTAATTAATGATTCATCTCTGACAGAGTCTCTCCACTCGCTGTCTCATAGACGTACTGTTTCTACTGCATGCCTTTTCTACAGATATTTCCATGGGCACTGTTCTTCTGAATTGGCTTCTATAATTCCCGCTCTCACTTTCAAAACAGTCCGATCACGTGCCGCCACCAGCCAACATCCATTTACTGTCCAACTTCAAACCCACAAAACCAACTTTTCATCTTCCTCATTTATTCATTCAACTGCCGTTTTCTGGAACAACCTTCCTTCATACGTATTTCCTGAAAATTACAATCTACAGAAGTTCAAGTCCAATGTCAACAAATATCTTCTTTCGTCTTCTCAACCTCCAACCCAAGCACGGTACTAAGTACTATAGGTTCTAATACCTCTCGTGTTTGGGGTTTACATTAAAAAAAAAAAAAAAAAAAGAAAGAACATGTTCCGTAGAATTTCGGAAATCCTGCAGTTGTGACTGTTGACCTTACCAGTGACATGAAACATGCTCTCATCACTGAAAATTACGGAGTCCAGAAATCCCTCATCGTCTTCTATCCGATGCCACATTTGGTAGTAAAGTCGACGTGTATTACACTTGAAGTGTATTGCTACATTCTGGCATTTCAAAATATTATGTGCGTCCTCTAAATAAATTTATATACCCTTTCAAAGTTGTAAAGCTATTTTTGAAACACCCTGTATAAGTGTTTGAATTAATATCTCTCTCTCTCTCTCTCTCTCTCTCTCTCTCTCTACCCCTCCATAATGAAATGTGGGACGATGACACGAAATGGTCACTACTGTTATTTTACAAAAATAAGCAATTCCTATTTTAGTTTTGCAATGGACTGAACTTAAGAGAAGTCTATCATCATCCAGCAGCTGTTTTATCTTTGGATGCACAATTTATTAATAAAATGGCATCAAAAGGACTTCCCTTATATAATTGTCAAAAGTTAAATCCAATTTCGATATTTCTCAACTACGAGTGTATATGGGCAGCTTCAAGAAACATTAATTAATTAATTAATAGTCATTCATTGTTGAACACGTCTCTAACACTGAAGTGAAAATTACACGCGAGAAGCGGTAAAAAATATTTTAAATCCTAGCCGATTTGATATGTAATCTAAAAAGAGGAGGATTTTATTTATATTTATTACCTCAATGAGATAAAAAGTATGCTAACGATAAGTACAACGTACAGCTTTCCCAATAAGGATACTTGAAATTAATACCATTCTTTCCATCTATATGACTCCAGCAACCTTGGGAGTTACACCATCAAGAAAAAAAAAAGGTTGGAGAAATAAAATGTGTCGCCACTGCTCACCAAACAGAGCTAAAAAGTACTATTCTGTGGTCTGTAGGCAGTACAGCGGGGAGGAGTGATTTTAGAGGAATTATAAGATGCACTGTGGAATCTGTGGTCTTCTTGAGAAGGTAGTCCCCAAACTATATACTCAAGATTATTGAATATTATACGTAGTGCCAATGATACATTTATTAATACATTTTTTAATAGATCTCTGGGTTTTAATAGCGACATGCTATATTTCTTATAGATGGTCACTTTCAACTTTTGAATGAATATTTAATTATAAAACTTTTGTCTTATTTATGTACAGCATGATATCAGTACTAGAATCCTGAATCGGGTAGGGTACCCGATGCAGGATTCTAATCCCTGATCCGCAATATTGGTCGGATCTTCAATAATTTTGCGGTTCAGGTCAAGTGCGATTCTGATGTTTGAATGTAAACAATTTAATACATCAATAACAAAAATTAATATATCAGTTCATAAGTAACCATTTTTTTTAAAGTAACACTTTGTAAAATCAGGAGTTTTCCATATTTTTATTGTGTAATTTGAATTATTACAACACAGAGCACCACATTGATATCTTTATAAATTGAATTCATTCGTTTAAAAGGTACGACTAGCTTAGATTTAAGACTATTGAATTTTTAACATTCTCTCTCTCTCCTTATATATATATACAACAAATATATATATATATATACAACAAATATATATATATATATACAACAAATATATATATATATACTCAGTGATCACTGAATTATTACCACCCCTATGAAAACTAAATGCGACCCGTTGACCACGTGAAGTATGAGAGTGCAGAGTTAGTCGACCTACGTAGCATAGACAAGGTGTTAGTGGTTCAGTAGGTGGTAAAATTCCGAGCGTGATGAGTAAAAGGAAGGATTTATCGGACTTTGATAAAGGACGGATTGTGGGTGCTCGACGAGCTGGTGCCTCGATTTTCCAAACGGCTGAACTGGTGGAGTGTTCGACAGCCATCGTAGTTAAAGTGTACCAGGATTGGCGTCAAAATGGTCAAACAACGACCCGACAGCAAAATTGCAAAGGTCAGCGAAAGGTTGATGTTAGAGGTGAGCGCCGGGTCCGACGACTCGTACAGGCGAAGCTCTGTTGAAGAGCTGACTACCCAATACAACATGGGCCAACCCTAAACAATATCTGACATGACCATGCGTCGCACGCTCTCACGTATGAACTGTACCAGCAGACGACCCCTAAGGCACCCTCTCCTAACCAATGTTCATCGGCGTAAAAGACTCGTTTGGTGCAAAGAGCATGCAAGTTGGACGTTAGAAGACTGGACAGGGTGTGCTGGTCGGCTGAGTCACGTTATTTATTCCACACCGTGGATGGTCGTGTACGGATTTGGCGTCAACAACAAGAGTCTCTTGATCTAGCATGCATGGTATCAACATGGGGCATGTTTCACTGGCAGAAATTTGGACCCCTGGTGCATGTGGAACAACGTATCAGTAGTCTCCGCTATCGTCAGCTGCTTGCCGACTGTGTGCACCCTGCTATGTTACACTTTTTTTTTCCGAATGGCGATGGTTTCTTCCAAGATGACAATGCACCGAGCCATCGTGCACTTGATGTGCAGGAATGGTTTGAGGAACACAGTTCTGACTTGCAGCATATCGATTGGCCTCTGAACTCCGCCGATATCGATCCCATAGAGCACTTGTGAGAAACTATGGAAAGGCATATCAGGCGTCTGGATACACCAATCACCTCCATACCTGCATTGCTGATTGCTTTACACATAGTTTGGTTGGCCATACCTCCAGAACGCTTCCGACATCTTGTCGAATCAATGCCACGTCGGATAGCTGCTGTACTGAGGGAAAAAGGAGGATCTACGAAGTATTAGGTAGGTGGTCATAATTCAGTGATCACGTAGTATATACTTATAATGTAATATATGAAATACACTAAATGGCTACTTTATTAGGTAGGTTGGTCTCCCTTTAGCTGTCAGAGCAACCTGGATTTGTCATGTATGACCTAAACGAGGTTTTGAAACCATGATACATGGATAGTGACCCCTCTTGACTCAACTATTTTTTATAGTTGTTGGAAATTAGATGGTTGCGGATTTCTACATCTCGCCCAAAAATTACTCAGTCGGATTGCAAACTGGTGACTGAATTTATTCTCATGGTCCAGGAACAAGTTCTGTACACTTCTGGACTTGTGACATGGCGCATTCTCCTGTGGGTAAAACTCATTCGCAGATGGATACACCGCAGCCACAAAGATATTCTAATGCTCGTAAACAGTTTCCAAATAGCCTGGCATCCAAATATTACATTACATGTATAAAGAGGGGGGGGGTGGTCAATGTGCACCACGAAAACGCTCCCAACACCATTACAATACCACCACCACTACTAGCCTGAATTGTTGATATCTGACAGGATGATATGACAGGTTGATATCCATGGGCCCATGCTGTTTCCGTTATGTTCTGGATCCTTCATCGGTGTGAAACATCAGAAACCGTCAGACACCATGAAACGTTTTTCTAATCCTCTACTGTCCAGTGTTGGTGTTCCAGAGCCCACTGTAATCGTATTTTTTTGTTTTTTGCTGATAGGAGTAAAATCCGTTTCGATTGTCGGCTGCGACACCCCAAACTTGACAAGGTACAACGAGTTGTGGTTCTGAAATGTTTATCAACTAAAGCCACAGGGAGTGTGAGAGCTATTAAAAGAATTCTCACTCGTTGGGATGGGATATGGCATGGCTATATTAATTATCCAGCTCCTCCATATGTCCCAAATCTTCAAAGGTGCTTTAAGTGTCGAAAATATTGACATTCACAAATGGCCTATCCTGGAGCCCTTGCATGTGCTCGATGTGCAGCAAAGGACCACGGAACTACATCATGTTCATCTCCAAAACCAACACGCATTAACTGCCAAGGAGTGCACCCTGCTTACTCTCGAGCATGCGAGAGGTGGAAAGAAATTAAAAGGTTTAAGGTAGAGCTGAACATTCATATCAGGAGACTCAAGAAAAGCGGTGAAACCCTTCAAAGTAAACAAACCTACCTACGCTTAGAAGGTAGCAGGGAGATATTCCATTGGAACTCAAACAGGAACAACTATACGACCAAAAGAGTCATTCACTCCCATCGCACACTGCCTGTTAAGTTCACAGAAGCCCTCATAGAAAGATCAATCAGCTGCCGCTCCTATATCTGTGCCACCTAATGCTACACCATTCAAAAACAAAGTGGTAAAGAAATTCCAAAAAAAAAAAACTGTAAAACTACCGGAAATACAATAATAATGGAATTAGAAGTTAAGGAGGTGCAGTACGAATCTGTCCTGGAATTTTTTTGCGGAAGAAGAGGAAGAAATGAATACAGGCCAATGTCCATTCTTCCCAAAGACAGATAAAGGGTGAGAAAACAAAGCCCTCCCCCAGCTCTTCGGAAGCCACCGGACGGACCAAACAAATCTTAAGAATGAACATATTCAAATTCTTACAATGTAATTATCGCGGATTCCGTCGAAATAGTATTAGCAATGGCTACATGGTGCAAGGAAGCCTATAGCTTTGCACCACCCAAAAATAAAAAATAAATAAAATAATAATAAATAAATAAATAATAATAATAATACGAAGAAATTAAAATAAATAATTAATAATAGTAAAGGAAATATAAAACCTATGCTTTTCCCTCCTCCCGTAGGTAATTATCCAGCTGTCAGCCTCCATCACCCATGAAGGCAACTTATTCCAGTAATTTATAACTCGCTGGCTAAAATAAAACTTCCTGCAGTCCAATCTAAACATCTCCTCTCGTAACTTGAATTTATGGCCCATTGTTCTACAATCATTTATAACTGTGAAAATTTCGTCCTCGTTCATTTTACTGATGCCTCTCTGAGCCTTAAACACCTCAATCAAGACTCCTCTAAGGTGCCTAGTTTCCAAGTTCTGCAACCCACATATTTGAAGTCTTTCCTCATATAGACGCCCTTTTGCCGATCTCACCAGGCGAGTTACCCCTATTTGGACTCTTTCAAGAAGCACAATGTCTTTCTTTAGGTGCGGTCTCCATACTTGAACACAGTATTCCAAGTGTGGTCTAACAATAGCCTTATACGAGAGGGTATCAAAAATTTCGTACCCTTACCTAGAAATAATAGCCCTAGAAAGGTGAAACTTCACAGGACCTTTAATCCTTTTCTATGTATTCTCCATGTATAGTAACACATTTCTCCCATCTGTGTATCAGTTTTTTAATGATTGTGTTATGTTTATAGAAGTCCGCACTTTTTGCTTGAAACCACGATTACGCTTCACTGATGATTTCCTGAAACTAATCAAAGCGGCGTCCACACATCCGTTTGTCATTTGTCACCCACCAGCCGATGAAAAAAGTTCCCAACATACGCATTACACAAATTGAACAGTTGGCGAGAACATCGTATTCGACATTGCTTCTTCAAAGGCGTCAGCAATCTCGGAACCTATCATGCGGAGACCTTAGACATGTGCAGATGGTCGTGTAAAATGCTGTGCGCAGATCCATAACTAATTCCCACTGCATTTGCGATGAATTGCCACACGTCTATCACTCTGTACTGGCTGCTCAACATTTGCAAACATTTCGCTGTATGTGGATGTTGGTGGCTTTCCTTCTCTTGGGTCGTCAAAGACTCTTATACGACAGCACCGGAACTCTCGTTTCCACCTTTTTACAGTGTCATAGGATGGACAATTCTGCCCACACACAACTTTCATTTCTTCGTCAATTTCCTGAGCTTTCTTGCCCTGCAAATGCAGGAACTTTATCACTGCTGGATAATCCAGTTGTCAACCATAGCGTCCTTCCTCAGATTCCGGGCTCCGCCTATGGTGTACGGGAATGAAATTTCACGTTAGTTATAAAATATGTAGACAACTTATATTAAATACGGCTCTTCCTACTGATGTTTTATGTAAGTCAGGGAACGAACTCTTTGATACCCCCTAGTCCTTATGTCTATGAGCAATTGTTCGATAAATCATCGATAGGACACCATGGACCTTCCTTGCAACCTGCCTATAATGCTAGGAGAACTTCATGTCTGACCGTATCGTAACACCCAAGTCCCTTCTTCCACTCCGGCTTTAGTTCAACTCAACGAAGTGTATAAATATATAAATACATAGTGATGATATCAAGGCCCTTCTGTGTAAGCATAGGCCAACTTGCTTTTCCTTGTAGGACACTTATTTAAAGATAAATTAGGAGTCTTACATTCGTAAGTTGAATTATTCGCAAAGAGCGAGCTGGGATTGGACTTGACCAGGAAGGAGTTGCCATCCTTATGGAGAACCACACCTTCTTCCAGGCTACATCACTTACCCCCACCAACTTAGACGCTGTAGCAGTTCGTCTTACTGTAGAATTCCTCCTAACTGTTTGTTTCATATATTTACCACCTGGGAACGGCATCATCCATGTTGTTGTTGTTATTTGGTTTTTAGGAGCATTAGCAACTACGGCTATATTGCTCCGGGGATATGCGGTGGTCATTCCCTGACCTTTCCGCATCCTCCATATTTGGTGGTCACGGGCTCGAATCGCGGTCTAATCAAGAAGCGTGTGCTACGCACTGTCGCTCCTGCCCACCTGGCTACGAAGGCGCCGGCATCCTTCATGTCGACCTTGATCGCATTAAGCAGTTGCCGTCCCCTTTTCTCTTACTACCACATTTCAACAGACATAGTACTCTGTGGGGTAATGCTGATATCAATAGAAGGGGTCGACTATTGAGAGCATGATTGAAAACAACGACCTAGCCCTTATAAATGTAGGATATAACACCTTTCAAATGCCTACCCGTATATTCACTGCGATTGTTCTCCTTGAACTGAAATGCCTTCAAATATCTGGCAACCTTTAATACCATTACAGTTGGCAAGGAGCCAGTTAATGCTGCAGTGAGATACATCACAGAACGTTATTTTCCAAGCAGCGGCAATTGCAATTCCGAAGACATCGAAGCGGTTTCCGCCATTTCCAAATGGTGCTGTGCGTTTTGCATTTCATGATGGAATGCAAAATGCACAACAGCAAGAAAGGTGCAAAACAAAATTTCGTCGTTATCTTGCCACAGAAATTTAATAACCTTCAAACGTGCCAGCGTGAAAGCACGTTACGTTACACGTCAGAATCAAAAGGAATCTTGGATCTGCTTCAAATCTTCCATCAACCAGACGGCGTGACCTAATCTCCTCTGGAAGAAAGTCCCGAAAATTAAGAGAAAATGAACACATCGCCCACTACATCGATCCTAGAACATAATGGATATGCAATTGCAGACTCAACTGCAGTTACCAACCCTGTACGTGGTGAGGAGACTTCCCAGTGATGTTCCTGGCCTTCCAGATTAGCATCACTGGGATCCAACGCCCATACCTTGGTTCCAAGGTTACATCATTGGAACCCGCATATGTAGCCGTGCGCCGCGACCCGTGGAAACTCGAAAAGGGGTATCCTAGTTGTTGAGGGGCCCAGCCTGAATGGCCCGACTGGGATCAATCTGCGGGTGGTTCTTACTGCTAGAGTCAACTGCGTTCCAATGTCTCCCTCCCTTTGGTCCTTGGACGGAATCAAGGCTTATTGGAAACGTGGGTATAATGCTCCTGACCGAACTTCACGTCCCATTCGTGTACGCAGTATCTGCTAGTTCACGAGTGGGCTTACCCTCATAGGACTCCGTGGTGGGTAAGGTACTTAGGGCATCTGAAATTTTTATTTTACTCCCATGAGTAATTTAAATCCTGTTTCTTCTGGGGCCCCAACAAGGCCCCTACATAACCGATCAGATGAGAATGAAACCAATTCTGTCAAAAGAGTCAGAACTGGGAATAAAACACAATCTGTAATACCGCTTTTGCTTATTCTCCATTCCATCGGGAAGATGTCACACTTCTTCATCCAGAAAGGATTAGAAGGGTTGGAAGGATCACCAAAATCCGTAAAATGGTTGCGTTCTGGCAATCGTTTAGTCGAAGCATCAAGCACAAAGCAAGCAGGAAGAATCCTGAAAGTGAAATCCATAGGGGAATACTGATCAGTGTAGCATCCCACAAAACTCTGAACTCTTCACGAGGTGTCATTTCAGAGTGGGATCTTCTTCATGTCTCTGAAGAAGAGATCTGCTCTGACTAAAAGACCAAGGAGTGACAGCTGTCAAGAGAATATTAATGCGGAAAGATGGGAATCTCGCTCCTACCCGAGTTCTCATCCTAACATTCAACACGCCACGGCCTCCAAGTTCCACCAAGGCAGACTACTTATACTGCCCAGTAAGGATTTACATCCCAAACCCACTGGATGTTTTAGATGTCAAAAATACGGCCACTCACAAACAGCTTGTCGTGATAATCCTGCATGCGCTCGATGTGTTACGAAAGACAACGAGAGCAAGGAACATTCAGCTTCCAAACCAATCTGTGTAAATTGCCAAGGAGAGCACCCTGCATACTCTAGAGCATGCCAGCGGTGGAAGAATGAAAAAGAAATTCAAAAAATAAAAACAGAGCTGAACATATCCCATAATCCCAGAAAACGCATTCAATCAATAAATAGCGGGAAGCCCTCATACGCCCAGAAGGTTTCTGCAAAATGCACCATCGGTACACAAACTGAGATGACTGTACCGCCAAAAGAGTCATTTACTCCGATTACACGGTATTTATTGCGTTCACAAAAGCCCGCCCAAAAAACAAAATCAGCTGCCACTCCTATTTCCATACCTCCTAATGCTCCACCACTAATGCAAAACCAAGTGGCAAAGAAAAGGTTCAAATATCGGAAGAACCACCTGCAATACAAGAAACAATGGATGTCGACGATAAGGCGGTATTGGATGACCAGTCCTGGAAATCTTTTCAGAAGAAGATATGGAGACAGGCCAACGACCTATCTTTCTAAAGAAAGATAAAGCCAGGACTGAAAAAACGAAGTCCTCAGCCCTTCGGAAACCACCTGATGGACCCAACAAATCCGAATAATGGATAAGTTCAAATTTCTACAATGGGACTGTCGTGGATTCCGTCGGAATAGTGACTACATCAAGGCCCTCCTGAGTAAGCATGAGCCTACTTGCTTTTGCTTACAGGAGACGTATTTAAAGGCAAATGAAGACCCATACTTGCGTAACTTTTCAATTATTCGAAAAGACAGAGATGGGAATGGACCTGCTCACAGAGGGGTAACCATCCTTGTGGGTAACCACACCCCATTTCAAGCTCCACCACTTACCACCAACGTAGAAGCTGTAGCAGTTCAAGTTACTGTAGAGTTTCTCTTAATTGTTTGCTCCGTCTATTTGTCACCTGGGAACGACATCCCCCAGGCAAACATTGATGAACTCATTAGACAATTTCCGCACCCTTTTTTGTTACTAGGGGATTTTAATGGGCACAATACTCTGTAGGGTAGTGCCGATATCAATGGAAGGGGTCGGACTATAGAGCGTATGCTCGAAAACAATGACCCTGCTAAATGTTGGACGTAACACCTTTTGCCACATGCCTACCCGTACATTTACCGCGATCGATCTCTCTATATGCTATCTCCTTCCCGTGTGTACACGGGAGGTTGAAGATAACATTTATGGCAGTGATCACTTCCCCGTGATATCCATCCTTTGCAAAGGGAGACCATGCCACCCGTCTAGGATGCCACGGTGAAGATCGGTCACGTTGACTGGAATGCCTTCAAAGATCTGGTATCACTTGATACTAACACAGTCAGCAAGGAACTGATTAATGACGCGGTAAAGTACATTACAGACACTGTTGTCCAAGCAGCGGAAATTGCAATTCCAAAGACTTGGATCGGTTTCCACGATTTCCAAAACCATGGTGGAATTCTAATTGCACTGCAGCAAGAAAATCTCAGAACAAGGCATGGAGTATTTTTCGCCGGTATGCCACCACAGATAGCTTAATAGCCTTCAAACGCGCACGTGTTAAAGCACGATACTTAAGACGTCAGAGTCAGAAGGAATCTTGGATCCACTTCATCATCTAAGCTTATCTGGGATAAAATCCAGTCCTGGAGTATAATGGATGTGCAATTGCAGACCCAGCTGTATTTGCAAACACTCTTGGGAAGATATTTGCAAAAGTGTCTGCCAAAACATCTTACCCACCCGAGTTTCTGGCCTTCAAACAAAATGCAGAAAGGCAACATTTGAAGTTGTCATAAAAGAACTGTGAAGAATACAATCAACCCTCAAGGTTTAGGCCTAAATGGATGTCAGATGAACTAATGAGACATGAGGCAGAGAAGAAAAATGCATCGGATACATATAAATTAATGGGTGACATGGAAGCCTATGATAGATATAAGCTGGTCTGTAACCAAGCCACAAAGGAGATTAGGCAGGCAAAGGCAGCTTATGAGAAATCTTTGGCAAAGAAAAACAGCAAAGAGTTCTTTACCTATGTAAACTCTAGAAGAAAAAGGATGAATCAGATTGGTCCACTGGATATTGATGGTTCGACTGTTCATGATACTGATCAGGTGGCTAACAAACTAAATGAGTATTTTGCATCTACATTCACCCATGAGGAGTTATTCAGGGAGGCGCCTTCGTAGCCAGGTGGGAAGGAGCAGCAGTGCGTAGCACACGCTTCTTGATTAGACCGGGGTTCGAGCCCGCCACCACCAAATACGGAGGATGCGGAAAGGTCAGGGAATTACCACCGTATATCCCGGAGCAATATGGCCTTAGTTGCTAATGCTCCAAAAAACAACAACAACCCAACCCAGTTATTCAAGGAGGGAAATGCCACAGGTGAATTAAACTCTGGCAGTGAACTAGATGATTTTGTGATAAATGAGAGGAAAGTGGAAGAGAAATTGTTGAAGATAAACATAAAAAAAGGCACCCTGAGTGGATGGGATCTATCCAGTTATATTAAATAAGGCAGCAAAGGAAGTAAGCAAAACCCTTAGCCATAATTATGAGAGCTTTATTGGACTCAGGGCAAGTACCCATGGACTGGAGATGTGCAAATGTGACCCCAATTCAAAAAGGAGGGTCAATGGGCGACACAAGTAATTATAGACCTGTTAATTTAACTTCTGTTCCAGGGAAATTAATGGAGGCACTGGTTAAAGAAGTACTGCAGCATCATCTAGACAAGACTTCAGTTATAGATCTGACGCAGCATGGTTTTGTTAAGGGGAAGTCTTGTCTGACCAATTTGATTGGATACTATGATATCATACAGGGTGTCTCAAAAATACATGGCATAACTTTGGTATTATACAGGGTGTCTCAAAAATACACGGCATAACTTCAGTAATGAGTTCCTCATATTTAGACAATAAAAACATTTTATATTTACATAATTCCGGAAATGCTTAGTTTCCGAGTTTTGGAGGTATGTCTATGACACTTAACTGTTCACATCACCTTATAGTAATTGTTCAAAATGTCCACCTTCTGCCTGATTACAGGCCTCACATCGACGTCTCATGGACTCGTGAAGACGATGCCAAATTTCTGGCATGTTTCGTATTGTCTCACAACCTGCCACAATTTGATTGCGGAGAGTTTCCACATCAGCTACCAGAGTCGAATACACCAATGGCCCCACAAGAAGAAATCTAGTGAGTTTAAATCAGTGAGCGTAGAGGCCAGGCAGTTGGTCCACCTCTACCTATCCACCAACCAGGAAACCTTCGATTCAGGTAATTGCGGGCTAGGTGGCAGAAATGTGCGGGAGCGCCACCGTGCATGAAGTGTGCTTGTTGACGAATGATCAGTGCCGTGTCGTCCAAGAAATCAGGCATATTGTTTTCCAGAAAGTTTCTGTACGCCTGCCCTGTGAGTTTGTTTGGAAGTACATAGTACCCAAATAACTTATCACCAAAAACACCCGCCAAGATGTTTAGGTTGAACCGCTGTTGGTGATGTGATGGAAGAATTCCATGTGAGTTTTCCTCAACCCGTACATGCTGATTGTGAAAGTTTTGGATTCCGTCTCGTGTGAACTGTGCTTCATCTGTGAAAATCACTAAGGCAGGAAAGTGAGGAGTTGTACTACACTGCTGCAAGAACCACTGGCAGAACATTACTCGCGCAGGGTAATCTGCTGGTGACAAGGCCTGTACCCGTTGCAGATGGTAAGGATACAGTTGATGCTCTCGCAACACTTTCCAAATAGTGGAAGGTTGAACAGCCAGTTGCATTGCTCTTCTGCATGAGCTGATTCTAGGAGTGGCATGCACAACATCCAAAATCTCCTCTACTTCAGAAGTCGTAGATCTTGGTCGTCCTCTGTCGGCAGCACGAAGTATAAAGGTCCCATTTTAACAAAGGCGGCGATGGATACCTTCAAACGTTTTCCTGTCTGGACATCTTCGTCCTGGGAACCTTTCGTGGTACAAATGACGAGCCTTCAGAGCATTGTCCTCCGCCAAACTGTACATAAAGTGCATATCCGCTTGCTCCTTTGAGTACATGGTCGGAATGGAAAACCACCAGATTCTGTCAGTACCTTGTGATGAAGAAAATCACTTGCGGGAGATAAGACATTCCGGTTAGTAACTCGGGAACCAAGCATTTCCGGAACTATGTTGATATAAAATATTTTTATTGTGAACATATGAGGAACTCATTCCTGAAGTCATGCCGTGTATTTTTGAGACACCCTGTATATATGGATCTTAGAAAGGCTTTTGATACTGTTGCGCATGAAAGACTGCTGCACAAATTGGAGCAGTGTGGCATTGCAGGCAAATTGCTGCTTTGGATCAAGGGATGGTTGAGTGGAAGAAGACAGAGTTGTAATCAATGGACACTGCTGTTCGTGGATTAATGTTATTAGACCCAACACTGAACCCTGGAGTCCCTCAGGGTTCAGTGTTGGGTCCATTGTTGTTTCTTGTATTTATAAATGATTGATGATGGTATATCAGGCTTAATGTCCAAGTTTGCAGACGATACGAAAGTTGGCAGGGTTGTTAAGGACACTAATGAACGTACGCTGCTGCAACAGGATCTAGAAAAGTTGATCAGATGGGCTGAGAGGTGGCAAATGAAGTTTAACATTGACAAATGTAAAGTACTACATATGGAAATCAGTCGTTATTTGTTGTTGTTATTTGGTTTTTAGGAGCATTAGCAACTAAGGCCATATTGCTCCGGGAATATGCGGTGGTCATTCCCTTGACCTTTCCGCATCCTCCGTATTTGGTGGTGACGGGCTCGAACCCCGGTCTAATCAAGAAGCGTGTGCTACGCACTGCTGCTCCTTCCCACCTGGCTACGGAGACGCCTGGAAATCAGTCACCCCACAGTAACGTTTCAACTCTGTGGTATTACACTGACAGTGAAAGTGAAAGGTACTACACTAACGACACTGACAGTGGTAGAGAATAAAAAGGACCTGGGGGTAATTGTGCAGGCAGATATAAAGTTTTCTGAGCAGTGCAGACGGTCTGCAAGAGTAGCCGGCTCCTCCGTAGCCAGGTGGACAGGAGCAGCAGTACGTAGCACACGCTTCTTGATTAGACTTTGGTTCGAGCCCGTGACTACCAAATACGGAGGATGCGGAAAGGTCAGGAAATGACCACCGCATATCTCCGGAGCAATATGGCCTTAGTTGTTAATGCTCCTAAAAACCAAATAACAACAACGGCAGCAAGAGTAGCTCATGGTGCCTTGTCAATGATATACAAGAACTTTTCTAGCAGGGATAAGGAGGTGATTATCTCCTTGTATAAGGAAGTGGTCAGGCCACACCTTGAGTACTGTATACAGGTCTGGAGGCCTCATTTTAAGAAAGATGTAGAGCTGTTGAAACGAGTACAGAGAAGGGCAACAAGATTAGTAAATGGACGAAGGGTTTCTCTTACGAAGAAAGGCTTACGTTTTGCAGATTACAGTGTTTGGAGACTAGGCACCTGCGACGTGATCAGATTGAGTTGTATAAAGCCTTGAATGGTTTTAGCATGCTCAATGCTGATGAGATTCTTCCTCTTGCTCAGAATAATCGCCTGAAGGTGTATAAATTCAAATTGAGGAAAGACAGTTGTAGGATAGATGTGCGAAATTTTGCCTTAGCCAGCGGATATTTGATTGGTGGAACAGACCTCCATCTTTTGTTGTGGAAGTTGATAGCCTAAATAAATTTAAGGCTGAGCTGGACAGTTATTTGGAATGAAAGGAGGGGTGAAATGGGAGCGGTTTTTTTTTGGCTGATGCTGCATAAGCTTGCTTTCTTACATCGTATGCCTCTACTAATGCTAACCCTTCACAGAATAAGAAATGAAAGCGGCACTATCACTGTCCCAGGCGAGTGCCGTAGGGCCAGATGACATCCATTATGAAATGATTAAACATCTTTCATCTGAATCTCTGGATCAGTTGCTCTGTTTGTAAAACAGAGTTTATCATGAAGATAAATTTCCGGACTCCTGGCATAAGGCAATCGTGCTTGCCTTCCCAAAGCCAGGAAAAGATCCGAAATTTCCGAGTAATTACCGTCCAATTGCTCTGACAAGCTGCTTGTGCAAGATCCTGGAAAGGATGGTGAATTCCTTTCTCATGTGGTATTTGGAAGCGAATGACCTCCTTTCCAAAGTTCAATGTGGTTAATGAAGGAACAGGTCAGCACTTGATCATCTTATAAGACTGGAAACCTCTATTCGAGATGCTTTCCTTAAACACGAACACCTGGTGTCAATTTTCTTTGATATCGAAAAAGCGTATGACACAGCTTGGAGATTTGTAATTTTAAAGGATATCAATGATCTGACTCTGAAGGGCCATCTAGCCCTCTTCATTAAAAATTTCTTATTGAACCGGTCATTCCAAGTTCGTGTCGGCTCTGTTTTTTCTCAGTCTTTTTGTCAAGAGGCAGGAGTCCCCCAAGGGTCAGTGTTAAGCGTTACGCTTTTCGCTATCAAAGTTAATTCTATTTCTGAACAACTTCCTCCGACTGTAAACAGCGCCCTCTTCGTTGACGACTTTACCGTCTTTTGTCAGTCATGCAACATGAGGGTTATTGAACGCCAATTGCAGCATGCCGTTGACCATATCAAATCTTGGGCAATGACTAATGGTTTCAGGCTGTCGCCTCAACAGACCGCCTGCATACACTTTTGTCACAAACGGAACTTTCACCCTGAACCAAAACTCAAACTCGGACAACACGTCGTTCCAGTAGCGCCTGAGACAAAATTCTTGGGTCTCACATTCGATAAGAAGTTGACATTTTTAACATATCCGTCAACTGCGAAACAAGTGCACGAAGGGATTGAATCTCCTTCACGCCATCGCCTCAAATAAATGGGGTGGGGGGGGGGGGGGTAGACCGATGCATTTTACTCCGCCTTTATCGTGCGCTTGTTCGTTCAAAATTAGACTAAGTGTCCCAAGTGTACGCATCGGCTAGAAATAGCGTACTACTGTGGATAGACCCACTTCACCACCAAACCATGCATACTGCTACTGGAGCATTCAGAACATTCCCTGTCCAGAGTTTATACGTCGAAGCAGGTGAACCACCACTATTGCTCCGACGAAAGAAATTGTCCCTAAAATATACATTTAAACTAAAATCACTGCCAAACAACCCAACGTGGACTTCCGTTTTTGAGCCACGATGGGAAACTCTTTATAAAACCCGTCAGACTGCTAACCGATCCTTTATCATCCATGTCCAAGATATGCTCAGAGAGCTCAATATCAAGGTAGACAATGTTGCCCAGTCACCTGTGTTCACTGATGGCTCGAAGTTAGAGTTGTCTGTCGGATCTGCTGCTGTCTTTCCAGATAGTACTGTATCTGGGAAGATTCCCCACGAATGCAGCATATATACAGCTGAGCTGTATGCTATAGAGCTAGCCTTGGACTACATTAAAACTCGTAGAGCTAGCCTTGGACTACATTAAAACCCGTAGAGCTAGCCTTGGACTATATTAAAACTCGTAAGCACCAAAGATATATATAGTGTACACTGACTTTAAGTACACTTCAGGCTACCCGAATTCAGCAGACGCTACTTACTCTGATTGAGTGTTCATTTGACATCCGTTTCTGCTGGATCCCAAGCCACATTGGGATGGGGGTAATGAACTGAGAGATGCCGCGGCCAGATCACCAGAACCCCACAGCACTCATTGCCTGTTAGTCCCCTATACAGACTACGAGTAGCTAATACACGCTAAATTACTCTCCCAATGGCAACAATCTTGGCATGAGCAAGTCACAAACAAGCTCTATCAGATAAAGCCTGTAATCTGACACTGGCAGTCTAGTCTGCGCAGGAACTGCGGAGAAGTTGTTCTAGCTCGCCTCCGCATAGGACACAGTCATCTTACACATGCATTTCTGCTGAGGGCAGATGACTGTCCTATGTGCGAGAAATGTGGCACCATTTTAAGTATTCGTCATATTTTAACCGAGTGCCACATTTTAGACACGAACGTGATTTATATTTTCCGGCTTTTAGTCATCTTGCTGAGCCTTATACACTCAGTCAGATTTTATCGGACAATGACCATGTCTGCTGTTTTTAGCTATTTAAAATCAGTAAACATTTTTACTCGTATTTAAAATTTACCTTTTATTGTTATTTCTTTATAGGTTTATCTTTTATACTTTTTATACCTTTCTTATTATATATCTTGACAAAGTGTAAGTATGTTTAGGGTCAAGCGGCACCAGGGGTTTCCCCCATCTTCGTGTAGTTTACATTGTGGTGTGTTACAGTACGCTGTAAATGCCAGAGATTTAAAAGTGTGTGGGTCTTGGATCGTTAATGTCGTGTACTGTTGTTCTTCTGGTCGTTTAGCCGCTGAATCTCAGTTGGGGCCCAACTTTGCTCCACTTACGCCCCGTGGAGGCAGACCAGGAACCCAGTAGCTTATATATACTCTGGCAGATCCTGCCACCTAATTTTCTGAGATTTCGGTGGCTAGGACCTAAAAAAAAAACGGGGGACACTTAAGTTTAGAAAAAGCCAGGAGAGAGAGAGAGGTTAATGTGGTTCAGGTTTCAATTTAGAAATCGCTAATTTTGATTAGTTGTGTGGGGTTTAAGCTGGCGTATTAGTCAGAGTAGGGGGAAGAGAATGAAGACTGGGGGAAAGACAGAAGTATGGGGTCGATAGGGAAGCCAACCCCAGGTGGTCCGTAAGCCATGCCCCACCAGGCGAAGTATATATATTTTGACATGGTTACCTAACTAATTAGGTCACTGAAAGCTTAAATTTTTATATATGACCTGGTCTTGGCGCATTATAGCCTTAGTTGCTAATGCGTCAATAAAATCCAAACCAACCAACCAGCAGTTGCCAACACTCTAGGGAAGACATTGCCAAAGTGTCTGCTGAAACATCTTATCCCCCTGAATTTCTGATCCTCAAACTAAAAGCTGAAAAGCAGCATTTGAAGTTATCTTCAAATAACTGGTAGGCATACAATCAGGCTTTCACAGAATGGGTAGTAAAAGCGGTACTATCTCTTTCCCAAGCGAGTGCCGTCGGGCCAGATGACCATTATGAGATGTTAAAGCATCTTTCAGTTTAGTTTATTACGAATTGTGAGATATTAAAGCATCTTTCATCGGAATCTATGGATCAGCTACTCTGTTATTCAACAGAATCTATCTTGAAAACCACTGTCCGGACGTACAGCATAAGGCAACCTTGCTTGCCTTTCCTAAGTCTGGAAAGGATCCAAAATTTCTGACAAATTACCGCCCAGTTGCTCTGACACGCTGCTCGTGCAAGATCCTGGAAAGGAAGGTCTATACCCATCTCATGTGGCATTTAGCAACAAATGACTCCTTTTCCGAAGTAAAATGTGGTTTCCAAAGGAACAGGTCAACACTCGACCATATAATAAGATTGGAAACATCTATTCGAGATGCTTTCCGCAAACGCTAGGGCCTAGTGTTGATTTTATTTGATATGGAAAAAGCGTACGACACAGATTTGAGATTTGGAATTTTAAACGATATCTACAATCTTGGTATCCGGGGTTATCTGGTCTTTTTCAGTAAAAAAAATTACTGAACCGCTCTTTCCAAGTTCGTGTGGGGACCATTCCCTATCAACCTTTTTGCCAAGAGGAGGGAACCCTGAAGGATCAACTCGTAAGTGTTATGCTTTTTTGCTATCAAAGTTAATTCTATTACTGAACAATTTCCTCCAACTGTAAATAGCGCCCTCTTCGTTGATGACTTTAGCATCTTTTCACAGTCGTGCAACATGAGAGTTGTCAAAACACAATTGCAGCACGTTATTGATCATGTTAATCCTTGGGACATGGCCAATGGTTTCAGGTTCTCACTTCAGAAGACCATTTGCGTCCACTTTGGTCGCAAACGGAACCTTCACCTTAAACCAGAATTAAAGCTCGTACAAACAATTATTCCAGTAGCACCCGAGACAAAATTATTGGGGCTTGTGTTTGACAGTAAGTTAACATTTCCTCCACGTATCCATTAACTGCGGATCACGTGCACAAAAGGACTGATCCTCTTTCGTGCCATCTCATCTAATAATTGGTGAACAGACCACTGCATTTTACCCTGCCTCCATTGTGTACTGGTCCGCGGTTAATGGATACGTGGAGGAATTTATATTCTTAAATGTTCTTAAGAATATAAATTTATATTCTTAAATGCATTTAATATACACTCAGTCTATATTACATGCATTTAAGTATGTCACGCTGTTATATTATAAGCGTTGTCATTTCCTTAGGCCAGACGTCGTTACGATCGGTTTAATTAAATGTTAGAAGCGTTATATCTGATCTTTGAAATTAAAAAATAAAATTATTTATTGTGACACAACCAAATAGATCAGAATACTTTACAACTACTCATTTTACAGTGACTATTATCATTAATTTTATTTTATGGTTACATGCATTTGAACTACGGTCAACTCGAAAGCGTAAAATATTGTACTTTCAATTTGACTGCTTGGCTACGTCTGGCCTTAACACATAAAATGCGTTTAATATATATAATCTTCAAATAGGGCGAACTTAAATCTAGGCAAATCAATACGGGTCTCGTAATTTAGTAGCATTCGCAAATTATTAATTATTTGATATATTTCCCCCGATATCGTTCTCTAAGGCCGCGCGCACAGATATTTTCTCTACGATACACAAATTTATAAACCCAATCCTGTCTTTTGCTGCTGTACTTAACAATTTCATGAATATTGGCCAATTTGATCGAAGATAAATTTAATTCTAATTTAAGAGTGCTTACAAAAAATAAAAATTTAATCAATCATTAGAGTAAAATCTAACATTCAAATATAATCTTTAAAGCCTTCAAAATATATATTATAGGTTATATTGAGTTACCAACTCCGACTATGAAGAGGTAACCGACGTAGTGCGAATTAGTATTATTTTATAAACATATCAAAACGGATCGTGATCTCCAGAACAGTATTTCAGCTGGCACAAAAACGGTAACAGCGAATGAGCGTAAGTAGATGAAAGGAGAAAATACACTTTCTACTTTCTTGTTTCCTTAAGTAAAAGAATTTCATAATGAAATAAATTTGATTAAAATACAGGATGGTTGTAATTAAATTTTGCCGTATTAAAGGTCAGCAACAGAAAATGGATAATAGGACAGCGTTGGAACTTTGAACGAATGTAATCCACACCATGAAGAAAAGAATGGCACAAAAAAGTTTGTATGATATGGCTCCAGGGTGTAAATTGTAATATACGCTGCCTACAGGTGATTACGTTGAACTGAAAGTAGCACCATATTAAACTACAAGAAGTGGTGCGTTATATAAGCGGTGATCATTGTGGCTATCAGCGTTCTGGGGATAAACAAGTGCATTTTGGTATGCTGCTATATCGTCGGCATGTTTTGTTAGGTCCTCCTTTATACCAGCCAGAGTGTGGATGATTTTCCAACAGTTCGCCATTTTGATATTTCTGAAACAAAAATTCTCATGGATTGAGGCCATGAAAAAGTTTTGGCCTAGCATTTGAGAAATTTCGTGTAATGATGTTGTTCATATCGCTGGACAAGGAATGCAGTTGGTACTCTCTTCTACATTCTTGAAGGACAAAAATAACATGGTCGACGAAAACATATTAAAAATAAAATTATTATTTTTACTGCATCAGAGTTTATCGTTCATATCCTTATAATTTATTTTGTGAATAGAAGCGTGCATTCGCTGACTAATTTTCATCTTGTGGAAGCTGAAAAATCTGGAATAACTCACAGAGGGAGACTATTCCCACCTGAGATCGTCTAAATACAGCCTCGATTGAAGTGGCCTCAAAACTTTCCTCAAGCGTCAACGTGAATCGAATGTAGATCTCAACAAACATACAGTCAGGTGTCGTGCTGACTAATAGCAAATGAGGACTAGGTCGACGAGCAGTTGACAATGCATTCACCCTAATATGAAGTTTAATACATTCGAAAAAGAATGCTACAATCATAATATTAGCTGGAAACACCGTATAGTAATATATGAATACTGAAGTGGTATTTCACAGCCATCACGTGGAGTTGACCTAATCTGTATCCAACGGTTTTGTGTATTGTTTGAGCCATTTTGTTATAAATGCTCTTCGTCCAACCGTAATGTTCTGTAGACACATTTCACCAATCTACATGGAAACAGAAACTGTTACGATGGTGTGTTTCTTGCTATCAGCTGTTTCACCATATGAATTTTTTACAGATACATTATGGTTCCGAGCACCTTGTGAAAAATTCACCATGGTACTGTGAGCTGCTGCAAAATTGAGCTATTTAAATAATAAATACCGATTTCTTGTTGAATCCTCTGTTACAGCAACACTGACTACTTCGACAGCATCCTCTCTAACTAGTTACAATCTGATAGTATGTACCACGTACCTTTTCGATTTTCATTTAAACTTCGTCACATTGCACAATATATGACAAAAGGAATCTCTTTACTCTACTCCTTTCAAGAGGAATTTAAGAATCTTATCTGGAATGTTGCTGATCATCAGACTTCGTACCATATCAGCTTTAACTGGCTGCTGCGTTCGCATGCTTTTTACAGACTCCTCATACCTGGCATACATATTAATGACATTATGCTCAACGTATTTACATATGGAATGCAACCCAATTTTCGCCCTGGTGCCACTTCAGGGTAGTTGTTTCCAATTCGTTTCAGCAAAAGTTTCTTCACTTACTGGTTTTAATTATCCGAAATCTCGAATATATTAATATATTCGAGATTTCGGATCATTCATTATCCATTATTTTTTGTCTCCAGCCTTCACTAGGCACATTTAATTATATCCACCCTATATTTATACGCTAACAAAATTATTAAAGCCATTTATAGAACGAGACTATGAGAATCCTTTGCAATATTTGTAGCTCTGTTAAGAATTGTATACTTGTTAGTTGGGGAATGGAACTGTTTTGAAAGACATAGGAGAAGGAACGTATCCCATTAGTTCAAGTATAAACGAGGTTCAGTAATAAATGAATTAATTCGGATCACCATGCTTGTATATTATATTCAGCTATTTGTGTCGCAATTTTTATTTTTGTTTTATCTTATTTTATGGTGCTTTTAATATATAGGGGTCGGCGGTAGCCAAGAAGTAAAATGGATTTCTTGTCCGACCTACTAGTTTATTTTATAGATTTATTGCTGTAATTTATATATCTTGTATTTCTCGTAAAAAAAAAAAAAGTTTTATACGAATCCCCCAACTAATAATACCTTGCTTTAATTTTATATGCCCTGGGTCACATTTTTTTCCCTTATATGTTTACTGAGATCTAATATTTTTAGAGTTATTTTTTATATTTTCCTATTTTAAAAAGAAATATTCACGGCGTAATAAAATGATCGCCCTGATTATTTAAAACATCTTAATTTCGTTTACCATATTTAGATTTTAGCATTTTTACCTTGCTGGTAAATATTTACACTGGGCGAAGTTTATGTAGGACGAGAGTACTTCTAATAATTCGTTCCAGCTTCGGTGTGTCGACATGGCTATTCCTGACTGGCGACGAAAGTAAATAGCTTGCCAGGTAAACTAACACGATTTTTTGTGTTATTCTGGTCCCGTCACATATATTATAATAAGTGTAATCACCTGTGTGTTTATTACCTCCGTTGTGCACCATGTTGTTTGTATATTCACCACAGCTTCCTTTGTTTTGTCTTGAATTTTGTAATTGGTTGCCCCTAATATAAGCGCAAGATTGTTTCTTTAGTTTTGAATGCGTTTTGTTTTGTTTTGGCAAATGGCTCAGGGCAAGAGGGGGACATTGTATGGTATATATTTGTCTTTTTGGTGTTTTATTCTCTGTGTGTGATTAGTGTTTATTGATCATCAGTTGGTATCCTTAACTGACACTTGTACATCATTTTATATTTGCTGACAAACTTCAGGTAGGCCTAACAACGTTAGGTCTGTATTGCTTGTTATACCAAATGAATTTATAAAATCTGCAATTATAAATATATCAATACATTGTTATGTAACAACTTCGCGATTAAACTTGAAATTACTAAATATAATATTCTTTCGTCAGTTTAAGGAATTTAAAATCCTTGAACTAAATTTCTATCGGGAATTTTGATATTAAAAGTAATTATTTTGTCAAAATTTATTTATATCACTTACCAAACATTTACACGAATGACTTGTTATTTCACAAATACATTGACAAACGGTTTGAAAGAAAAATAATTTTAGCACTGTCCCTCTCTCTCTTCCCTGTTCCAGATGCACAACCTGGCATCGCTAACCCAGAGTACTGGACCATTCAGCTATGTGTTTGATTATTGCGGGGAAGCTTGTGCAGTGAAGGTGGGTGGTAGGGGGCTATCCCTTTTGCTTCAGCTCTCCCTTTTTTGTTTTCACTTTTATTTTATTTCCTAGCAGTAGAAGAGAGGCATGTTTATTGTAATATTTATTTATTTCCGTTATTTTACTCTTTACTCTTTCATCCATTATTTAAAATGTCATTTATCATGCTAAGCCTAATTTTACCACAGACGAAAGATAAATATCACATTACTTTCGCCTCTATCTAAACTAGGCTTAGCATTTAAATTGTATTATCAATGTACTTTTATCTACTGAATAAGTTAACGACAGAATTCTGATAAATGAAAAGAAAAGGTATACAGTGAATTATTCAGACCAGCATCATAATAAACTTAAATTATTTAGAATTAGAGCTATGAGTTATTTTTACTGGCGATCACACGAATTTTATTTATGTTTTATCACAGAATAAAGAATAAATGATAACTCCATGGATGACGTAATACCTCGAAGGGTAATTCACAATTGCCAAATCTGACATGGTTTTTAACAGATCTATTTCGTATTTCTAGAACTTTCTTTGGATGGTTCCAATGCAGTAGTAATACATTACTTGATTACTCCGATAATAAGATGCAGTTGCTGTCACTTCTTTGAGAGACTTTCTCTCTCTATAATAACTAAGTATTCGTCTCAAGAACTTGTATACAGAGTCTGTTATACTGTACGTGGTTCAAAGAATTCTCCAAAATGTTCCAAAGGTGTATCGAGAGAGGTTTCTTTATAGAAGACATCTCACACAATCCATATTTCAGATTACCGTTTCCAAATCACCAGTCAGTCCAACGGCCTTCAGAAACTAACTGCTGATGAATATACTGCAATAGTTTGGAGATCAGTTATTGCAGATCTGCATACTTTCCTCACGACATTTGCTTAGGAACGGAATATTAACTGCGTGAAATGGATTCTCTGAAAAAGTAAACCTTGTTCTTATCACGTTTATTATTGCAATGCCCTTCATTTTCTTACATTAATAGGGAATTCGTATTCATTTTTTGCAACATAATGATTCCTAGCTGCTTCGTTGAGTCTGCAGTTAGAAATGGTAACATGTTCTTGTTTATTACTCCGGCACGACCACCAGGTCAGTGGAGTTTACAATAAATCATCAATACAAAATTTAATCATGTTCAGCAGTCACGGGCTTGAACCCCGCTCCACTCAAAGAACGCGTGATACTGTACTCATGCTCCTGACCACTCGACTACGTCAGATCCTCAATTGACAGAATTATCAACAGACAGTGTTCTCTGATGATGACGTGTATCTGAGGAGAAACAACAACGGTATAGCAGAGCATTAATGTTTAATTTTGGAAACGTCCAGAATGTGTAGAAGACAACCTCTTCTATATAGTAGAGACAGTTTCTTCTGCATGTTGAGAAGGAAATCACTTCAATATAGAAAAGGAAGATGACTTTAGGAAATTATCCTGAATAGTTCGACCATCAACTTTTGCCACTTATATCATATAATAAAGTGGAAAGGTGAAGTTTCACCAAGGTGATGTGCCAAACGCAATCTGCAGATTTTCGCAGTCATTGGATGGCGTGTTTCCTCAAAGATAGATATACTGGCTAGGGAGAGCCATTGCCATGGATGGCAGAATTCTTCGAGTTCACTCTCTTCCATCGGCCCTGCTGAAACCATTTTAGGCTGAGATATAAACTGTATTTAATCAGTACATTATTCATGGAAGACCTTCAGAAAGACTCAGAGTTAAATCACAGATACTGTAAGTGGACAAGGTTCTTTGAAAGTCCATATAGTAGCATATGCAACATGCATTTAAAACTCTCATGTGATGATTGACATGTTGAACAGATATAATATCTTAGTATAAAAAAGTGCCATAGATTTTTAATTGATTTACTGATCTAAATACATAATATATATGATATTTAATCTATATGTTGAAGAAAATAATAATTTAAATTTGCATTTCACACCTTGCAGTTGTCTGTGTATACTTCTTTTTTACTGTTTATATTTGAGATTTGGCCGTATAGGATAATAAGAGTTTACATTTACAATGATTTCTAACTATCTAAGTGTACTACAAGTAGTGAGTGGCTCCTTTATTAGGAAGCCTACACTTACCGTTTTCATGAAATGGAATGTTCCTTCGGTGTGACTCTCGAATGAGAATGGGCAAGACAAAAAAAATTAAAATAACTTTGAGCTTGGCATGCTAGTCAGCATTAGATACACAGGTTGCAGCATCTCGGAAACTGCAACCGTACTGGGGTTTTCGCGTACGGCTCTTTCGGGTCTATCAAGACGGGTCCAGTAACCAAATAGCATCCAGCTAACAGCGATCCTTGATTTGATTGCAATATAACAACTCATTACAACAGTGGTAAAGAAAGAGACATTTCAGAACGCACAACTCATCGTAGCTTGTCACGAATGAAGTGCCGCAGACGATGACCGAGCTGAATTCCACTTTTGTCAGCGAAAAATAAAAAGGTACAGTTGCATTGGACTCAGGAACACCAATGATGGAGGATCAGAAAAAAGTTATCTGATAAATTTCAGATTTTTCTCTTTCGCGCTGATGGGAGGACCTGAATATGATAGAAACAGCATGAGTCATGGATCTGTTCTGCGAGGTGTTAACAGTGCATGCTGCTGGTGGCGATATAATGGTGTGGGGAGTGTTTTTCGTGGTCATATTGAACCTTTGAGACCAGCGGAACATCTGTATATCACATGCTACTAGAAAATTGTTTCCGACCTAGCGTAGCCCTTCGTGGCCGCAGCGTTTCTATATGAAAGGTAATTCAGCGTATTGCGATGACTTCCCCACTCACCAGATGTCAGAGTTCAATTGAGCGGCTGTGGGATGAGGTGAAACGAGCTCTTCGAAATGAAGTTAAATAAACAACCACCTAATTTCCAACAACTGTGGAAAGCAATTGAATCAATATGGACACCTCGTTCATACCATGCCATGAAGAATTATGGCTTTTTTTTCTGAGGGATAAAAAAGGGCCTACTTGGTATTAGGTAGTTTGCCTAATAAGGTAGCCTCTCAATGTATATTATCATCATGCACTTTCAAACAAGCAACCCTGGCTACTGGTTGTAATGCGTAGCATATTTCATTTACACATATCAGAAAAAATTGTTAATTTGGTTATTTTTGAGCGGAATTTACATTTTTTACATTTTTTAAAAATTCAAGATTTTTTAGTAGGATTTTGGATCCCCTTCAAGTCCTAACTGTATTTTACCCACGTGATTCCCTCTTGACATCAGAAAATATCAAAAAAGCAATACATACACTTGCCATGGCATTCTCTTTCCCAGCAGACTAGCTATCACTTGTGTCCGAACTGGCTTTTATCATAGCTACCATTTGAAAACGCACTTCTTAATCTTTTTTTTTTGACACAAAAGCTTCTTTCTGTTCCTTCCCTCCTTACTGATTTTTTGAATTGCTCTTGTACTGGGTTTTAGCGATAAAGTGCATCTTTTAATCCTGAGCAGATTTTTTTCTTAAATATTTGTAGATGGTTACTAGTTGATCCAACACTGCAGCTATTGGAAAAAAATTACATAAAATAGGAGCAGTTGGGAAAATATCAGAGAACAAACAGAATTATCAGTAAAAGCTAGTACTGTAGCAGCGAGTAAAGTATGAAGTTGAAAAGGTCACCATAATCAGCCATTTTACATTTGCGTGCTGCTGTAATCCTTTTGAACATTCTCAACGCAGACGTTGCAGGTATTCCGAAAAGATAAAAGAAAAGGGATAATAATACAGCCAAGGAAGATAGGCAAAAATATACCTTAGAGTGGGATAAATGATTCCTGAAAAGAACGACTGTGTCTGCAGACATTTCGATCACAGATATGTGCACTGACAAGAGTAGCTGTAAGCACCTCCATATGGAAAGCTATATGACTTTAGTTTACACGGAAGAGAATGAACTCACGAGTCCAACGTAATGGTAAATGTCGCTTGGAATGGTGTTTCAATGATTATTTGACTCTGGAAAGAACTCCTTTGGAAAACCAGTTTATACTGCGCGCTTTTTTAAACCCCGCATACGTTTGTGGAATCCTGATTGAACGCTGCTTACCCCAACCTATCGTTCCATTCATGAAGTTTAGAATGAGTAGAATGGGGTTGCTTCTTGCAACTGGAGTTTTTACTGAAATGACTGAATCCTTAAAAATGCATCCTCCGATAACAGGGAGAGGGAGTATATTAGAGTAGAATGATGTATAAGTCACACTATGGTATTTCTGTGAAACAGATCCGGCACGGTCTACCACAATAGCCGTCCAGACATAAAGACAGTGTGACAGGCTCCTCTTTTTTCTTTTTCTTTATGGATGTGTTGGTTTTTTGTTTTTTTTATGATTCAGGAGGAAATTGTTTGGGATTTTTTACGCCTAATTCATTTGGTCGGTCGTGTTGAGGAGTGCATGTTCTTTTCTCCCGGAAACTAAGGAGTTAAAACCGCCCCGTAAAACAGGAATACATCATGAAATAGCACTCAACTTTCAGAATAATCTACTGGCACTTCTAGCATTATTTGTTTCGGCGCATAATCTAAACAATTCAATCCAACTCTGGGAGGAAAGACGTTACGAGACTAACCTCTCTGGCGTAGAGTAATGAGCAAAATTATGTGGAGCATCTCTTTAAAAAATGCTACATTGATGCTCATATTAGTGTTGGAATTTTTTTTTTTTTTTTGCGTGATTCTATGGTTTAAATTGGTTCCCCATATCATATCGCAGAAAACAACTTAATTGGTCTCCTTGTTTGACGGTGGTGAAGCTGAGGACTTTGAAATGAGCTAACAATTTCTGATAACCTGGATTTAGACTAACCTATACTTGGACACTTCAAAATGTATCTATTCTGGTGTTGTGTTGAGGAGTCTTTCTATTCCCTGTTGGGGTATGAAGTTGACGCAAATGACTGCCTAATGTGGATCGCTTCCCACCCTGTGATTGTACAAAAACAGGGAGAGGGAGTATATTATAGTAGAATGGTGTATATTATCTGTACGATAGATGGAAGAGTTGCAACAGTTTGGCTGAAACTGCCTAAACACAATACAATAATGGAATGAATGATTGTGGAATATATTTGTGTTAAAGTAAAGTGCTGAACAATGGCGCAGCTAACCCGACTTTTTTGACTGTACAAGTGACGATTGCATTAAAGGAGGAGTGTAGCAAAATATTAGCTGCATCCGATAATAAATTGGTCAAATTCATTCCCCTAAGGATCAAAGTTATTATTAAGACCAGAACTGGGTCTGATATTTACGCTTTTGAGCCCGTGGACTTTCCGCGCTGGCCTTATAAAAATTATTCGCGGGCCGTAGGTTGGACACCATTGCCTTATAATCCCCTCCCCGCCCCTTCCCTGCTGGCAAAATTCCTGTATATCATTGACAAAACCCCATGAGCTGTCGTGGCACTGCTCAGAGAACTTCTTATCTGACTGCAATTATCCCCAGATCTTTTTCATTTTACATTGTCGTAAGTACAGTACCACACAACTTGATATGTTAATCTGGGATTACTGCTCCCCATTCATTTTGCTATTTGTGGTGAAGAAGATCATCAAAAGCATGACCCTAAAAGCTAGGGTCAATAAGTTATGTACGAAACGGTTATTTAAGGTGGCATGGAGTCTAGTCTCGATAAATTGATTTGTGGATAGTGGACTTTATTATTTGCTGTTTCGAGTTTTAACTAGTTCATTTCTTTCGTTGATGTGCTTAGAGCACCATCGGACGAACTGTTTATAAGCAGTCTGTGGATATTTCTTGTTAATATATTGTGCTATTTAGGTACTGATGGTAGTTAATTTTGAAGTGATTTATGAGTTGTAGCGCTGAGTTGGGGAAAAGCCTCCCAGTGTCCTTATTAATTTATTTTTCCCTCCCCTACAATTAACCTCTTGTCTCTATAATAACTTTTTTGGAAAGATGCTTACTCAGAGGATGGTTACATTGAAGGTTCCTCTTGTGTGAAACTTGCCATATCTGGGCAACGAACACTATTGTACAATTCAGACAAAGAAAACGCATTGGAAGAATATAATCAAAAAAATAGTTAATAAGTTAATTGTTTAGTGGCTCTAACTGTAATAATGACCCTGTTAAATAATTTACTTTTTTTGATAATAATTCAACTCCAGAAAAAAAATCCAAAATTGCTTAACTCGTTTCCAGTTTCATGGAACGCTTTTCATCATTGAAATCCTTCCTATATATCAAAGATAACAGTATCTGAACTGTTTACTTGTGTGCATCACCTAAATTAGCATAAATTCACATCATTAGCAAAAAGGCCTTGTACGTCGAGGATAATCATACAGAAACAAATCGTTTCATTTCCGATGAAACGCAAAAGTATAAAATAAAACTTTATTAAAATACAGTAAACATAAAATACAATGCACGAAAAATTATTAAGAATAGTAATGAAATATACTGTAATGAATAGTAATGAAATATGGGGCTTCGAGGGGAACAGGTATTCTGTGTGTTATCAGACACTCAGTCATTTTCCATCTTTCACCACTTCTGCCTCATTACCTGTAGAATGCAGTATCTTCACTGCTGAGCTTTATGCTATTAACTTCGCTCTAGGTCACATTACTCAACTTCTAATATCATCTGCCTTAATATAGACTGACTCGCTCAGTGCTGTCTCTGCCATAAATAGTAATACCAACTCCTCTCACCCTGTAATAAAACAAATACATTCTAAATTACTTGTGTGTAATGAGTCAAACCAAACTGTGACATTCTGCTGGATTCCAGATCATTCTGGGATAGCAGGAAATGAAAGAGCAGATCTTGCAGAAAACAACAAGATACTACTCTTTTTCAGACTTTTCAAACCCCATATACTGATTATAAACATATTATCCGTAAAGTATGTTACAAGAACTGGTCACTAATCTGGAGAGGTTATCCAGGAAACAAACTATACCAAATAAAACCAGAACCAAAGCTGTGGCTCTTCAGCTTCCAAAAATGCATACGAGAAGAAACAATTTTAGGAAGGCTGAGGATTGGGCATAATCATCTCGCTCACCTGTATCTATTAATTAATGACAGCGCTCCCCAATGTACATCATGTCAAGTATGACCATTCGCCATTTGTTAGTGTACTGTCCCCATTTTCAAAACATCCGCTTAGACACTTTTAAATCAATTACTAATATGCAGATAATAAATTTAAAGCAGATTCTGGAAGATGATCTTAATAAAAAAGAACTATTTACTTTCCTAAACCGGATAGGAATATATCATAAAATATAGTTTTTATTTCATATTCACCATTAGAAAGACACAATATGGCCCAAGTAGCCTATGTGTCGTTAAACCCAACAAGAACAACACTCAGTCTAAAACACTGTTGGATCCAATATCTTTCTATTACAGAACATTTAGGAGAAGTCCAGTTGGCTTGCCTCCCTAAAATCCACTCATGCACATCTTCTCGATGGTAAGCCCCGTTACGTCACTTAGGTGGCAACGAACGTGTAGAATGGTTCTCTCCAAGACGCATGGTGAGCGTGAAGAGGAAAAGACCAAATCCTCCAGCACATGACAGCACGACGAAACAAATGGCCCTCGGTCCCCAGCGGCTTTCATTCCCCCTCTTACGGCAGCGAGAGGATCAGAGTGGAAGCAGAGGGTGCTAAGAATCTCTGGGTACGACCAGGATGCCATGCATGGAAACTGAACTTGGCCTATTACAACGTAAGATCGCTCATCGGTGAAGACAGGATATTAGAGCTGGAAAAGGAATCTGAAAATGTGAATTGGAATATAATCGGTTTGGCTGAAACAAGAAGAAGAAACGATCACTTATAAGTTTATATCTGCTGTACACCAATGGAAACAGTGAAAGGAGCCAAGGTGGAGTTGGCTTTCTGGTCCATAAAGATATAAAAAAACATTTTGGAATTCAAAAGTACATCACCAAGGGTGTCAAGACTAATACTCAGGAAATTGAGAGTCTTCTAAATGAGCACAGAACCCACTACATTGTCATTATGGGGAACTTCAATGCTAAGGTTGGAAAAAGACAAAACAGCGCAGAAAGGGGAACTATAGGAAATTTTGGAATTGGTGAAAGAAATGAAAGAGGTGAAAGACTTGTGGAATTTTCAGAATCTCGAGTATTGTCATTAATAAACCCTTTTTTCAAGAAAAGGGTGAACAGAAAGAGGACATGGAAGAGTCCAAATGGATTAACAACTAATGAAATCGACTTCATCCTCAATAGAAGATATATCGTGAATGATGTTACCGTCCTGAATAAGGTAAATGTTGGAAGTGCTCACAGAATGGTAAGATGCACACTTGATATAGATGTAAGAAAAGAAAGGAAAAAACTGACTCGAGTAAATAATACGAAGGTCTTTGAGATAACAGAAGAGGAGAAAAAGCAGTATGTACTGGAACTTAAGAACAAGTTTGAGCTTCTGCAGACTGCTCAAGACCAAGATATCGACGAGGAATATTACAACTTTCTGAAAGTGATAAAGCCCAAGAAACCTATAGGTAAAAAGAATTCCAAAGAAGAAAAAATTAGTCATGAAACACTTGTCATGATTAACCGAAGGCGACAAATGAAGAGCAAGATAAACACTGATAAGGAGAAAATTGAGAATACTGAGTTATGCAAAGCCATTAGAAAGAGACTCAGAAGAGACATAAGAAGATTTAACACAGAAAAGTAGAACAAGCATTAAGGGAAAACAAAGGACTTAAACAAGAAGCCGTGAACAGTAATACAGAAAGACAAATGATACTGAAACTGAAGAATAGCAATGGTAAACTTATAAATAGCAGAGAAGGCATAATTCAAATAGCAGAAGAAAATGAAGAATCAGAAAACCCCGGGGGATGATGAAGTTACTGTAGAGTTGTTAAAATTGGGAGGAAGAGACATGACACAAAAACTGGCAAGGCTCTTCAAAAAATCCATTAGAAAAAGTGTGACGTCTAAGGAGTGACGTCACACTTTTTCTTGCCTGGCATTTTTGGATTATGAAAAGGCATTTGATTCCATACAGAATTAGGCAACGTTTCAAGCACTGGAAAGACAAGGCATAGATACCCCATATATTATGATTTTGAAGAAAATATATAAGTCCTTTATTAGACTAGACAAAGGCAGTAGCAAATTTAAAATTGAAAAAGAAGTTCTAAAAGGAGACCAAATGTCTCCGAAGCTGTTTACTGCTGCCCTTGAGGAAGCTTTCAGAAGATTAGACTGGTCGCAGAAAGGAGTCAATGTGAATGGAGATTACCTAAACCATTTACGATTTACAGAGGACATTGTGGTCATAAGCCACGATCCCAAAGAATTAGAGGAAAATCTTAATCAGTTATGCACAGTTAGTAAGGATTTTGGACTAAAGATGAATATGGCTAAAACAAAAGTAATGATGAGCAAGTATGCCACAGAAAGGGACATAATGATTGAAAGAGCAGTAATTGAAAAGGTAGAGTCATATGCTTATTTGGGACAGTTATTAGCTGTAATAATGATAAATTGCTGAAAGTCAAGAGGAGAATAACTTTTGGATGGGTAGTATTCAGAAAATATAGTCACATACTGAGGAGCAATATCCCAGTTAGTCTGAAAAGTAAAATAATGAACCACTGTATACTCTCCACCATGACTTATGGAAGTGAAACTTGGGTACTCACCAAAAGAATGGAAGAGAAGCTGAGAACTACACAGCGAATAATGTAACGAATTATATTTGGAATCAAACTGTTAGATAAGAAGAGAAACACATTGATTAGGCAGCAAACTCAAGTAAAGGACATTCTTATCAAAACTAAAGAACTAAAATGGTCTTGGGCAGGACACATAACTCGAAGACATGATGACAGTGGACTAAGAAAATAACAAGTTTTTTCTTCCAGGTTTTCTTCTAGCTCCGAAAAGGAGCTAGAAGAAAACCTGGAATACGACGGCGGAGATGGTTAGATGAAATTCGTGAGTTTGTGGGTAGTAAATGGGTCGCCATTGCACAAAACAGAAGGAAATGGAAAGTTGTTGGAGAGGCCTTCATCCTGCAGTGGGTTGAAAATGTCTAATAATGATGATGAATGAAATATATAGAGATAAAAGTACTAAAAGCGCTAAGAACAAGTCCAAAATATACATTAAGTAGCAATGTTCCCCTTTATCAACTTCGAAGGCAAGGCAAGTAGTAAGATACAATATCATTATATTCTGCAGAGGGGCAACATATAGGCATGCGCTACAATAAACCAATGCAGATCGTGAACGTGAAGAAAAGGGGGAAGAGACAAAATATCAGCCGTCAGACTGCATAAGCAGAACTACGAACATTTGCCGCTTTATAAGCTCGCCATCTTTCATCATGCTGTGAATTAACCAACTGCGTAATAAGGTTTATGCGGGTTCCACGATGCGATTAATGTTAGAACATGCCGGAGCCATATTGAGCTCTTTCAACCAGGAATGATGGCGAGCATAATGTGCGCGGTCAAAATTTCAATATTGGAACATTGGTTATAATTAACTTGCTGCTCACACCAATAACGCTCAGCAATAGCAGAACGGGTGAAGTTGGCCTAATTAAAAGGCTCCAAGATGCAGTCACAAAGCCTCCGATGGACTTGCCAATCTAATTGTTGGTTGGAAGCGCTCCATATAGTTGTGGTGGGTTCCAACATTAATTGCAATCATGGAACTCGGGTACACCCTATTATGGAAGCGGTTATTTCACAGAATAATGAGAGATGGCGAGCTTATAACGTGACAAATTCTACTTCTGCAGAATCTGACGACTGTTTTGTCACTCCCCTTTCCTTTTTTTTTTATTTTCACCGTTCACGATCTGCAGTGGTTGGTAGGGCATGCATATATGTTGTTCTTTTGCAGAATATAATGATGTCACGTCAGTGGCGGATCCAGAAAAAAATGACAGGAGGGGCACCATTTGTGACATGGGGTCACCATTTTGTCCACTAGAATGGCAATCACATTAGCATCAGTATTGCCAAATGTAATCAGTTGAAAATAGCTGAGACACAATTCAAAAATAGATAAAATCCTATGTTAACAATGAAAGAAAAATTATTTTTTTTGTAGGGAAAGGGAATTTAAACGATTAGAGTATATTTTCCGAAAAACGACAGGGGTGGTACGTTTCCCGGTGCCCCTACCCTGAATCCGCCACAGTGTCACATCATACTATTTGTCTTATAAGTTGATAAAGGGACACATCACTCCGAAAGCTACTTAATGTATTTTTTTTTCTTGTTCTTATCGCTTTTAGTACTTTTTTTCACTTTTATCTGCAATACGGAGGATGCGCAAAGGTCAGGGAATGACCACCGCATATCCCCGGAGAGCAATATGACCTTAGTTACTAATGCTCCTAAAAAACCAAATAACAACAACTTTTATCTGCATGTATTTCATTACCATTCTTAATAATTTTCCGTACATTGTATTTTATTTTTTGCTGTATTTTTAATAAAGATTTATTTTATACTTTTACGTTTCATCGGCAGTGACAAGATTTGCTTTAGTATAAATTACATCATATTAGGAAATGTTCTTATTTTGGTATTCTCCCCTATCACGGTGTGCACAGTGTCAAGAAATACAAGGTGGCGAACCATTTGTTGTCATCCTTGTTATTGTTTAATATCAGTGTGATGATTATTCGAATGAAACGGCAAGTTAAATTAGACAAATTCCTACAGACATTCCTAGGAATCTAATCTACACGATTTTCGAATACTTTATGAAAACTGTGCAATCTTCCTGCAAGTGAAATGATGTGAAACCGTTTGATGGTATAATTAATGTCTTAAAATTGTGCATTTAGTGGTTTGGTATTCCCTTGAAGTTTACGAAATAGAAGTTGGATAATAATCCTTCAAAATCATAACCACTGGATTCAACTATCAACAGCTGCGTTGCTTACACTATGATAATCAGATTTGGCACGAATTCTCCTTCGAGATATTAAACATACCACGGACTTTCAAGATAACCTGCACAGATTTATAAAAATCTTTACATTCAAATTTTGTTTGATTATTCTGTTGTTTTTATTGCTTAATATAGAATAAATTTGCTGAGCTGAACATTGATTGTATATATTACATCTGATGCTTTACGATGCTTCAGAACTAACTTTTATTCAGAATATGTTTTCAACATCACATCTGAGCTTTATGCTTTTCCTCTGCATGATTAAATAGCAGATCCCTTTGACTACTGTAGGAATGTCAAAAACGCGTTGTATGTCAATTGTGTGTCTGGTTATTTGGGAAAAGGAGAACAGCCCCATATAATACTAATAATTTTGAGACTCTTACAAATAAAGAGGAAATATTTGGTGGGAATATCAAAAGTAAAATATACAGGGGCCGTCTTCAAGTACCTGAACCATTATTGATATACATGAAAAGCAACACAGCTCAATATGTCCTATAGAATATTTTAATCTAACAGACTACCATTTGAAAATCTAAAATTTTCTCTAAATACTATTTGTTTTGTTAATAATAAAAGGGCTAAGCCTTTTTCGTATATTAAGCTATACATAATTTCCCGTTCTGGAAATTGTGTCTTCTTAAGTTATAAAATATTAGGAAAAATTTAAGAAGCATACGCCAGGAGAAGGCAAGCATAAGCTATAACCAGGAAACAAATCAGATCACTTGCATTTCTTTTATGCAGTATTTGGTTTTAGATTATATGTCGACTTTTACGTGTGGTGTGTTGTTAAAAACAGATCAACAAATTTGTCTGTATAATAATGCATATAAAATATGTTTTCTGTTGTAATTGTAATACGAGCCTGCAATAAGGTTCTGTAATAGTGTTTTACTACAATATGATCTGAATTTAACAGATATGTAAATAACGGATTAAGTATACAATAGTTTAACTGAAGTTAACCTTACGAACTGGTCATGAATAATCCTTTATGCACACCACTTTATTAATTGAAGTTTATTCTGAGTTTTAAAGTTTTTAATCCACAAAAAATATAGTTTTGAATAACTAGGTGATCTGAAATATATTTTTGATTATTTATGAAACCATAAGAAAGTTCCTTGTTTTTAGTGTCCTTGCTGTATTTAATTTTTCTCGGATCATATCCCATTATATTTCTGCTGCGTATTACTTTTGGATATCTAACTAAATGGGATGATCACGAATAAGTTGTACGTTGAGTGACTTAGTTGTCATGTCTGAAAATCCTGTTATTGACAACTTCAAATGCATATAATGAAAATAGTACATTACTATATTTTATGATCAAGATTTATTTTGCTAAGTTGAAATTACTGATGTGCATACTTTTTTAAGCTTTCAAAATTGGGAAAATTTTATTATCAACTCTACATTATGAACCAAAAGTCGGAAACGACATATTTCTTTAATAGTATATGTAAGAGTTTGGTAACTATTTAGGGTTTTGGTTTTGTTCTGTATATGTTGTATATCATATCAATATAAAAAATTGCGCTTGTTTTTTTTTTTAATTATCTTGACTATTGGTTCAGATATAGATATATAAAACTATGTGATTCATCAAACACAGAGTGCAAAAGTTTTATTTGTATATATAATGTTTTGTTTTATACATTGCTTGAAACAAGTGAAGAAAATCACATCAAGAAAACTGCTATGTCATATACTGTTCTGGAGAGCACTGGTACCCTAATATATAAATTAATGCAAATTGTTCATTATGCAAATGATTTGGAGGGTAGTTTGGTAGCTCCGAGAGGCAAATGAAGCTGTAGAAGACTGTAGAATCTTTTACAATTGACATGCAACTCAGAAGTCAGTTCTGTGAAATTTAACGCGGACATATGCGGAACGGTGGCATTCCGCATCTGTCCACGTTAAAGACTGATTTTGAAGCTTCTCAATAGGCGACATCATCGTACTCAAGTGGAAGGCAGTGAAATATGTCAAAATCGAGTATTAATCATGTAAACTCGCGCACTTTGATAATAAAAGATCGTGGAACAGTTGCCGATGTTATCCTGGGGGGAATAACAAAATATTCATGTGTAATTCATCAGTAAAAATTGCTCTGAATATTTACGAATCCTTGGAGTTATTCGTCAATGTATGCTGAAGCGTTATTTATTTAATTACAAACAAATTAGTTTAAAATAAATTATCTATACCTATTTGAATTTTTTGTCCATTATAAAGAAATGGTTATTATACGGTTTGTTAAGACCTTCGTTACTTCACAGGCTAAGTGTTAACGCCCTCGTTATCTTCTGCCTCTTGATGAAAACAGTTATGAAAACAAGATAACAAATATGTTATTTTATTTTCAAAACTGATTTCGTTTAATGACAGACAAGCGGTCAGCTACTCTTTTATGTGTTATTTGGAAGCAGTTCAAAATGATCGTCCCAATTTCAAAAAAAGTATTGTGGTAAATATAGATACGTTGAATAGCAGTTTCATTATGCAAACCTTATTTTTTTTTCTCTTTTTGTCTGTCTGATACAGTTAAAAATGCATTTTCTTTATGGCTCTGCAGACATCAAACTATTCCGTTTTCTTCCATAAAATATCTTAACAATTGCACTTAACTCTGCGTCAGCAGCTTCTCGTAACTTCCTTTAAAATATTCTCGGTTTCTAACGGTGGTCGTTCATAAATCACATTTTGTACATATCTGCAGAAAATAGCTAGTAGTGTGGCTAAAATAGCTGGGGAGGTTGTCCACCGTCCGATCCATGAAGAAGGAAGCTGTTCATAAAGAAGGTATCCGAGTTGTGAAAATGTGTAGCTTAAAATTTGAAACAGAGCAGCGGGTTTGCCATCTAACAGGACCATTTCAGTTACACCGCTTTTCTTCCACACCATGATAAAAATGGTTAAAGTTCGACTCTCTTCTATAAGGAGTCAAACTGGAAACATTTTATTGGATTTTCTTTTCAAATTAAGACCAAGTTATTTGGGCTTCTCATCCCGCGAAATTGGAAAATCAGTTAAAATTATTTTGATAGAGATTTAAATGTATATTACCGCGAATTAAAAGAGGGGAAATACTGATGCCTCATAACTAGAAGGAGAATTTTTATCAAATTCATATGCAATAAATATTTTTTAAATGTGCAATTTGAAAACGCTTAGTACATTTTTTAAACTTTGCTCACAAAGAGGATGCATTCATCCACTGGAGGGACGGATCGTATCTAAATAGCGATACCGGTACAGACGCCAGTTCCTTCGGTAAACAAAATGAAAACATATGCAAAACCAACTGCTTGTTTGAAGCACGGAATTGATTGACGAAATATTTTTTTCTTGTTAAAAAACAGTGGAAAAGAACAAACTCAATTGTCTCGTTAAGGCAGTGGGTGAGAGGAAAGAGTAACTTTACAACAAAGAGAAAGATAATACTGTAGTAGGCTTGTGCGAAAGAAGTGAACCGTTTACAAAAACAGTTAAATCAACACGCAAGCGCTGAAACTCAGATTGCAAGACTGCAAAGGAAAATAAATGTACAAATTGCATTCTCTTGTTGACTTATTAAGCCCATCTCTCCTAAATCTTCTGAAAATTTTGAAAAGCCTTTTTAATCAAATTCTGTGTTGTAGAGTTCTGATTTGTAGCACCGTACTATTGACAAATCCTATGAATGCTCTATATTATGGAAAGGGCGTGTGCTGAAGGAGCAGGTAAACTTCGACATCTAGCTGTTAAAAATACTGGAAGAACGCCACGTGTTACAACTGCTCGATTGATGAATAGAATTCGTGATGACATTATGCATAGTAAAGGCAGAAAAATCACTGGAAAACGTCTGTCTGAACCTGACTCATATGAGTTTGGCACGTATTCTAAGTTGTGTTAAAGAGAAAATAAATGTGCGTTTTGTGATATTAATTATTTGATTTCGTCCTTCACAAAATGTTTTTCCTGAAATACACTTTGCTCGTGGTACAATATAAAACTCTTTCCCTACTGTTGCGCTGCTATCCTCGATGGTTCTGCTCAGATAAAGTACATTGCTTGAAGCTGCTTCATTTAATCTTTAGCATTTCAATAATATTAGTATTAATAGTGATGATAAACGATGCAAGAAAGCAAGCGTATACAGCATCAGACAAAAAAAAAAAAAAAAAGACATTAAACATTTCCCATATCACCTGCCCATCCCCTCTAATAGTTTGTCTAATTCTTCTTCGAATTTATTCAAACTATTCGCTTAACACCAAACGGGAGTTTGTTTTAACCCGTTATCTGAAAGTAAACTGTCGCACATCTATCCTACAGCCGTTCCTCATTTTGAATTTATGCTCCTCGTGTGCGTCGCCTGAGTAAGAGGAAGGCTGCCATTAGCATTGAGTATACTCAATCCGTTTAAAGCCTTAAATACCTCAATCAGATCTCGCAAGTAACTAGTCTCCAGCCGCAGTAATTTGTAGAAGTGAAGCATTTCCTGGTAAGAGCACACTTTTGATCCCTTCACTAATCTCATTGTACATCTCTGCACCCGTTCTAATAGTTCCACATCCTTCCTAAAATGGGACTTCCAGACCTATACGCAGTGCTCAAGATGGCCTTACCTTACCTTATACAATGACAATCACCTCCTTATCCTCAACGAAATTTACTGCGTATCATTGGCAAAACCCCATGAGCTGCCTTGACAGTCTGTTTGCATTGCTCAGAGAAGTTCATGTCTGACTGCACAATTACCTCCAGTTCTTTTTCATTCTCCACTAAACTGAGTGCAGCACGGCATAGTTGGTACGTTAATCTGGGATTAATACTCCTCATATGGGATACCTTACATTTTCCAGTGTTAAATGATCAAGGAGATAGTTTTTCACATCAATCCAAGTGATGCTGTTTGTACTGTAAATGCTCAGAACGTAATAGCGTTTCAGACGTGTTAAATCTGAGCTGTTATTCACAATTTTCCTGTTAACCAATGATATCAAAATTAGCCAGGCATACGGTGCTGTTTTATACGATTCTTTAAATAAATACGTTTGATTGCTTAAAATACAGGAAACCTCACCACAGCCCTATAGTATGAATGGAAAAAACGAAACTGATAAATTGATGATAATAGGCAATATTTTAGGTTACTATTTAATCTACGGAATTGTTTGAAAATGATGATATGTCAAGCCTCTGCTTGGCATGTCATTATTTTAAAACACAAAAAGCATGATTGTGAAAAGAACTGGAACACGAATGAATATATTGAACTGAATCATTCAATATATTCAACTGAATATATTGAACACACACCGAGGCTTGTGTTTATGAGGATGGACTATATCCTGCTGAAGCTGCAATCAATCTTCCTCATATATATCTTAGAATACTGACTAAGAAAACATTTTGTTTACTGAAGGATATGGTAGTTACACATTAAAGCCTTAGCTTTCTTGAAGGATATTATTGTTTGGACTCTTATTATAAAGGCAGTTACAAGTAATTTTGGTAGATTGGGCTACATGCCAAATTACTTTCTGTCAGCATTATTGAATGTACAGACTATTTGACAGTTGTGTCATGGTGGTTGACTGATTTTAACGCACTGTTAGGAAGAGTCTGTTCATTTCGTATAGCCTATTAAGCTTGGATGTATAGAAATACTCGCATCTCATTATTTGCTGTCTACGCTCAAGGAACAGTCTGTAAACAGCTAAAGTTGCATATTCTAGAAATCTTTATTGCAATACTAATAATAATACAAATCGATATGGTGCAATATTGACCTTCACGGCCAACAGGCCAGGAGTTAACCGTGATAATACAGTTAAAAATGCATTTTCTTTATGGCTCTGCAGACATCAAACTACTCCGTTTTCTTCCATAAAATATCCTAACAATTGCACTTAACTCTGCATCAGCAGCTTCACGTAACTTAACGTTAGAGAAATGGATGAATAATAATAAACCGAGAACATTGATAAATATAATCAAACATAAGGAAAATACATATGTGTAAGCTCAAAACTCAAAGTATAATACAGTTATATACACCACAATATACAAAGAAGATATAGGTGGAAACAAATAATTTTATATAGTAATCGAAAACTGGTAACTTTTTTTTTTCACTGAACAGAAGTAGTATGTTCATTATTACTCATTGTAATACTGAAAAGTTAGTAAGCCACCTTCGTATCAGATAGTATTGTGTTGGCTTGTGGCGTTAAGATGAGCTTCAAGGAGAAGGATCAGGGACAGGAAAGTACAACTCAAGGATGCGGCGTCTGTATTCCCTGTCAAGCAAACTTATTAATATCAGCATCCAATTACTGGGCGCATGCAGCTGAAAAGGCAGAAACCTATTGGATAGGTGGAGGCGAGTTAGATGTGGGCACAGAGTTAGAGTCGCTCTGAGAGAAGGCTGAGGCGCTCTCTAAGAGCATAAGTCCCAGAATTATGGTACCGAAATCTTGCCAACAATCATTTTGGAGAATATACCGTGAGTTTTATATATTTGCTGGTAGTTGTGACTTCATTAATATAATATAAATGCTGTTTCGCAATCCATCTGAGTCGAGCTGCCTGGGTGAGCAGCTTGTCCATGTGGTTACTGAAGCAGAGCTTAGGATAAAAAACAACCCCGAGATCAGTATGCTTATTGACGATGGGATAGGAGAATTACATAATGTTGGCTGAATATAAGAAGGTGTGTTTTCTTTAACGAGAATATCATAACCTCACTTTTCTGGGGCCCCGAGTGACAAGCGATTGTGACTGAGCGATTTCTCTTTGTGCTTTCACTGCGACTTTCTGAAAGATGAATTATAGTTCTTTTTTACTTTCATCTCTTTAAGAAATCCTTTTATTTAATAGTAGCTCTTATATCAAAAGTACTGGTAGAGAACAAGGAAGAAGTGTAACCTTTCTTTATTTTTCTTATTTAATAGACTAACTCCTATTAATTTCGTTTGGTCGCACCAGGCACTGCTCCTTCCCATGGCGGGGTCGGTAACCTTGACAGAAAAGTTCATCTGCCAAGGGCTAAAAGGAGCCAATGTGGAACTCGACATGTTTCCCTCTTTAGAATCCACATGCTGTCAGGCAGAGACAGAAAATGAGCATGAATCGTCTCGACCAAAGAGGTTAAAAACCATTTCCTCTACCACTGAGTTTCCTGCATTCTTAATAATGCAGTCATTATCAAAACAGCCTCTTAGTAGCTATTCCCCTTTCTAATCGAAAAACCCTTGGAAAGTATTGCAGGGTCTCGTAATGCGGTTAAGAGACTGCAATAAGGGTACTTACTTGTAGAAACTGTCAACCGCAGGCATTCTGAAAAACTCTTACAAATGACAAACTTTGCTAAAATTCCAGTGAAAGTAACTCCCCATGCAACCTTAAATATATCTAAGGGTGTTATATCTAGTTGGGACCTTTTTAGTGTGACAGAGGAAGAAATTAAAGAAGAGCTTCAGGAACAAAACGTAATTGCTGTCAAAAGAATTATGACTAAAAGGGACAATACTCTTACATCCACCAGAAATATCATTCTCACTTTTAACGGTCCAAATCTACCCTCATCAGTAAAAGCAGGATATCTACTTTGTCGCATTCGTCCTTATATTCCTAGTCCGTTGAGATACTATAAATGCCAAAAGTATGGCCACTCTCAAACGGCATGGAGAGGGAACCCAGCTTGTCCCAACTGTGGATCCTACGATCACAATCAAAATGATTGTTCAGCGAAAGAAATGACCTGTCCCAACTGCAAAGGTAACCATCCTGCTTACTCTAAGACATGTGAGTGGTAGAAAATAGAGAAAAAAAAATTGTAAAATATAAAGTTGAAAACAAAGTTATCAGGAAGCAAGAAAATTAATTGCGCCCAGTATAATTAACCGTACCTATGCCAGTATTTCAAAAAAATGTCAAACAATAGCCACGCAAACTGATGTTACCGTTCCATCTAATATATCAATCTCCGACTGGGCTAAAGCTGTCCTCTCTCAGCAACAGTCCAAAGCACTCAGACCAAGCAAGTAATACGCCTCTTACGATTCCAGTAAAATCTCCTCCTCTGCCAGTGATTGCTACTAGTTCAACTTCAAAAAAGATTATTCAGGACACATCGATGGATGCAGAGTACTCATCCAAACAGGAAGATCTGATTCTGGAAATATTTGTAGAAAAAGAAGATATGGACACAGGTCGCCATACCTTTTCAAAAAGAGATAAACCAAAGCCAGAACGCCATAAGACAGCCACGTCAGATACAGCTTCTTCTAAATTCGAATAATGCCTTATATTTTACAGTGGAATTGTAGAGGCTTTCGTGATAACATTGACGACATTCAATACTTAATTAGATGCTACTCTCCAGTGGGTTTCTGTCTGCAGGAAACCTATGTAACTAGTGGGGTTCCCCTTTTGTGGCAATGGGAAATTGTGGGAGCGAAGTTAAAAAATATGTAATTAATGATATTGAAATTTCGCAAGATTATTTAATGAAAAAACTTTCAAGCCTACAGACTAGTAAGGCTCCTGGAGTTGATGGAATATACCCTATAATCTTGAGAGAGGCGGCAAGCGAGTGCATTGAACCACTGAGGCTGGTTATGCGAGCATCACTAGACTCTGGGGAGATTCCCTTGGATTGGAAAAGTGCAAATGTATCTCCCATTCATAAGGGTGGCTCTAAAAGTGAAGTGGGAAATTATCGACCTGTCAGTCTGACTTCAGTAGTAGGGAAAATCATGGAGGCATTGATCAAGGGTGGAATTCAGGATCATTTGGATCGAATTGAAATTCTCAAGGATACTCAGCATGGTTTTGTAAAGGGAAAATCATGTTTAACAAATCTGGTTCGCTATTTCGAAAGGGTCACTCACGAACTGGATTTAGGGAATAATTTCGACATTGTTTATTTAGATTTCAGCAAAGCTTTTGACTCAGTCCCACATGAGCGGTTGCTTTATAAGCTGGAACAGGTTGGAATCACTGGGAAAATCCTTAGATGGATAGAAGGATGGCTTCAGGGCAGGAGGCAGAGGGTTGTGATAAATGGCTATTCCTCAGATTGGGTTGATGTAAGAAGTGGGGTTCCCCAAGGATCAGTATTAGGACCACTGTTGTTTTTAATTTTCATAAACGACATTGATGAAGGGATAGAGGGCGTGATGTCTAAATTTGCAGATGATGTTAAAATTGGTAGAGTAGTTAATGATCACTGTCAAGCTGAGCTTCTTCAGAGAGACCTAGATAGACTTCAAGAATGGTCAGAAAAATGGCAGCTGTGCTTTAATCCAACAAAGTGTAAGGTATTACACCTGGGAAACAGTAATCCCAAAATAACTTATTCACTTGCTGGAGTTCAACTAAACCCAGTACTGGAGGAAAGGGACTTGGGTGTTACGATACGGTCAGACATGAAATTCTCTGAGCATTGTAAACAGGTTGCAAGGAAGGCCCATGGTGTCCTATCGATGATCTATCGAACTTTTGCAAGTAGAGATAGGGACGTGATAATCCCATTATATAAGGCCTATGTTAGACCACACTTGGAATACTGTGTTCAAGTATGGAGACCGCACCTAAAGAAAGACATCGAGCTTCTTGAAAGGGTGCAAAGAAGGGTAACTCGCCTGGTGAGATCGGCAAAAGGGCGTCCTTATGAAGAAAGACTTCGAATATGTGGGTTGCAGAGTTTGGAAAGTAGACACCTTAGAGGAGATTTGATTGAGGTGTTTAAGGCTCTGAGAGGCATCAGTAAAATGAATGAGGACAAAATTTTCAAGATTATAAATGATGCTAGAACTAGGGGACATAAATTCAAGTTACGCGGGGAAATGCTTAGATTGGACTGCAGGAAGTTTTATTTTAGCCAGCGAGTTATAAATTACTGGAATAAGTTGCCTTCATGGGTGGTAGAGGCCGACAGTTTGGGGAAATTCAAAGGTCATCTGGATAGTACTTTCGGGTAAGGGAAGCGCATAGGAAGATAGGATTAATTTCCTTTTTATTTAATTTTTAATTTCATTTTATTATTTTTATTTATTTATTAATTATTATTATTTATTTATTTATTTAATTTTTGTTTTTATCATTGTTTTGTTCGGATTTTTTTTTTTTTTTTTTTTTTTTTGGCTGGTGCAGCATAAGCCATAGGCTTTCTTGCACCATACGGCCGTTACTAATACTAATACTAATACTACTCAAATTTCCGTTTCCATAAAAATAACTACTCAATCTATCGAAGAGATCGGAATACATTCGATTCTGCTCGTGGTGGTGTAGCTATTTTACTTAACTCAAAGATCCCTGCTAGCCAAATCATTCTCCAAACCCAAATTGAAGCCGTTGCTGTGCGTCTGATTACTCAGATTGCGTTTACACTAGTCTCAGTCTATCTCCCACCAAATTATACCTACTCTTATAATGATCTTGAAGAACTTTTAATACAGCTACCCTCCCCTGTCTGCTTGCTAGGGGATTTCAGTGGCCACCACCCTTTATGGAGATCCTCTAAATTAGATAGACAAGGCCGACTGATTGAAACTCTACTAGATAAACAAAACCTCACCATTCTTAATAGTGGTGCACACGCTCATATACAGTTACATACTGGACAGACTTCTGTAATTGACCTCTCGATTTGTTCCCCGATACTGTTTCCAGTCATTCAACGGTCCGCTATGGATGATCCATGAGCAGTGACCATTTTCCAATTGTTTGTAACCTGCTCACAACACAACCACCATTAGACCAACCCTGCAAGAAATGGAAATTTTCAAAAGCCGATTGGGCCAAATTTCAGTGAGCAATCACTCTGGACAAAAAAAACTGTTCAACTACAGCCTATTGATAAAGTAACTGATTATATCATATTATATCACGTCTTTTAGTTGCAGCTAAATACTCAATTCCATTATCAAATTCCCCAACCCGATAGCACTTCAACTACTGGTGGAACGAAGAGTGGACGAAAGCAGAAAAGGATAAAAATAAAGCATTCAGTTTATTCCGTCGATCTCCAACCACAGTTAATCTAATTAGCTACAAGAAGCAAAGGGCAAAAGCGCGGTTCGATCAAAGGCAAGCCAAAAAAGATTCTTGGACTCGGTTTGCATGTACTATCAATAGAAATACCGTCTTCAGATTAATATGAAAAATATTAGACAGCTTTGTGGGAAGTTTCCAATCATCCCTTCTCCAATTCCTTCCTGCAATGGGCAAGAACTCTCTTGTCCTCTAGATATAGCAAATGCCTTGGGAAAAACCTTTGCCCAAGTCTCTACACTCCCAATTTCCAAAAAATTAAGACCGCTACCGAACAGAGACCCATCAACTTTAGAACCTCACAATCACTTCCGTATAATCAGCCTCTTGAATATTGTGAACTTATACAAGCCATCTGAACAACACGAAACAGTGCCGCTGGGCCAGATGGCATATATTATGTCATGCTGCATTATCTCGATAGCAAAAACTTACAAATGATGCTATTCTTCTTTAACCGGATCCTCCTGGAAAATATTTATTTAACCTCTTGGCACCATGCTACAGTTTTGGCGTTTTTGAAACCTGGAAAAGATCCCTCTAGTCCTAACAGTTACAGGCCAATCTCTCTGTCAAGTTGCCTTGGTAAAATCCTTGAAAAAACGATCCACAGTTGTGGATCATTTTTGATCACATCGTGGATCACATACTTGGATCATTGAAACTCAACATCTACTGAGTAATTGTCAACATGGCTTTCGCAAAAATAGGTCCTCCTTAGATCTGATGATCAAGGCTGAATCTGAAATTCGGAATGCCTTTGTTAAAAAGGAACACCTTGTTATGGTCTCCATCGATATAAAGAAGGCATTTGATACTACTTGGCGGTATGGCATTCTCAGTGACCTACATAATCTTGGTCTACGAGGCAACCTGCCTATAATTATTAGGAACTTCCTCCAGACCCGCTCTTTCCATACTGTGGAAGCCTATCTTTATGCTGACGATCTCTTTATTTCTTACCATTCTCAGAACATGAGATCTATTGATCGCCAATTGCAGATGTCCCTCAATAAAGTACAAGAGTGGGCTGAGTTCAATGGATATCGTCTTTCCCATCAGAAAAGAGTTGCCATCCACTTTTGCAATCAACGTAAATGGCATATAGACCCTGAACTTCGGATATCAAATTCCACCATCCCGATTGCCAACAATATTAGATTCTTGTGATTGATTCTTGACAGCAGGTAAACTTCTCTGAGCACATTAAAGCAATACGTACTACCTGTCTGAAAAAGCTGAACATGCTCAGAGCTCTATCTGCCCAGCCTTGGGGAGCAGATCGTACAACTTTGCTTCTCTTATATAGAGCACTGATTAGATTCTGTTAGGATTATGGTACCCCAGTTTATGATTCTGCCCGAAAGAGTGTATTACGTTGGCTCGATCCCGTACAACACAATGCGCTGCGGATTGCTCTTGGTGCATATAGGACATCTACAACTGAGAGTCTATACATTGAAGCTCATGAACCCCCCCCCCCCTGTGTACCTCCGCAGAAGAACGTTACTACTTAAATCTGCAGCCAAAATACAAAGTTGTACTCCGCATCCCATTCAGCTTTACCTCTTTAATCCACCGTTTCACAATCTCTATATAAATAAACCAAGTAAAATACGACCAGCAGGCCTACGGCTCTTTGAAATATCACAGAATTGGAACGTTCCTCTTCACAATAGGCAGCAGATAAAGAATTATTCTCACCCACTATGGACTCCCTTTCCTCATCCGCCCTACGATACTTATTTTCTCAACTATAGAGTGGGCAGTACAAGACAATCCTCTGAACAGCGATTATTATCCTTTAATTTGTGGCATTCAAACAACCCAGTCCAGACAAACAGAAACAAAAACGAAATGGAAATTTTCCAAAGCGAACTGGACAAAATTTACCAATCATGTATCTTTTGATGAGGATATCATTGGGTCTTCTGCTATCAGCACTGCCGCCGATCATATCACAACGCAGATACTAACAGCTGCAACAGCCACCATCCTACAGTCTCAAATAAGAAACCATCGGCATACCAATCACTGGTGGAATGGTGATTATCACAAAGGGAAAAAAACGCAGCATGGAACACCTTCCGAAAATATCCCACCACTGCCAACCTTATTAACTTCAAGAGACTGAAAACGAGCTTTGGCTTTCAAGCCAAAGCTCGTCTCATCCGGCAAAAGGCCAAAAGAGATTAATGGATAACATTTGCCTCCTCAATCAATAAAGATATTGATACCCGAATAATCTGGGAAAATATAAAGAAGCTAAACGGGAAATATCATATATCACCTTCTCCTATTATTAACTGGAATGGGAAGGAGATCTCCTCTCCTGGGAGATTGCCAATGCCTTAGGAACTGTGTTCTGTGAATTGTTCGCCTCAAGCGCATATTAAAGCCGAAGCTAAGAAAAGGAAACTGAACTTCAAAGCTTCAAAGAAGTGTTGGATGGGCCCGTCTTGCGCCCATCCAACACTTCTGTTAGGACAGCCCTAGGTGCCTACAGAACATTACCAGTTCAAAGTCTATGTTGAGGCTCACGAACCTCCATTTAGCATCAGAAGAAAGATGTTGCTGTTGAACTACTCAGCTAAAATTAAAAGCCTGCCCCTTCATCCTGTTTGGCCACTACTGCATGATCCCCAGTGTAAAACCCGCTTTGCAAATAAATCCAGAACAATTCGGCCTACTGGTATTAGACTGCAGAATCTAACAGAAAGCTGGAACATTCAGCTTAATAATATTCTCAGAGAATCAAAAGATCCAATTCCCCTGTGGGTTACCTCCAAACTTTCTTCTGATGAACACTTTGAGCAATGGGGTAAAGGTTCTATAGCAAATATTAACACCCAACAACTACATTTTGCTCACACACAAAAGTACCCCCACTTTACCAAGATCTATACTGATATTTCAAAGTCTGACAGTCAAGTGGGTGCAGCTGCTATATTCCCTAATACAACTGTTTCAATTTCACTTCCAGCCGAATGCAGCAGTTATACTGCTGAGGGCCACGGGTGCCAAGCGTTCCGTGACCAAGCGATTCTAGTGCGTCTCTAAAAGCGTTTCCTCTAAAGAGAATTTCAGCGAATAGATTCTTTTTGTTTCAACAACCGTTTTTCTTGATTTCTTTATCAAAGTAGCTCTTTCGCACTACAAGAAGTAGGCAAAGGCTCAGAAAGGAAACCCACCTTTCTGTTTCTTTTTCTATTAGTACTGATTTACTAACTTAGCCGCTTGGTCACCTTGTACCAGTGCTCCTGCCTCCCTGTGGCGAGGCCGGTAACCTGGGTGGTAAAGCAAATTCCCAGGGCTAAAAGGAGCAAAACATGGATTTTGACAACTCCCCTCCCACCGATTCAGACAGAAAATACAAATTCAAAGGATTTGAACCAAACGAATGATGACAATACCAACCGAAAGAGACTAAAGACGGATGCTTCCCTAACAGAACATCCAAGTTTCCTGATCCTGCATTCCTTAACGAACCAGGCCCTAGGCAGTCTATCGTTTCCTTATACAAAAATGTCTGGAAGATTAACAGGTTCCCCGAAAATTGTACGCCGTCTCAAATCTGGCGATCTATTGCTTGAGACCACAAGCTCCAAACACTCAGAGTATCTTTTCAAACTCACAACATTCAGTGGAATTCCAGTTGAGGTGTCGCCGCATGCTACCCTCAATACTTCTAAGGGTGTCATCTCAGAATGGGACCTAATGAATGTCTCAGAAGAGGGAATTGTCACCGAAATGCGGGATCAGAAGGTCACACAAGCGAAGAGAATTATGATGAAGAAATACGGGGAACTTATTCTAACTCGCAGCATCATACTGACATTTAGCTCACCAAACCTGCCTTCATCAGTGAAAGCCGAGTATTTGAACTTCCCCATTTGCTCGTATATCCCAAACCGGCTAAGGTATTATAAATGTCAGAAATCTGGACACTCCCAAACGGTCTGTCGAGGTGATGCAATATGCTCTAACTGTGGATCTAAGGAACTTTCCCAAGCCGATTGCAAATTGCAGTCCTCACTTTGCCCTAATTATAAAGGCAAACCTAATTGTAAAGGCAAACCCTTCTCTAAAACGTGTGATCAGTGGAAATATTAGAAAAAAATCTAAAAATACAAGATAGAAAAGAAAGTCTCATTTTCCGAAGCCAGAAAACAATTACAGCAACAGATACCGATGCCAAGACGTACATATGCCGACGCTGCTCAAAACTTTCATTTCATATCAGTTCAAACAGATACATCAATCCCGCCAAGCATCTCTATTTCTGAATGGGCTCGATCTTTACTCTCTGTCCTGAAAGCAACAGACTTCAAATAGATCCAGTAACACACCAGTCACGATACCACCTGTTACTCATACAACTCCTGTAAGATCTAGTCAAACAGAAAACTCTGATCCCGGTAACAAACAATATGCCGAATCTTTCCTTATGGAGACAAATGAGACTTGCGCTCAAGAAGAAACTGAAACCATTCTGGATGCAGATCCATCCAGAAGGCGAAATAAATACTAGACCAATATTTTCAAAGAGAGACAAAATAAAAATTGACCGACTGAAACAGACTTCCAAAAATCAGACAGACACACTTCTTCATTTAAATCTAAACAACCATCATCCAGTGGAACTGCAGAGGCTTTCGCAGCAATATCGACGACATCCACGAGATAATTATGCGTCATAAACCAATTGAAATTGAAACACCATCCATTGTGGGGTTCTCCCAATACGGACGGACGAGGACAAATCATTGAAATGCTTATCGACAGACAAAATCTAACCATATTAAGTACTGGCTCACCACTTCCCACCACTTCCCAACAAGAAGTCTCTTCAATAGATCCCTCTATCTGCTCTCCAATACTTTTCCCTAGTATCGAGTGGACAGCTCTGGATGATCCGCTCAACAGTAACCACTATCCTATAATATGTAAAATTGAAACGTCACACTGCATACCATCAGCAACCCGCACAAAATGGAAATTTTCCAAGGCAGAGTGGGTAAAGTACACCTCTCACGTATGCTTCGACAATCAGATCATCAAATCTCATCCAATTGACACAGTTACCAATCATATTACAAAACAAATTCTAGCAGCTGCATCTACTGCTATCCCACAGTCACAGTCAAGCATCCGAAGAACCATAAATTATTAGTAGAACGAGGACTGTATGAGGAGAACTAACAGAATGATGTGAAAAAAGAAAAAACTGTGCGTAGAATTTATTCCGAAAACATTCTACCACCGCCAATCTTATAAATTACAAGAAAATTAGAGCTAAAACCCGTCATATTAGGAAGAATGCAAAAAGAGACTCTTGGGTTGGATTAGCAACTGCAATTAATAAAAATACCGATGTAAGAATTATCTGGAGAAAAATAAGCCAATTAAATGGAAAACTTCCTCCCTTGTCGTCCCCACTTGTCACCTGGAATGGGCAGGAGCTATCTACTCCTGCAGAGATTGCAAATGCCCTAGGGGCGGTATTTTCACAGTTGTCTAACTCGACGACATATGATCCATCATTCCAAAAGATTAAAGCTTTAGCGGAAAAATCCAATCTGAAATTCAGAACAACATCGTCTTTACCGTACAATAAGCCAATGCGCCATTAAAAACCAAATCAAATCAAAAACCGTACAATAAACCGCTTACTACACTGGTGTGCAAAATTTAAGGGCCAATCAGGTTTTCACCTGTAGCTTCTCATAGGAGTGGCCTGGATATGGAAAAACCATACTAAAGGAACCTCGTGAATTACAGAAATGATGAATGAAACAACACCGACACAACAACGGAAACAAAACGGTACAGAAGGACTTTAGTCAAAAATGGCAACGTAGCACTGCTGCCATGATACAGATGCATAACCGCCAAAGATGGAATAAAGGGAAAAGATGGTCCTCAGTAGGAGATATGGCTACCCCTAATGTCGATACAGGCTTTGCACCGCCTGTGCATACTTAGAACAATGTTATTGATAAGTTCTTGCGGTAACATCGTCCATTCCTATGTCAGCGCCATCTTCAGCTGATGAACATTTTCTGGTGAGTGTGGACGTGCCACTAGGTGCCTCCTCAGAGCGTCCCATATTTGTTCGATGGGATTTAGATCGATTGAACGGGCAGGCCAATACATACGAACAATGTCCTCACTTTCCAAAAGCATATTAACAGCTGCAGTTCGATGGAGTATGGCGTTATCATCCATTAACACCAACTCGGGGCCAATGGCACCTCGGAACAGACGCACATGGGGAAGGATTACCTCAGTACAGTAGCGTGCACTGGTTACAGTACCACCTTCCAGTATCTGGAGTTGTGTACATCCATCCAAGATAACGCCTACTCAGACGAGAACACCTCGACCGCCGTATCTATCCCTTTCAGTGATGTTTGCAGGGTGATACCGTATACCAACCTCTCGCCAGATTAGCTGATGTCCAGAATCGCTGCTGAGACTAAATCTACTCTCACCAGTAAAGAGTACCTTAAGTAAAGATTTTGTGGTTGTAACCTTTGGAAATAAATAAATCTTTATTGTGAAGTAAAGTTACAGCACAATAGCCCATCACGGCGACGAGCGCCAGGGGTTCACATATAGCAGCTAGAGAAAAGCAGAATAAGTACAGCGTACAAATACAAAAGGCTACAAAATGCAGATTACAATGCAAAAAGAAATACAAATACAGCATAAAAACACAGAGCTGAACACAAATACAGAAAAACAAATACATGGCAGTGATTCAGGGTTCAAGGGCTTTGATAAAGCTGTGTCTGTCTTTCTTATTTCTTATTATTCTGTCGATGTCGGCGTCCACACGGTTCAGGGCAGCGAGCATCTGCTTGGGGAGAAATCTCTCAATGAGTACAAGCCTGTTGTGGTGAGCCATAAATGCTGGTACCGACCTTAGGCTTGGAAAAGGCCTGGGTTCGAATCCCGTCGATGACGCGAGGAACTTTAATGGGCTTTTTTCACTCCGTGGCTGAGTTAGTCGGTCTCAGGCGTAGATAGCAAGGTTTTTCTCCCCAGTAACTGGAGTTTTTTCGTCCAGCAAAACAGGCAAATCGACCATAGAACATACGCAACTTACAGACACAAATACGGGTTAATGTATTTAATTACGGGCAACCCTAAAAATAATAATAATAATAATAATTTGTGGGATCCTCCAAGAGCAAGAAGCGTTCCAAAGGTTTGGTGATGATATCTGGCCTGCGATGAGTTTGGCTGTGAAGACCAGCCTGTTTTCCACGATCGGAAACTTCATCCACGGGATTTCGGTGCTTGTGCCATCATGTTGGTTGTGGTAGCGGAGGTAGACGAAGCTTGTTATTGGCCCATTTCAGTAACCAGTATTCAGCGGTGTACACCCGCTTGAGGTTTATAGGTGCAGCAGAGGCCCAACATTCTGCACCATAGAGAATGGCGGGGTAGATCGTGGAGGTGATGTACTTTTTAACAGTGAGAGGATGTCGGACGTGTAGCAGCTGCTGCTTTGAAAGCCACCGTAGACGAGAAAATTTGGTACTGATTTTGTCGATCTGGTTGACAAAGGACATCTTTTGATCGCACACAGACCTTGGCGAGGTCTGTGTGTGAGGGTAAGTTTGGTATTCGTACCCCTGCGAGTGACACGTTAAATACTGTTAGCATGGATTTAAGGGAGAATATAACCTGAGCAGACTTCTGTGGGTTGATTTTTAGATTAAAGTTTGCCAGGTACAATTCAAGATCCTTAAGTTGGGAATTGATCCTGTTGCTGAGTGGCGCCTCCTTAGCCAGGTGGGAAGGAGCAGCACACGCTTCTTGATTAGACCGGGGTTCGAGCCCGTCACCACCAAATACGGGGGGTGCGGAAAGTCGGAATGACCACCGCATATCCCGGAGCAATATGGCCTTAGTTGCTAATGCTCCTAAAAAAACCAAATAACAATAACAACAACTGTTGCTGAGCTGAACGGGGTTGTCGCCAGGGTTAATTTGAGTCAGCAGTTTGAGGTCATCGGCATAGCATAAGAGACCATTCATGGAGGCAATAATGGGCACTATGATAGCCGTGAACAGGACACCAGAAAGGGCACCCCTCCCCTGCGTTACTCCAGCAGTAATGTCGTAGGATAGGGTGCGTTGTTGCCGATGGAGAATAAGTTTTCTGTGACAGAGAAGAGATTCCAGAAAGCACAGCATATCACCTCGAATATGAAATTTCTCCTTAACTAGAAGGAGCAAGGCTGGGATCGACACGGCATCAAAGGCTGCGCTTATGTCGAGATATGTGGTTGCAAGCTCAGCTCTTTGTTCAAATGCTGAGAGGATGCGTTCTGTGGTGGCTGCCAAGTTAGTGATTGATGATTTTCCTGCGATGGCATAGTGGATTTCCGGTGGTTTCATCTGGAGGATTTGGTGGGTGATTTGTGGGTAGCAAAGCCTTTCGAGAGTTTTTAACAGACAAGAGGCAACTGATATGGGTCTCAAAACTGGCTGACGTTTGTGGCAAATTGATTTTTATGGATGGGATACACTCACTGATTAAGTTGAAACCACGTTTCTGCGAGGCAGACCACGTCAGCGACCTGAGAGAGGAAGATCTGTTCTGCTGAATCTAGTTTGTTCCTAATGGACCTGATAATTTGGAAGTACACAATAATGACAGGTGTTCAACGAACTTCCGTCCTGATTGGAGGTGTCCCGAGTTGGTGTCCCGAGTCGTGCCGTTCGCGAGCGAACGGCACGACTTCCTAACGAAATATGGACCGTATTTTATGAGGGCCATCAGATAGGGGACTCAGGATACTCTTATCATAGCTGGGTGGTGCTTGAACTGTGCGGCTTGGCAGAGCAGTGGTTTGAAATGAGGACTGCAGAAATCGTTGGAAGTTGTCCGGAAATGAGTCGAGTCAGCTGTGGGTGGTGGTGTTGCAGACTTGGTTTTGGTGAAGAGGTGGAGGTTGGGGAAGGTGACTGGTTCTCCTATTATAGAAGTATCTAATAATGGTGCCAATAGGCCAGATGGATTCAGTTCCAATTAAATTGAACAGGTCTTTTGCGCAGTGGGGTTTCCTGGTTTGAAGTTGCTGCACCTTTAGTCGAAGGTTTAATTAATCATGTAGAACCTCAGCCACATGATTTGGCGTGGTATTTGAGCTAAACCAGATATGAAAAGCCCACTAGAGGGTCTGGACTTCGGCCGTCTGTGAGGTGTGTGGGAAAGCTGCAGTTTGGAGTTGGTCGATGTGCCAATCCGAAGCCATTCACGTGAAGCTGGACTTGTTTGTTGGCTCACTCTTAAGGTCATACGTGTACTTTCCTCTGGCTGCATGCGATACGATGGATTTGCAGTGGAATGAACTGGGAGTAGAAATTGTAGTTTGGAAGAATCCACTGGTTTGCACATGTGATGTCGGTTCTCTGTTGCCCTAAGTCCTTTAACCGTGTAAACTCAGCAGAAAATTGTGAGATTGGGGTCCGAATTTCGTTAACAGAATCACTTAACTGAATAAAATCACGGCGGGATACTCACTCCGGATCAGTTTGTGAATTAGGTGGAGTGTCATCGACATTCCTCGAGTCATTTTCTACTTGTTTGCAAAGCTCACATTTCCAAGAATTTTGAATTTTCTTTGCAAGTCTTTTGAGTTCAGCGTATGGGTTACATGGCTCATACGCTGATCTACAGAGGCGAACGGCTTTGCAAGAAGTGCACACGAGGACATAATCAACTTAATAATAACACCCTATGCAAGTAGTAGGTTCGCTCATGGCTGCAGAAACCGGAGGTATTTGCGATTTAAAGGATTATCAGTGTCCTTGAAGACAGCGAAAAACTCAACGGCGAATACAGAATACGTGTAAAGTCGCTGAAGGCACCGTGAATGAGTGAGGAGTGGGTAAATGAGCCTTGAGGCATAAATTCCAGAAATGTTACAGACAAGCTTAGTGTCGGCAGCTCGTGCAGGAGGGAATTCCAGATGTCGTCATACAGTACGGAAAAGCAACGGACGAATTGCCTTTATCATTGGGAACAAAGTAATATTCAAAATTAACCTGAATCGAATTAAGAGCTGCTTGTGGTTACAGGTATAAGCGCACTTTATTGTCACATAAATTTTGGGCTCTCTTTTAGCCCCTGTTTAGCACTGATGGGGGTACCCTCCCCAGTCAAGTGCAGGGTATTTACTTGGCAACTGCGAGATAGCGGCGCTTCTCTATATCCTTGCTGCCAACCACATGGGGACTACTGCGGTCTGTCAAACAAAGGATACAGATATTAACACAAATAACCTGCTAATTACCCAACAGAAATTTCAAATTTTCTTACCGGGGGAAGTCCACTAGTTGACATCTTTGAGTAAGAACACATTTTGAGACAAGAACTGAAGTTAAAGTACATTTTTTAAACAAATTTCTACGGAGCGTTAAACTGCACGTCTTCACTATACGGCGGCCACCCAGTTCCAACAAATAGTGTTGGTCCTTAAATTTTGCACACCAGTGTATGATAGAACTTCAAGAGGCTTTATCCACCGCAAAGAATATACTACATAATGCTACAACACCTAGACAATAAATCATTATCTTCACTGCGGACCTACAATCGCATCTTCATGGATCATTCCTTCCGCAGCTCCTGGCTTCACGCTTTTGTACTGGCGATACCCAAACCAGGGAAAGAATAATTACAGACCAATTTCGCTCACCAGCTGCTTAAGTAAAACCATAGAAAAAAATGATACACCGTCGACTAACATATGGTATCTTGATTCCCAAAATATGATCTCTGACAATCAGTTTGGTTTCAGAAAACACCGCTCATCCCTGGATCTCATGATCACAGCAGAAAGAAACATCAGGAATGCGTTTATACAAAATAAACATCACGTAATGGTATGTCTCGACATAGAGAAAGCCTTTGACACCACTTGGTGGTTTGCTATCCTGAGAGATCTTCATTCCCTGGACCTGAGAGGTCACTTACCGTATTTCATACAGAATTTCCTACAGCACAGGCCCTTTCAAGTTTGCTATCGGCAAGTCAGATATTCCCTACGCTGTAAATTCATACTTTTATGCCGATGATCTGACTGCCTATTGCAGTTCGCAAAACATGAGCTTTATTGAGAGACAATTGCAAACTTCAATTAATAATATTGAGCTATGGATACCGACTATCGTATCAGAAATCAAAGTCATTCACTTTAGTAATAAACGAAAGATGCATCCAGAGATACACCTAACAAATCATCCCATCACAGTGGTGAATAGCATTCATCTCCTCGGTCTGATTTTCAATAATAAACTGAACTTCGCAGAATATATCACACATCTACGGGCTGCTTGTCAGAAAAAAACGAACTTACTAAAGAATTATCTCTTCTACATCATGGGGTGAAGATCGTTACACCTTACTTCAATTGTACAGAGCTCTAATCAGATCTCGCCTCGATTATTGGGCCCCGGTGTATGATTCTGCTAGGGAAAGAGTGCTAGCACGTCTTGCCCTATTCAACGTTCTGCCCTCAACAACATCATGGTACTACTTCTTTTCATCCTGTTCTTGAACAAATCTCGTACAAATTTCAAGCAGCTCACTAACTGCATATGCAAATGATATCTCAGTTCTAATAAAAAGAACGTTCCTACTTATAAAAGTACTTATAAGCAGGAAGGAATGTATGTACATATAGTTTCTTAGTTGTTTAAGTACTTGTACTTAAAAAAAAAAACTAACTAAATATATTTTCCATCAAGAAAGAACTCCAAACTTTGATTTAAAAATGAGCCAGAGCAGCAATGATTTTGAAAATGGTCAAGGACGCAGAATTCTTGAAGTCTGTGTCGACATTAAATTAGCCTTCTTTTATGCCTTTGAACATCACATAATATGTAATGTCGAAAATCTACATTTCTTTCGTTGGTGCTGTTAACGATGTTTCATATTAATCTTCCTGAGCATAAGAATTGTAACTTGGAGATGCAAAGTAACATATGATGCTATGGTGTAATTCTCACTCATTGTAGTCCTAGAAAGAGATGTATTATCTCCACCCTATGCGGTCACCATGCAATCTATGCAATAACAAACAATAATTTGTTTGTCTCAAACAAATCACTGTTCGTTAGTTTCTGTAAATTCTATTCTCCTTCGACGAATGGTTTTGATCCTTCTCCGATCAAGCCTGAGCTATGGCATTCTTTCATGTTGAACTTCCAACTATGGAAACGTGGCTAATACTAATACCATTCTTAAGAATAAACCACGACGAGCAAAATAAAAAGTTTGAAGCTGTATCCCTAAATTAAGTAACCAAGTCCAGTTAAGCCCGTTTTAATATGCCTAAAGAGAAGCGCCTCCGTAGCCAGGTGGGAAGGAGCAGCAGTGCGCAGCACACGCTCTTGATTATACCGGGGTTCGAGCCCGTGACCACCAAATACGGAGGATGTGGAAAGGTCAGGGAATGACCACCGCATATCCCGGAGCAATATGCCCTTAGTTGCTAATGCTCCTAAAAACCAAATGACAAACAAACCTAAAGATAAAGCACTTTTAATTAAACTTTATTAAAGGGTAGCGTGGTGTTATTGCAGCCCTTAGAGCGTATCAAAGACATAAAAATGCCTTAAGGCTTCTTTGTTCAAGAAGAATCTTATTAAATACTCCAGTACATAAGACAAAACACGTGTCCACATCTAAGATATTTCGAAGAAGGCTACGTAATAAATACAACAACAAACGCGAACAAATTCGCCCAGATTATCTAGTGATCAACATACATCTCGTCTGACTGATAAATATACTGTGCACTGCAATAAAGCATTGAAGATAGGATTCCGCCTATTTCTTTATAAAATCAAACATCAGCATCGATTTCAACGACATGTCACAGCATGTCGTGATTTCGCACAGTCGATGATCAACAAAGTTGCGCAGGATCCAGAGTGGTATTTAACATTATATGAATGGATGAAGCACACTTTCAACTAGAACCGCGATAGATATTTTTCTCGAGAAAACCTTTACGTGAACGTTGAACAATCAGTCCACAGAATTGTAACAGGGTGGTTAATGATTTTGTAATAACTGAGAACAAAGTGGAGGAGAAATTGTTGAAGTTAAACATAAGAAAGGCACCTGGGGTGGATGGGATCTATCCAGTTATATTAAAGGAGGCAGCAAAGCAACTAAGCAAACCCTTAGCCATAATTATGAGAGCATCCTTGGGCTCAGGGGAGGTTCCCATGGACTGGAGATGTGCAAATGTATCCGCAATTCACAAAGGGGGATCGAAGGGTGACACGAGTAATTACGGGCCAGTTAGTTTAACTTCTGTTCCGGGTAAAATAATGGAGTCACTGGTTAAAGATGCATTGCAGGATCATCTAGGCAAGATTGCAGCAATAATTCAGACACAGCATGGGTTTGTTAAGGGAAAGTCTTGTCTGACAAATTTGATAGGATATTATGATGTGGTTACAAAGGAACTGGATGCAAAAAATAATTTTGATATCATATACTTGGATTTCAGGAAATCTTTTGACACTGTTGCGCATGGAAGACTACTGTACAAATTGGAGCAGAATGGTATTAAGGATAAGTTACTACAGTGGATTAAAAGGATGGTTGACTGGTAGAAGACAGAGGGTGATAATCAATGCGTGCTGCTCTTCGTGGACTAATGTTATTAGCGGAGTCCCACAGGGTTCGGTGTTGGGTCCACTGTTGTTTTGTATATTTATCAATGATATTGATGAAGGTATATCAGGCTTAGTATCGAAGTTTGCAGATGATACAAAGATTAGCAGGGTTGTTAATGACAGTAATGGCAGTGTGTTACTGCAACAGGATCTAGAAAATTTGGGCAGATGGGCTGAGAAGTGGCAACTGAATTTAACATTGAAAAATGCAAAGTACTGCATATGGGTAGAAGTAACCCCAGAGAAACGTACCAACTGTGTGGTACTACACTTAAGGTAGAAAATGAAAAAGACCTGGGAGTAATTGTGCAGTCAGATATGAAGTTTTCTGAGCAATGCAGACAGGCTGCCAGGGCAGGTCATGGGGTGTTGTCAATGATATACAAGCAGGTAAAAGGAGGTGACTGTCCTTCTGTATAAAGCAATGGTTTGGCCACGCCTTGAGTACTGTGTAGGTCTGGAGGCCTCATTTTAGGAAGGATGTAGATTTGCTTGAGCGTCTACAGAGAAGGGCAACAAGACTGGTGAGGGGAATGAAAGGATCCTGTTAGCAGGAGAGGCTTAAGTTCTGCGAATTGCAGCAGCTGGAGACTAGGCACCTGCTAGGTGATCTGATTGAGGTGTATAAAGCCTTGAATGGGTTGAGCACGCTGAATTCTGATGGGTTTCTTCCATTTGTTCAGATTACGAACCTAAGGGAGCATAAATTGAAATTGAGGAAGGACAGATGTAGAATTTATGTGCGGAGATTTGCCTTTAGCCAGCGGGTGGTTAATTGCTGGAACAAATTTCCATCTGTCGTTGTGGAAGTTGATAGGTTTAATAAATTTAAAGAGGAACTGGACAAACATTTAGAGGAGATTGTTTTGTAATTTTTTTTATTTTTTTGGCTGATGCTGTATGAGCTCATCCACTTGCTTTCTTGCATCACATGCCACTACTACTACTACCCATCAATTGTTACACCGTGGTTGTGGATTTATGAAACCGCCATTATTGATTCCCCTTAGTTTTGAAACCATTAGCAGTCCAGGAACTCTGAAATATGCATAATTAACTACGCGATGTCTTTGCCTACTGTGAACTAAAATTATCCCAAAGATTAATAAATATGGCTTACATGGAAATATACTGTAATTTTTACGCAGAATGGTATTACAGTCCTTATTAAAGGTACCTTCATGGAAGAGCAATTTATCAGTCACCATATTCACATCTTTGATCTGCAAGATTGACCGACCTAACACGCAAGCAGATCTTTGGTTGTGGGAATATCTATGTTTACAGAGATTTTCCTTCGGCTTTTTCAGATTTGAAGGACGCAGTCGATTGTGAAGTTGCGATCATTCTATCTTAATTTTTGAAGGTAGCTGTGGAAAACACAATGCCCGACGTACGATGACGATTCTGTTTTTAATAACGGATATATGGAGAGTTATAAAGTCATAACGAATTCAAAGGGGAGTTATAAACGTCAATAAAGATTGGTGATATTTTTACTTTTTCGTTTTTTTTTTTTTTTTTTATTAATCGATTTGTCGCTCCTGTTGGCCAAATTTCGATATATTTTCAATGTTTTTTTAAAAAATCCCACATATACTGTTTACAATGCAAAAAAAAATTAATTAATTAAAAAAACGTTATTCCATATGACCTAAAATTATTAATTTTTAAAATTTGAAAATGGTTTAATAACCACCCTATATATTAAATTTTTCTTAATTTTACTAGTATTGTTTTACAGAGTAAAATCATCCTTGAATACAGAACTGACTGCCTTGGTATAATTCAGGTCGATAATGTATTTGTTTCATCCTACAATTCCCGTTTAATTGTAGCACAATATGTAATGTCTAGATCCTCCTTTTTTTTTTTTTCGTTTGTGCTGTTAAAGATGTTTCGTATTAATATTTTTGATCCAAACTTTTGTTACCTGAGATGCAGAGTAACACATGGTGCTGTGATTTGACTCTCACGCATTATGGTACATTCTAGAGATCGAGGTATCGACTCTCGCCTGTGGTCACCATGTTCCCAAAGAAACTGATTGATAATGATTCTCGTTTCCATCATCAGCATTAGTGAGAACAGCGTAAGCGTTCTCACTAATGCTAATGATTATCTAAACGTAAAGTACATGACTAAGTCATGTATTTCGCATCTAGGCCTAATTGTCGGAAGTGACAGCTGTGTCCATAAAGACAAGAAAATTATGGTTCACTTTATGAATTTCATAACAAGGCTGAAATAATTCTTTTCGCTCATATATATTTGAAAATTTATTTTTGCTTATCCTTTGATTTCTTAAATTTATGAAATTTTTCAAGCGTCCTTAAATATTAACGAGGTTTTCTTAGATAAAAAAGCATTAATGTCCATTCGAAGGATACGCTCAGTTTCATATTTTTTTATTTCAAATGTTTTCATCGATATGATATTTGGTTGGCGCAAAAAGTAGAGCTTTTGTATAATGACTAATTTTAAAATTTTCTTCAAATTAGTTTTCTTCTTTCATCGTTTGCTTCTGTAGTTTAACAAACAGCAAGAACCCAAACATCTGATACAATTTATACTACAGATCTCAAGGGAAATTATACCAAAGTCACTTTTATTCACAAATATCCTATGCTCAGACTATTGAACAGAGTATTATTATTTTAATATTAGCGAACACTAATACTTTTAAAATAATTTCAGTGAATGAGTATTAGTGTTGACGAATGATGCAAACGAGCAGTGTAAAATGAGCAAGTATATGCAGGGTTATCTTTTTAAAAATTCTTTTTAACCCATATATCCAATTTCATTTCTTGATTCATTTCATCTACACTAAATATTTATCCCACCTCTTAAATTTGCAAAGACTTCCCAACTCTTCTCTATATACTTAATTAAAAATTTATTCGAATAAATATACAATTATTCTGCAAATATATTTCCTGGTATCCAGTAATCCTTTCTTAGTTTATGCCTTTTCATTTTCCCTTTCCCAAAAAAGACAACAAATACCAGGCTTACTTAACTCAATCCCTGTAAAATCATAAATACCTGAATCAGATTACCATGGCGACACATTTATTACCAAACGTACCCGGATACCTCCTAATTTGAAAGAAACCATTTCCCATTCAATAAAGCTGTCAAATCAGCTAATAATTGCAAATTAGATTGCTATTCCGGTCCGAAGTCGACGTTCTGGTTCATTCCAAAGGTTAAATAAATAAATAAATTTTCTGTTTATACTCCGGGACGACCAAACGGTCAGAGGAGTTCACAAGATAGAATACAAGAAACAGCACCGTTATTCAGCAGTCACGGGCTTGAACCCCGGTCACTCAAGACACGTGTACTTATGCATCCACGCGCCTGACCACTAGGCTACGGCGGCCTTTTATCGGTAGGTTAACCTACTGATAACCTTTGGAAGAGTAGAATTGTCGAGAATGTCAACTTATTACATGGCATTCATTGTTCGAAGAATGATGACCAAGCCCTCAGAATCAACCGCAAAAATTGACTGCACTACAGCCAGATTTCGCAGTTAGCATTAAGGACGACACACTCAATAAAACAACGTTCTCAGGTATCCACCGAACCCAGGCACGCCTTCAGCTTAGCAAACTGTACCGCGATTCGTTCCTTCCATAACACAGCTTTTCAACGCTCTCGGGACCAATTATATGAGTTGTGCACCAGCCAGGTCGACGCAGGGCATTGCGTGTTGTGATATTTGGTTACATGCTGTAGCTCTTCAGTAAAATCCGATACTATGTGCTTGAATTCCTGGGTGACAATATTCTACGACTACTGAATCTTCTTTTCACTCTTCTGAATACCCTCTAGTCTCTTTCCGTCAATCACTGAGGTATAACGGAACGTTTGTCCGCTGAAATATCACGATTATGTTTCTATTCAGTGAATACGCCAACTACTAACAGTACGAACAAATTTATTGCTAACAGGGGATCGTCCTCTGATAGTATAGTTGTTTTGCCGCCTTGTTACTCGTATGGAGAGGTTTCATATTGATTCCCGTCTGTGACTGGAGGAATACCTTCAGTCAATTTCGATCGAGACTGCACTTAACTAATCGCAGAAGTAGTCTTTACTCGTGGGAAATTGCGAATTTTCTATCCGGCACAACATATAAATTTGCCTATTGTAAATGTGCCTTGCAACATGTGAATTAGCACTTGTATACAAGATATAATACACAAAGTGTCCAATATGGCCTTAGTCGCTGATTCGCCTAAAACTCATGGGAACCTGTGATGACTCCCCGTTGTAAATCACTGAGTTCAACTCATCTACTGTATATTTTTTTATCTGCTTGCTTCTAGCGTGAATGCAGTTGCTTTAGTCATGTTCCTGCCACGTGGATGGTGGAGATGATTCATGTGCATTCACGACAAAAATCCCGATTCTCAGCGATGTCTGATACTTTTCGCAGTATAGTGTATTTGGTTTCCTATACAACGTGCAGAAATGAGCCATTTCTTTTAATAGAATATCCTTTGTACACATAATTACTTTCATTCCTCTTTTCCATAACCTTTCAGGTTTTGCTGGACATCATAAAGAGGAGGTTCATTACGTTAGGAATAATAACTCTATCATTCGAGAAATGCGTTTTCGAAATGTTTAATGCATAAATGAAATAATAGTTTATTTAGAACCCTTATGCGATATATACTAGAGCCTGTTTCATTTGTTGAGAGACCTTGAAAATTATGAGAGATTGCATCATTTCCCGAGATATATTTAAATTTTAACTAACTACCATAAATTTTCCCTTGCAACTATCGTAGTGCTTATAATTACTGTCCTTTCACACTTTTCTTGTGGAAAAGGCCTGGGTTCAGATCCCATTTCGAAAGAATTTTCATGGAATTTTTTCACACCGTACAGTTAATCAGTCTTGGGCAAAGGTTGTGTGATTTTTCCTACCAGAAACCCAGGTTTTTGATTCTGGAGAAAAGGTAAACCAAGCGTAAAATACACGCAATTCACCAACATGAAAATAAAAATCTATACATCAGTTCATTGCTTCTGTCTCTAATGTTCAACTAGGGTTACTTTTAGCCAAAGGCAGGCCCTTGTAGTTACCAATAATGTTCCTTAACTGCCATTTTCAACCTGCCTTGAATGATTTGCCTTGATCTTGTGGAAGTAGCATAATCCTTTTGTTATTAACTACCTATAGTACTTTATTATCATCGGTAACCTTTGTTACCAAACTTGTGATATTTCACCAATTATTAATAAATATGAGGAACAATAAGGAACGTTAATGATATTGGTTCAAGCAAAAGTTTGTTTATAGCCACTCACTCTTTTATTTTCTTCTGTTTAACCATCCTTTTATCCACTTCACTAACCTATTCTCTAATACCACATTGCTCCACTTTATAAAAAAGGTGTACATTAATATAAATGCAGTTCTTTTCCTGGGCTTCGTGGTCCTTCGGTCATAGGGTAGACAGGTGTTATTCTTGAAGCACGTTTAACAGGGGCCACACTTGGGAAATCACTGGTGTGCCAAAAACAACCATCTCAAAATTATGGTAAGAGTGGAAGACGAAAGGAGAATGCGACTATAAAAAGGAAGAAATGCGCAAAAGTCTGTACTCCAAGAACGAGACTGCCGAAATTTAAAACATTTCTGGACAGTGTGCAGCAAATTACTGAAAATTTTTAATTTAAGCAAAGAAAGACCAATTTCCAACCGAACTATGTAGCGGTAGTTGAAGAACCTGGGATTTGAAAAATGGAAGTCCGAGGCTTCGCAGTTCTCTACTGACTACTGCAGCTGACAAATATCTTTATGGAATAATAATAAAATCTGCAGATAGACTTCCTCAGACACCTAGTGGAATCCATCCCATAACGTAAGCAGGCCATAATTCGGAAAAAAATTTAGCCTACTAGATGTGAATAAAGATATCTAATTTCTTGGCCAGTGAGTGTGGTAACTTGTTATTAGCAATGCAGTCCATCAGCAGCACACTATATGCTTTCTCTTCCAAATTTAATTATTAAGATGATTCACTGAAGTGACTTTCTCAAGAATGTCCTAAACCCAAAAAATGACTGTTAACTTGTACTGTAGAGTTATTCATCACTCCATTGGCATTGTTTCTGTTGTTCTAGAATCGGGGTTTGTTGCTTGCAGTACTCCCATGATAATTAATCCCGTATGCCACTCCCTATGGACCCTTGTGGTAGCCCAGTGCATATACCCCTCCCCCCCACACACACACCGCGTGAAAAAAGTCGGGGTTCGAATCCCGTCAATGATGAGAGGAATTTTTATGGAGATTTTTCACAAGGTGGCAGATGATGAGAGAAAGTTTTATGGGCATTTTTCACAACGTGGTTGATTAATCGGTCTCAGGCGAGAGTACATGATTTGCCCTCCGGAAATTCGAAGTTTTGCTCCAGCAAACAAGCAAAGCCAAATAACACGCGCAATTTTTACAGACAAAATATATACGGCGGAATATGGTCTTAGTTGCTGACACTCCTAAAATTCCATAATAACTCCATGTGAACAGCTGCACGTACTTATTGACAGCTATTGACATCTGGAACGCCGATGACGAATTTCGAAGGGCAGCTTCCTTGATGCCTCAAATATCCTCTTCAAGAATCAATGCCAATCTCGATCTCTAAACTGTTTTTTTGCTTCGTGCCCTACAATTCCCCAAACACCGGCTTGATCGTTTACTACGTTCGAACGGGCGTGACAAATAATTTTAAGACGGCAGTGTATTCTCATTTAAAATAGTATATTTTCACTTTAGAAATAATATCTAAAATTAGCAAATCGAATTAAACCTGTCATTATTTAAAAAATGCACACCCACTAGCCAAAAAATGCAAACCTTTATTTACTATAGAATTGAACCGCCTTTGTTTCGAATGTTCGGCGTGGCATGGATTCTATGAGGTGAATTAGTGTGTTTTCGTCTAACTGTAACCATTCTTCCAGAGGACTTAGTTTCCGAATAGCGCTCTCTCTCTCTCTCTCTCTCTCTCTCTCCCTCCCCCCCCCACCATATCACACAAATTCTCAATAGGATTGAGATCAGATGAATGTGGGGATCAGGGAAAATGATGGAAATCAGTGTCATGTACACCGAACCATTCTTTGCTCTGTTCTGTTACGATGCGCTGTTGCGGTGTCATCCATAAAGTGGCCATCACCATTGCGATAAAATTGCAACATTACAGGGTGCACTTAAATGTGATACAAAATTCAGGTTCGGTCTCAGACGAGGGTAGCATAGTTTTTTCTCCCGGAAATTCGGGTTTTTCGTCCAACAAAACAGAAAATCTATCATAGAATACGCAATTTACAGACAGTATACACGGAGCAATATGGCCTTAGTTGCTGATGCTCCTAAAAATCCTATTTCAAACAAACAAAGCAAAATAATCATTGGATGACATTATACCTTCCACTGGTATCACCATAACATTCCCCATACCATGATACAATCTCCCGATGCTTGGGTTGTCATCAAGGCAAGCAGGATCCAATCTCTTTGTGAGGTTCTCGCCACACTTTCCGTCTACCATCAGTACTAAAAGTGTATCCTGATTCGTCTCACCACATGATTTTCTTCCATTGTTCGACTGTCCAATCACGAAGTTCTTGGCGCCACAGCAAGTGCATTGTTCTTTGTTTGTTTTTCTTAGAAACAAGTGGCGTCCAAATCGGCAAGTGACTGCCAATACCCAATTTCTTCAATTCCCAGCGCGTGGTACAGATTGAAATAGGGCAGCTCTGGGCTTTATTAAATTCAGATATTATTTGCTGCAACTGGACATCTTATTTTTCCATACAGCCCTATTTAGATTACGACGGCTTCGCTCTTGAAGTATTGTTTTTCTGCCACATTTATGCCATTGGGATGTGGAAGAACCGCTTGCTTTTTAATCATTCAAAACCTTTGAGATGGATGGTTTTGAGAAACCAGTTATGTCTTTCGTTTCTTGAATCATGGCTCCTGCTAAAGGAGCACACACGATAAGACCTTTTTCTGAGAGATCAGACGTTTCCCCCCTGCAGTTATCTGGCTTCAGATAACTGCAGTCGAACAGCCAGTGCAGTGCAGTCTTTATACTTAACGCAGCAACACGTCATCACCCAATGTCACAGTGTTCTTAGCATCTATTTGCATTTATTCGGTCTGTGACTGTATCAATACAAAGATTTGTATTTTGTTGGCCAGAGTGTATAATATTCCACTTTGTGTTGCCCAGGCACACAGTGGAATATTATATCTTTCACAAAACTAAAATATCTTTCATATTTTAGTTTTCCAATTTTTACACTATTCCGTTATTTCAGCTGAATCCATTAGACTATTATCTCAAATTGAGCTGGAAGTTACCATTATGGTTTAAAGTGAACCGTAATTTGCTCCTCCTTCAATGACGATATTTTTCCCATTACCTATTTATTATAAAAATATCACATTTATTTTTCCGCTCGCCATCATAATGAATGATCTCGAACATTTTCCGTGGTTTCTTTTCCAGTCATCAAACAAACAAACATGTTCTAGAAACACACAGTTTACAGACACGATGCAATGGCCATTAAATCATAAAACCAATTCGAAATTGAGTTTACTCGAAAAAATTAATCATAATTAAATAAATTAGCTAATTAAAGTAATAATGAAATAAATAAAAAAACGTAGATATCATTTAAAGATCACATCTCATTTCTATTTTTGCTAGTCAACATAAAAAACACAAAAAAAAAACTGTTTATATGTACATCTTATATACGCTATTCACCATTAAACTACTATGGAGAGAGAATACGTGGGTGGTAATTGATTTGCTGGCATTTTCTAGAACTCATGAATATTTTACACATGCTGCCAATATCGATTCTTATATCACTCTTTAGGATTCGTGCAAAGTTGGGTCTAAATATCGAGAAACAATTTGATAAAGGGCGACATCTGCGTTTCAGTGAGTAATAAAGTCCCAAATCAAACGAATTCGATAATGTATTCCCAAAGAAGAGCCTGCTTAAGCAGATTTGACTTTTATGATGGATAATACGTAGTCAATTCAGTTCCAGAGGACACTATAAACAAGAGTTCCCAGCCAAAAACTGAAGCGGCAAGAAATGCTAGGGTTAAAAAAGTTTTCGTTTTTCTGTCTTTGTAACTATTTGGCACCGAAAAGATATTGCTTATCGAAATGGAATATGTATGTATTGTACGGTATTTACACTTTCCTTGAATGCAGCTGCTAGAAGAAAGGCGAAGATATTGACCATGAAACAAGATAGTATCTAAGAAGGAGACGGAAACTAATTCTTAAGAGAAAGCTATCGACATTGGCCGTTCTGTAGCAACATGTTACTGATTGCTAATTCGTTTTCCCATAATTAAGACAGTAGCCTACTCATTTCAGTTGATTATGGTTCGAATTCACATGATTGTTAAATAATATTCTTGTCAACTCACTGCTTGTAAAGTTTGATCTCTGCTATCATGCCGAGTATAAAAAGAACATTTTTTTTCTTGTACCTAGAGCTGCCTACTATAATCATCCATAGCAAGCTAAAATGTAGAAAAGCATGGAGGAAGCGACTGCAACTTCGACTGCCACAACAAACGACTGCAAATGAGATTAAATTCACATTCATTCTGTCTTACAAAAGGTGCTGTTATGTTGGGCGGCTACAGAACTTTAGTTCAACTCCGCCGTGGAGCACTGTGGTGACACAGAACTGTGTAAACGGCCAGAAAGTGTTTAGTGTGGTATAAGTGTTGTTTAGCTGTTGGCCACATTCACCAAGAAGGAGATCAGCTGGAAAGCCTGCCTAGTGTCCTACACAGAGTGGAGTTCGGCTACAACTATGTACCATTACAAGTTCGTACAGGAACCCAAAGCGAGCGTCGGATCATAAAAAACAGAAACCTACCCAACACATGGACACCTGTACGTGATGAAGGGACCTTCCAGTGCTGGTCATCCAGTTTAGTACCAATGGCAGCCAACGCCCACAACCTAGGTTCCAGGCTAACCTTAGGAATCCGGAGTGATTTCCGTGCGCTGTGACCCGTTGGAATTCGGAAAGGGGAACCAGGCTGGTGGCGGTGCGAGTATAGCGCCTGGGTAGCCCTGACGTTCCACTTCTGAATGCATTTATTGTTTCCAGGTAGTGGGAGTCCCATTTGGGCTCTGTGGTAGGTGAGGAGCCCACCTGGCGCTGAATAAACACACAAAAACGAAAAATTCTTTATCCAGAACGGTTGGCAGGCTCTCCTAAATCTATCAAATGGCTTCGCTCAGGCGACGCTTGTAGAGACCAGAAGTTACAGACATTCAAATTAGTTCCTCCGTGCTACATCTAACCGGAGAATGCCTATCACAGTTACCGCCCATAACACACTTAACTTATCCCCTGGTATCATCGCAGAATGGGATCTCTTGGAGTATCCGAAGAGGAAATCTGCTCTGAATTAAAACCCTAAGGAATGACAGCTGCGAAACGAATATTCATGCGTATGGATGGGAAACTTATTTTCCACTAGAAACGTCACCCTGACCTTTAATTCACGCCGTCTCCTAATAACTACATCATGTTCAACCACAAAACCCACCTGTATTAACTGCCAAGAAAAACACCCTGCATACTCAAAATCATGACAAGAGGTGGAAGGAAGAAAAAGAAATACAAAGACTGAAGGCAGAGTTGAAAATATCATATCATATCATATCAGAATTCAAGAAAAGTTCAAAAACCAAATGCAAACAAGCCTACCTAACCTCAGAAGGTAGCAATGAGATGTTCCATTGGAACTCGGACCGAAATGACCATCCTATCAACAGAATCATTCACTCCTGTTGCACGCTATCTGTTAAGCTCAAGAAAACTCGCACAGAAAGATAAATCAGCTGCCACTCGTATATCTGTACCTCCTAATGCTCCACCAGTAACAAAAGAAATTGGTGGAGAAAGAATAAGAAACCTGAATCGACTACTTCTCAAGAAAAAATGGATATCGAAGGGAAGTAGTACCAGACGAAACAGTCTCGGAACTCTTTTTGGAGGAAGAAACAGACATAAGACAGCGTCCATACTTCCTCAAAAGAGATAAATCCATACTGACCAAAGTAAGCCCTCAACACTTCGAACATGACGGACCCATCTTGCAAAAATAATATTAAATTCCTGCAGTGGAAGTTAGCTGTGGCTTCCGGCAAAATACCGATAACATCAAGGCTCTCCTGCACAAGAAAGAGCCAGTTTGCTTGCAGAAAACATATTGCAAAGCTAATGAAAACCCTTTAATAATACTACACTGCTCGACAAGATGAACAGAACACGTTGAAAACGTGGTGTAACTAGTGCAGCTTATGATGAAGCGGAAAAAATTTGATGTGGTGGTGTTGTACCATAGAATAACGATGAAATGAGGAGACAGCGAGAAACTTCTGACAGGTATATGGGACATGTATAGAGGTTGTACAAGAATTACTAAAAAGGTGGCATTACCTTTTTTGGGTAATGCCACCCTTTTGGTAATTCTTGTACAACCCCTATACATGAAGTCGATACATGATACTCAAAAATATGGTTGAAAACATCAGTACGACATATGATCCCCTCCGACGGCTAAACAGGCCTGACAGCGGTGAACCATGTTCGATATAAGAGTGTCTATAAGATTCTATGGCAATAAATCCCATTCTTCCACCAACGCAGACTTTGACTCACCAGGTAAACGAGGAATTGGCTGTCGGCGTGCAATCCTATGCCCAAGGGTGTCTCACACATGTTTGATCGGATTTAAGACTAGTGATCGTGCTGGCCACAGCGGTCGTTGGATATCTTCAGTTTCAAGATTCCTCCATCCACTTGAGCTCTGTGCGTTTTCGTGCATGAAAAAATAAAAATCTGCCCCCTAAAAAATCGCACATAGCGTTAGAGGATCTGTTCTCGGTACCTCTGCGCTGTTACGATATCCTTAACCAAAATATGAATAGGGGTGCGGCAGTTGATCATTATTCCCCCCCCCCCCACACACAACAACATCGCCTCCACCGTAAGTGTACCTTTCTCCGATGTTGGAGCGATGGCACCGTATTCCTCGTTGTCTCCAGATGAAATAACGTCTAGAATCACTTTGTAGGCTAAAAGGGAAACAGAACTCATCAGAGAACAGAACTGCACCACATTTGACAGGGCTCCGAGTCACATGTTCAATGCACCAGTTTCGACGAGCTCTGCGGTAGTTTTAGGTTAATGGGACACAAAACACTGACTTCCTTCCGTAGAATCCACTTGAATTGAACCTTCTTAACACACTCTGGATGGAAATGTTTTCACTTGTGGCTGCAGCAACCTCAATAGACAGTTGATGACAGGACATCGTAGGACCGTCTTACTGTTAGAGCCAGATAACGGTCTGGTCTGGTTGACGTAGCCCTCGGCCGACCTTGGTCAGCTCTTCTTGTAATAGTTCCTGTATCCTGAAATTGCAGACTTGAAAACATATGTATAACGTGCGGCTCTGTAAGGTAGTAGATCGATTTCTATCGGATACTCGGAATTTGCATGCCACGATGTCTGTTATGTCAAATATTCGCTTTCGGCGACATTGTTCACAATTAAATATTCTTGAAAAACGTTTTGTTTTTTGTTATTTTGTTGAGCAGTGTACTATCAAGCGTAAGGATAGAACTGAGATGCACCTCCCATGAAGAGTTTTCCTCCTTGTGGGCAACCAGACCCCATGCCTACACTTCCACTAACTTAGAAGCGGGAGCAGCTGGCCTTATGGTTGGGTTTTTATTAACAGTCTTTTCGATCCTTGTTTTTTGTGGTTCACATCTCCCAGAGAGACCTTGATGATCTCGTTGTGCAGCGGCCTTCCCCAGATCTACTTGGAGATTTCAATGGAGGTAGTGCTGACATTAATGGAAAGGGACGTGTCATAGAGCACATGCTCTATAACAAACTTCTCCATTCTAAATATGGTAACTAACACCTTCCACGTGCCTACCCGTATGTTTTCTGTCATTGATCTTTCTATCTGCTCCCCTTCTCTACACCCTTCACTCACTTGGGCAAGTGGAGGAGAACTCATATGGAAGTGATCACTTCCCCTTGATAATCTGCTTACAAAGTGGGAGACCGTGTCTTCCTTTTAGGTTACCGCAGTGGAAGATTGATCAGGCTGACCGGAATGCCTTTCAACATCTGGCAGAGTTTGACATTATTGCAGTCATTCAGGAAACTATCACTGATGCAGTCACTTACATTACAGTACAGAAAATATCGTCCAAGCTGCAACAGCCATTCCGAAAACATCTTTTCGGTTTCCACTTTTTTCCCAAACCATGGTGGAATTCAGAATACACAGTAGTAAAAAAGGCTAAAAACAAACTTATGTGATATTCCGATGATATCCTACCACAACCATATGGGAAAATATACATCTCTCCCTTCATCGATCTTAGAATATAATGGATGCACTATTACAGAGGCAACTGCAATAGCCAGTGGTCTTGTGGAAACATTTTCCAACATCATCACTGCGATATCTTCCTATGCCCATGAGTTCATGGTCCTGAAACAAAAGTGAAAAACAGGCACTTAAGTTCACACCAAAGGTCCTTTATTCAAACAACGGGGCATTCACCATGAAGGAAGTGAACGAACTTCTCACTCTTTCTAAAGCAAGTACTCTTGGACCAGATAGCATCCATTATGGAATTATTAAAAAAACAATTTACTGGGTCACCCGGAAAGTTATTTCATCTACCCATTTGTATTGTGTCTGTAAATTGCGTCTGTTTTTTTCTGGACGAAAAACCCTGTGTTTTGGCGAAAAAAACCTTGCTGTCTACGCCTGCGACTGACTAACTCAGCCACGCAGCGAAAAATGTCCATAAAAGTCCCTCGCGTCTCCTCAAATAAGCCTCTGAGGTTGGGTATATTCATATTACGTTCTTAGTGTTTTTTCACCAACCTTTCATGGAGTAAAATAAAATTAAAATAAAATAAAACAAAACAAATCTTGATAACTATATTTACAATAACCTGTATTTACAAAATTAATATACGTATTACAATATTAAAAGTATTAAAACACAAGATTAAAATATACTAAGTTAAAAGCGATAAAATCCCGTAGCTTTCAAAGGCTCCAGCCTTCTTCTTCAGCAGTACTCTCTATTATTCAGTACACCTTTAAATATCAGCAGGGTAATGGTAGGCATCACATGTTTCCATTCTCACGTGTTCCGCTCTCTTGCATTGTGGAACCGGAAGTGGCTCGAACGGAAGTCGTACGGAACCGTTCATCCTTTTTTAGGATAATAGTCTCTAAAAGGGGGTGAATCCGTACACCCCTATCCCTATTAATGTTGGTTGTAGAGCTGATCCGCAAACTCTCGAGCCACTTACGGTCCCAGAACCTATGCACTTTCGGGTTTCTTAGCCAAACTATTGTCTCCACTAGTAGGACTCTCTGAATATAGTATCAAGGATAGTAAAGAATTTGTGCACTTTATTAGGAGCCAGCGTATAGAAGAGGATGAAATTATGATATCATTTGATGTAAAATCGTTATTCACTTGTATTCCTATTGACCATGGAGTGTGGTGTGCAAACATAGTTTTACAGAGGGATACTACCCTAAATACTAGGACGCAACTTAATCCAGAAGATATTAGGAAGGGTATAGAATTGTGCCTCTCAAGTAACACAATGGTTTTTGATAACATTATATATAAGCAGGTTAATGGTACAGCTATGGGCTCCCCCATTAGCGCAATTATAGCAAATCTAGCTATGGAGGAGCTCGAGACCAGAATATTTAATGCTAGTGTTCTCCCTATGCGCCCCTGGAAAAGGTATGTGGATGATACGTTTACATTTGTTCGGAAGGGGAGTGAAGATCATGTGTTGAATATCTTAAATGGCTTCTCCCAATTCATACAATTTACATCGGAAGTTGAAGATGGAGGAGTTCTGCCGTTCCTGGATGTGTTGGTCTGTAGGGAAGACCAGCAGTTAAAGACAAAAGTCTTTAGAAAAACGATGTGTAAAGGGCAATATACGCATTATAATTCAGCCCTGACCAGCCATCATAGGAACAGTGTGATAAGAACGCTAATTAATAGAGCGAAATCACATTGCAGTAACTCCGATGATAGGAAAGCAGAGTATGAACGTGTCACGGCGTATCTTACTAAATGTGGTTACCCCCAGAGGATTATAGATAAATTTATTAATGAAAATCAGAGGAGAGATGAATCTTTTATACCAGTATCTACTGCATACATTCCCTATTATCCGGGCTTGACGGATTATATAACTAGAGTATTAAGAAAATATCAGACACGCTGTGTGCAGCTTCCGGGACAAAGACTGCGCACAGTTGTGTCTCAAGTTAAGGACCCCATTCAAAAAGAGGATGCTAGTGGGGTCGTATATAATATTAGATGCCCGGATTGTGGGGAATGTTATGTAGGGGAGACAAAACGTCGTCTCAAAGATCGTCTGGGGGAACACAAAAAAGCAATAAGAAATGCGGAATATGACAAGTCCGCCGTGGCCGAACATTTTTGGGAGAAGCAGCACCAGATCTCCCCAGACGATGCCACTATCACCGATCGGGCGCATAGGTTCCGGGACCGTAAGTGGCTCGAGAGTTTGCGGATCAGCTCTACAACCAACATTAATAGGGATAGGGGTGTACGGATTCACCCCCTTTTAGAGACTATTATCCTAAAAAAGGATGAACGGTTCCGTACGACTTCCGTTCGAGCCACTTCCGGTTCCACAATGCAAGAGAGCGGAACACGTGAGAATGGAAACATGTGATGCCTACCATTACCCTGCTGATATTTAAAGGTGTACTGAATAATAGAGAGTACTGCTGAAGAAGAAGGCTGGAGCCTTTGAAAGCTACGGGATTTTATCGCTTTTAACTTAGTATATTTTAATCTTGTGTTTTAATACTTTTAATATTGTAATACGTATATTAATTTTGTAAATACAGGTTATTGTAAATATAGTTATCAAGATTTGTTTTGTTTTGTTTTATTTTAATTTTATTTTACTCCATGAAAGGTTGGTGAAAAAACGCTAAGAACGTAATATCCCTCGCGTCATCGACGGGATTCGAACTTGGCTTTTTCCATCCGATGTGAGGAGGACGGCGACGATACCACTGCGCTACCCGCGCACACGTTATGAAATGAGTAAGCACCTTACACCAAAATCTATAGATCACCTGCACCTTTTATATAACAGAATTTTTATTGAAGAGCAGTTTCTGGATGCCAGGCGCATGTTATCCGTTCTTTTGCCTTTGCGAAGCCAGGAAAGGATTCTAAAATCTCTACTAATTATCGTCCTATCGCTCTGACTAGCTTTATCTGTTCAAAATTCTGGAGAGATGGGTTAATTTTCGTTTAATATTTTATTTAGAATCAAACGACCTTCTTTCCAGCATCCAGTGCGGCTTCCGAAGAAACTGATTCACTCTGGATCATGTTATTAGACTGGAAACATCCACCGGGATGCTTTCTTAAAACGTAAACAACTTG